>NC_041222.1:67611618-67613031 GCF_002837175.3 Physeter macrocephalus
AGATTAAAGGCAAAAATAAATGAACAGGAAATATCAGTACAATAATCAACAAAATCAAGAGATAATATTTTAAAGATTTTTTAGAATCGATAAACCTTTAACAAGATTGATTGAAAAAAGAAAAAAAATCAAACTTCTTTTCTGATTGCAAATAAGGGAAAACAAATAAACAAAATCTGAAAAAATAAAATTCCATGAAAGTCAAGCCTTAGTATTGCACAAATACATGTGAGTTTCATATTTTTAATTAAATTTATCTCTAATGCAGTGAACTTTATGTTTACATTATAGTTTTCTTAAAACGTATGGCAGCAATTCTCTTTTCAGATGCCTCTTTACGTCTTTGGATTTTTTCTCAATTGAGCCATTTAAAAATATGTATGAATGCCTAAAATTAAATAATTTCTAAATATGGTTATATGATGTATGTAATATATAGATAAGAACTCTTTATTATGAAATTTATAGTTATTTAAATTATGTTAAATTAATATTATCATCCAATAATCTTTCTCTTAAAACTTTGACAACATTATCATAGAACAACAATAACAACAAAGGCAAGGACTGTGATTAATGTTACATAGAAGCCTTGCTCAAGATAATAAATACATTGCCCTGAATTTTTGGAAAAAATTAAATATAAAAAGTTACTTAGGGATCGGCTGATTTTTATGGCTTTAATTTTCATACTACCATAGACTAGTCTCTTGAAGTCATATCTACATATACCTCACATCAAAAAGTTCTTAAAACCTACATTTTCTTTGGACTTGTCCATAGTTAAGATTTTCATTTTAATAGAATGTCCAGTTAGACATGCAAACTCTGATAGATATGGGAGCAGAAAAACAGAGGCTAGGCTACACAAGAGAGGCCAGAACAGCTCCAATAAATGACCATTCAATGAAGACTGAAAGCTTTCTGTTTACTGCAACAATTTTAAGTAAATCCTAAGTCTCTCAGGTCAGTGGTTTGAAGATGATAGAAAGAAAATTTAAGTCAAATTTTCACTGAGAAAATATTTTACATACAGGGTTTATATGATATTAAAGAGTGCTCAGTGCACTGAAACCCATTTTATATAAGCACGGATGCAAGAAGGGAAGCAATAGCATTAAATTCTACACTGGTTTTATATGGTAGAAATTCATACCAGCTGCTGTTACCTGACTGATTTTTCATATTCACTATCCAGTGATGACATTCACATCATTGTGTATGTATATATATATATATATATATACACATATATATATATTTGTAATTATTATTATTATTATTATATATATTTTTTTGCGGTACGCGGGCCTCTCACTGTTGTGGCCTCTCCCATTGCGGAGCACAGGCTCCGGACGCACAGGCTCAGCGGCCATGGCTCACGGGCCCAGCCACTCCGCGGCATGTGGGGGC
>NC_041222.1:67613041-67617894 GCF_002837175.3 Physeter macrocephalus
GCATCGGCAGGCGGACTCTCAACCACTGCGCCACCAGGGAAGCCCTGTAATTACTTTGATGAAAATTTTTGCATGACTTTCATGATCCTCTACTTACCTCCCTTTTTCTCTCCAAAATTATACAAATCAATGTTAATTTTAATGGCACAAAGTTCACTATTTTAGACGGTGCTTTTATCAGTGATAATGTGACCTTCTGAGGGATGTGTGGTGGAAAAGGGCAGAAAACCCTCATGAAAACAGCTCCTTAGAATTTTAATTAGTAAATGCATTTCTATTTTTATAATATTATCCTCACATATTTTAGTTAAAACCTATTACTACTTAAAAATAGTTCACAGCTCTGTTTTTCTTTCTTTCATTGAACTCCTTATGAAAATAACAACCTCTATATTTACATAATTTTTCAGTTAGGAAATTCAAACTATTTAACAACTATTATATCACGATTATGGCAGAGCAATAAAATTTTGATTATTTAGCTTGTGGACTCACAGAATCACAAGATAATCTTGTCAATCACTCAATTTACGATTTAAAACCTTCCATAGAATCCTTTTCAAGTGCTGAAATGGTTTTGATAAAAGAACCCTAAATAGTGGAATTGGCACTAGAAGCGTAGTATATCATAATATACTAATAATGCATTTTCCTATTATAATCTTCTTTATGGTTTTCACACATATGCCTTTCTTATTGGCTACCTTTGATACAAAATGAATCTATTCCGTCTTTCTCATTATAGCCCTTAAAATACTTAAGCATAGTTATCATTGTCCCCTGGTTGTGTCCCCATTATCAGGTTTTCCCCATAATTACTCATCTGACACAGCTTGAGTTTTCTCTCCATTCTGCTCAACCATCTCCATTGGTCTCCATCTTTCATAAACTGCATTTTCCACTATATGACCCAATACTCCCAGCCATATTAACTAGTTCTAAGTACAGCAGGACTCATGCCCCGTCCTCTGGGTTCCAGGGCAGCAGGAGAATGTTCACGTTCCTGGAGTTGTAATCACATCCTTGACTGACATTGAATTGAGTTTGGGGAAATCCCCTAACATTTTAAATTTATTGCTGTGAAGTCCAATCTCCTCTCTGTAATTACATCACTATGTTTTTAAATATAAGTACAGGATTCTAGATTTACCCCAGTTATTTATTTAATACGGATATACTTATTACTCAAGAACACCCAACTCATGAGAGGAAAAATTTGAAAACTGCCACATTCGTTCTCCATTATATATGGTGATCACACCATCCTCTTTTTCATAGACAAAATAAAGTGGAAAAAGAGTAGAAAACATATAACTACTGAAAATAGATCTTCCACTACAGGAGAAAATGGAGGGAGGGAATGTGTTATTCATATTCTTTCTCTTCTTCCTTAATTTGCCGAACAAATAACAATTCTCTGCTTCATTTTACCTGTATAGACACAGCTTGAACAAGAATTCTAATTTAAGGGAATGAAACTGTCAATAGAATTGTTTCTTGATCAACCGCCATTCATTAGGTCGTTGTAGAGCAGTGGACCAGGCACTGTATTACATCTTGCTTTGCTTTAGCTGAGAGCACACAACCCAAGTTTTCCATCATTTATATTGAATGCAGTAATTGCTTTTGCTTTTTATTCTTTTTTGTCACATCTCATTTTTCAACTTTACGAATAAAATATGAAGAAAGCCATAGAATGTTACAAATGTGATCTTTTAGTTATACCATTTTATTAATAGCACTTGACTTTGGCTGTTAAACTATTAACATATAATTAAAAAGCTGCAATATTGCATTAGCAGAGTAAATGCATTCCAGTGAATAATAATAAACCATTCAAAACTTACTAAGAGCTCAATTTAGCCCAAATTATATTGTTAACAATATGCCTGGTTTACTCACATGAAATTTTAAAAACTATTCTCAAGAATTAACATAAAACACCTTATGCTGTTTATGTACACTATAACTCATAGATGGAATAGGCAATAGAAATTGCCAAAATTAACATTTAAGCCAGTCTCTTCAGAACAGCTATCAGCGTATCAGCCTTATAAAATGTATGCTCATCTCTCTTCGTTTACCTGTATGTCTCCATTTGTACTTGGGTTGTATTTACAGTGATGAAGTAAAATCTGTCATGTTGACCCTAAGTATATATGATATTTCACAGGCTCAATGGTGCATCCATAAAATTAACAGAGTTTTATTGTATTATTATCAATAATTGTCTTCAAGTGGGAAAGAGCTCTAACAAACCTTCTGCTCTTTACAGAAATCCCTCTACAGCATTCCTAGATAATAATCATAAGAAATAACTAACATTATCTGTGTTGTTACTATATATCACTTTACATCTATGAACATCCATAAGGATTTATGAGGTAGGTACTGAGAGTCAGAGAGTAACTTCCTTACAGTCTCCCAGCTAGTGTCAGACAGAGCCAGGAAGAGCATCCAGACTCTCTAGTGGCAGATTTCCTGTGCTTATCAATTACACTTGACAGCCTTTCAGTCTCTGAGGTTAGGCACAGCCTTTCAGTAACTGCTTAAGCAATTCTGAAGAAGGGACCCTCATTTTCCCTCTAGGCCACACATAGTATTTTGGACATCTCCAGTTTAAGAAGTCGTTCCTTATATTGAATCTGTATAACTGATACTTATACCTCTTTGTCCTGGCTCAATTCCTTGGAGGAGCACAGAATACATAAGCGAAACACCTCTTTCCATGACAGACACTGAAGTATATGAAAAAAGCAATCATATTTACTTTAAACCTCCTTTTTTTCTAAACGAAATACTTCCTCGTTCCCTCAATTATTTTTCATATGACATAATCTGTAGAAAATATTCCGATTGCTCTCCCTTCATTACAATTGTTTGTCAACAACCACTTAAGTGGAGGCATCAGTTATGAGCTGACCTTGAGAGATTTTCCTGTGACTCTACTCTTCCTTGTCCGGAACAGTAGACCAGAGGACTTAGCACTTCTGATTGAATGTTGATTCTTCTGACTTTTCGAAAGCAAACCAGCAGGTCCATGACATGCATACTATAATGAGGATATGATACGTATTTTATAGGCTGCTTCAATTAAATGAGATAATGAAGATACAATGTGTGGATCAAATTATAGCACATGCACTTTAGTAGTAAGCTACTTCCCTAATGAGTCATCCTAGCTAGCTGCTTGGTCTTCCAACATCAGTGATTGCCATTTTAGATCTGGGAACCCAGGAAGTTCAGGCCAACTCCTTCATGGATGGCAATAGTCAACTGTAGTATGGAACATACCAGGCCCCAAGGCATTTTACTGTCTCATCTTGACCTTGAAATCAAGAAAGTTCTCTGGATTATGGAATCACTGTTCTTAAGCTCATGCTTGAATAATTTATTGTTTGATCTTTATATAAATGAGAGACTATGTATTTAGCTTTAGCAAATTGTATCTTTCAGTATAGTTTAGCTGTAACCTCTGAATCCTTGCTTGGTTATCCAGGAATTAGCTCTCCCTCTCAGAGCAGTGTTATCCTCAGATTTCATAAGCATGCAACCTTTATCATTTTCAGGGCTTGATAGAAAGGGAAGAAGTGGGACCAATCTCACGGTACTGGCTATGCCCCTAAAGCAGCAGCTGGGCCCAGGGAAGTCACTCCAGCGAGGAACAGCATCGTAAGGGAAATGAGAGAAAGCAACAGTGCCAGTATAGGATTTCGAGACCTATAGGAGATCCAACACCCTATTAGGCCACTATAGAGTCTATCACCCTAGCTTATTCTCTGTCTTTGGCATCTGTAAAGAAATCAGATTTCAAAAATCAGTAACCCCAGAAGAATATACAAGTCTCATCAAGATGACCTTACTGAAAGGTTAATTATGCTCCCAAATAATGGATCCAATAATGGCCCCAGTTATTAAATGTTTATTATGGTCCAGTCCCTTTTATGTGAGTGACTTCTTTTAATCCTCCCCAAAATCCTCTAAGGCAGATATTATTACTACGGCTATTTTACAGAAGAGGAAACTAAGCTACTTGCCCAGGACCCCATAGATGGAAAGAGCATTCTCAGGACCCATAACCAACAATCTGTCTCTAGAGTCTATACTCTAGGACATCCACCAGACTGTTGGTCCATCTTTTAATCCAGGAGACAATTTCTAGCCTCCATATTTTTCTAACAACAATTGCAACCATAGTTTTATTCTGATTTATTTTTGCCATCTAACATTTCTAGAGCATTATCTTCAACTCTGTGACCTGGGAAGCCCATTACCACCTTGAGTCTCTGAATATATCTTCTTTCTCAAGTTTAATACCTTACATTTTTCTTTACTGAATCCAACCTTGTTCATTCATCAATGGGCTAAGTATGTATCATGTTCTCAGCATTGTGCTAAGAGCTTGGGTAGAATTTAAACATATCTAAACAAAGTTGTCTTCAATGAATTATGAAATTATACATCTGGTCTCTACATAAAAGAGAAGAGCCTAACTCAAAAATATATACACATATTCGTACGTTTAAAGTCACTCTTTCTGCATATAGAAATAAAATGGATCAAGAAAACCTCAGGTTTCCTGCGAGGAAACTATCCTGTAATTGTCTTTGAAACACTCTCTTATAATTTTTTTTTAACATCTTTATTGGAGTATAACTGTTTTACAATGGTGTGTTAATTTCTGCTTTACAACAAAGTGAATCAGTTATACATATACATATGTTCCCATATCTCTTCCCTCTTGCATCTCCCTCCCTCTCACCCTCCCTATCCCGCCCCTCTAGGTGGTCACAAAGCACTGAGCTGATCTCCCTGTGCCATGCGGCTGCTTCCCACTAGCTATCCACCCTACG
>NC_041222.1:67618732-67638455 GCF_002837175.3 Physeter macrocephalus
TCCTTTGTCAGTTGCTTCATTTGCAACTATTTTCTCCCATTCTGAGGGTTGTCTTTTGGTCTTCTTTATGGTATCCTTTGCTGTGCAAAAGCTTTTAAGTTTCATTAGGTCCCATTTGTTTATTTTTGTTTTTATTTTCATTTCTCTAGGAGGTGGGTCAAAAAGGATCTTGCTGTGATTTATGTCATAGAGTGTTCTGCCTATGTTTTCCTCTAAGAGTTTGATAGTGTCTGGTCTTATAATTTAAAGAGCATTGCAAAGTTTCACAAAGGGAAAGAGCAAATCTAAATAAGTGAATTCTGCAATACTTTTGTAGATTTGGTGGCACAGCTCCATCCGAATCCCCTCAACCATCAAACAAATAAATAAAAACAAGCTTATATAAGAAACTTTGCCTAGCAAACACTTTCAGAAAGAATTGTCTCACCCAGACCACCCACCCTTGTCACTAGTTGTGGCTGGTTCCACTATACTTCAGGGACTTTACTGTTGAATCAAATATTCCCTAATCACCGAAACTTCTATCCTTCAGCCTCAAATGCATGAGGTTATTGGCAGTCAGAGAATCATCCAGAGCCTCACATTGCTGCCTAATGCTCCCCAAGCTCTTGTGATGCAGCTGCAAGAGAGAGAGCCGAACGCCAAACCCAGAGCCCAGATTGTCTTGCCTGCACTCTGCCAGCATCAGAGCAGCCCTGGCTCCCCATGGGTGCTCCTGGAGAAATTCCCCAGAAATGGAAAAACAACAACAACAACAACTGCTATCCCTGCCCATTTTTCGTAGGGATGCATTAATTTCAAGGTTTACAGAGATGTATGCATAGAGAGAAGGCAAGGTCAAAAGGCAAGAAAGGGAGTTGGCATCAGCCAACTTTAGCTTCTTCCCCTAATGGTTGTAGCAGAGCAATGAACCGTACCTCTCCATGACCAACTGTGTAAAGCACAGTTTGAACTTACCCTCTTTCTAGGCTGAAGGGGTGGTGTCCCTGCTCAGTGTTGAGATGGTTCCACCAGAGTTTGGGTTTGTTTGGGATCCTCTGTTCCGTCCTCTACCCCTGAGTTAGCTGGAGGTCCAGCTCAGATTCTGAAGACATTGAAGTGTCCTTCTTGAAGTGTAAACATAATTTCTTGTCAACCCACCACCAGTTTTCCAGTGCATAGGGCTGAGTTGTGGCTGGTTTCTACATCTGCTCAGAAAAAAAGAAAAAAAAGAGGTGAGCAAGTACTGCCCCACTTCATCAGTGAAATTTTTGTTCATCATATTTTAGCCAAGATGACTTTCTACATGGAAGAGCAATCAAATAATCACAGATGTTTATATGAGTACTTACTAAGCGCCAGACATATAACTAAATACTTTCCATTCATTGCCTTGGTCAATCCTATAACCACCCAGTGAGGTAAGTGCTACCATGAGTCTCACATTTCCAATAAAGAATCTGAGACTCAGAGATTATAAGGGTTTCTTTAAGGTCACACAGTAATTAAGTGAACAGACCAGAATTTGAGCTAGACCTCAGTAATGACAGAGCGATATAACTTGAAATTAAAATGCCCTCAGTTTCCTACTTAATGGGGTAAATGCTTAGGTAATTTAAATACAAATTGAATAGGCTTTCAAATGAAAACTTTTAACATATTTTGGCTTATACATAGCATAGAAAGAAACTACATAGGGTACACAAAGGATCTGTAGGACTACATTTTAGGAAGTATTTTTCCTTTGGCAATTTCTCAAACCTAACTTGCTCCAATGATATATTACACCCTGTTTATTATCTACAAAGAGCATAAATAGTTAGAGAACTGTTTTTGACCCCTACCAAAAGCAAATATGACCTCGTTTCCAAACCAGAAACCTTCGTCTGGACTTTGAATACTGATTTGGACACAAGTTTTTAAAAGAATTAGCTCAAAGCAGCAGGTTTGTAGCTCATATGACACGAGATGATCAATGACCACATTAGCTGCTAATCTAAGGCATAAAACATGCATGAGCCTTAGCATGGAAATCTAACACGTTCCCACGTTCCTACCCCAGGTGGCAGTGGATTCCTAATCTGTTGTTCCATCTAATAGGAATAAACTTAAATGGTTTATTTAGAGCTTCATTTACAAAGTTAATAATTAGGGTGATTTACTCAAAAGGCAGGGGAGGGGGAGGAGGAAGGGAGACAGCTGAGTGGGGGGTGAAATGGGAAAAAGGAAAAAAAAAGTAATCTTGAAAAAGCGAAACAGCATCTTAGGATAATTTTGCCTCAAAAGACATCTCCCACTCTGATGGTAGGGAATCAGGGTTAAAAAAAAGCATGACCTCAAGAAGCTGAGTCTTGGTTGGGGACCAACAAATAAATCCTGTTATTTGTTATAGGATATTAGGCAAGTTGTTTAATCTCTCAGACAAAGGTTTCTACGTCTCTAAAATGGGAATGATAATACCTGCTTGGCATGGAATAAAAAAGATAACAAAAGCAAAGTGGTGAATACAATACCTGACACGGGGGAAGTACTCAATTTCTATTGATTCCCCCTGTGAATGGATTCACTAGAAAGTGCTAAGATACAAACGTGGTCCCCTCCTCCTGCTTCTGCAATGCCAGGGTCCGACCTAGTCACAGATTTTGACATGGCACTTTTACCTGCACCGGTGCTGGGATAATATTTGGATGAATTTAACTTGATACTATGCAGAATATTCGGCAAATGAGCTTCAGCTAATTAACACAAACAGCTCTCCTGTCTGTCACCCACGTCTCAGGTGACCCATGTTTCTCTATGTATCATTTACATGATCCAGCTCCAGGCTTACCCTTAACTTTTTAAGGGCCCAGGGCAAGAGTCCAAGTGGAAACCCATATACCTAAATATCTAAAACTTATAAAACAGTTAACAAAATTTAAATAAAATAGTTTCTATCCTCTTACCTAAACAAAAGTACCTTAATAATGACCTCGAAGGCTAGATTCAAATTCATAACTCTTGGACCCCGTGGGGTTCTGTGCCAGGACACGGAGCTTGGGAAGAGCCAGCTCTTCCTCCTTTACTCCCCACCCTGGCTCTGTCCTCCACTGGGTGGCAACTTGCATGCATGTGGGCACTCCAATCCTCACATCCAAACTCCGTCTCTACCCCCACCCTCACAAACAGCCACCCCAAGACCACATTTCAAGCCCACTCGTGGGCCCACCAACAGCTTGGTTGTGCCTCCCCCAGAGAGAAAACTCCTCGGAAAGAGACCCATGTGGGCCTTGGAAGCAGGCTCAGGACTACTTAGGCTGGAAATTCCAGTGTCCCGAATATCCAAAGATTTGTCCAGAAGTGGGGGAGGCAGGCTTCAGGTGGCCGTGAAGACATCAGGTGGTTTTGAGGACACACGGCACTGTAGAGAAAGAGAGGCAGAGCCAGAGGAGAGCTGAAGAAGAGGCAGCCGATGCACAGAGCCCCCGTGCAAGGGTCCCTTTCCCCTAGCTCAGTAAAACCTGCTTGTTCAGTAGAGTGAATTTATCTCCTCCTCATCCCAGTCGCCATCCTGAAGGGCAAGTGTTAATATCCTCCCTGCAGGGGAGCTGGAGACTACTCTTAAAGTAGCTCCAGAGCAGACGGTCCTTCTGCAAAGGACAGTGTGGCCATTACTATTAACCCTTGTAATTTCACTTTCCACCTTAAATCAGTCTTGCTAATTAGCAGGTTCCACCTTCTTAACAATTAGCTAGACTGGTAAATAATCAAGAGACTGGACAAGCTAATTAACCTTCAATTTCCTTCACAGGAATCTATGGAGAACATTTTTCATACATAATGTACTTTAGGGCTTGTGTTTTCACAGAAAGAATTGTTCGAAGGTGTTTTCATGCCCACCCTTATGATATAGAAACGCGGTCTGCCTCACATGTCTAATCATCCTTGGCACCCTTAGTATCACTGAAAGGTTTTCTGGCCCGTGGAGAGAATTTCTGCAAGCTGTATGAAGGCCATAATGCTCACTTTTAGAGGGTTGTAAATAGAGCGTATAAGCTACTAACTGCAGCCTGTTATAGACTCATGTTGCTGCCCTAACAGAAAAGAAAGGGAGCTCACCATACCTGCTCCAACCAGACTAAGGCTCTGCAGAAAGACTGGACATTCAGGGACATGTAACAGCATCTTTGGTTGTGACCACATTACTCCGTGAATTGGTCCTTGCCTGGTTTACCCATTCCCACTCACCCATCACTTCTTACCTGCCTCTCAAGGGCTTTCCACCACCAAGGTCCTCAAATCACACTGTAATCACCTGGAGAGCTTTAAAAATCAGCTCCAGAGATTCTATTTAATTGGTGCAGCCTGGGCAAGGGGAGTTTCTAGAGCTCTCCAGGCGACTCTAATGTGCAGCTGGGTTTGAGTGTCAGCACTCCACCACAGCAGCCCCAATCTGCTGGCTTTTTCCCGAACATATCCAGGACTCTCACCCTCCTGTGCCCTTTCCTTTTGTTTCAGTGTCCCTCTCCTACCTGGAAAACTTCTCATCCTATGAGACTCAGTCAGAGGAAGCTCTGTCCCAAACACTCAGGTCTCCCCATTTGGAGATCCCAGATCACCTCCCATATCCCTTTAATAGAGCTAACAGAGGCCATGTAACTTATGATCCCAAACAACACACTGTTGAATGTAAAAGAAAACACTACTAATAATTATGCTGGGTGACAGGTGTCAACTGGGACTATCCCAGGCCAACTGGAACATCAGATCCCCCTACTTATAGCCCCTATGATATCAATCAGTAATTGCGTATCTGCCTGCCTGTCTCCTACTCTTGCTGTGAAAGCCATTAAAGCAGGGATAGTACTTCCTCATCTCTCTAACCTCAGTACCCAACACAGATTAGATGTTGAATTGATGCTTCCTTAAGAAGCCCTCTATTTTATAATGATTAAATGCATGGACTCTGTTACCAAAGAACATGCGTTCAAATTCCAGCTCTGCCACTTATTAGCTGTGTGACTATTGTGCTTTAATGACTCTGAAATGGAGTTAATAATGGAATGAATGTGCTTAATAGGATTGTTTAAAGGTTTAAATGAGTTGATATACGTAAAGCACCCAGAGAAGAGTATTTAAACATAGGAAGCACTGTGTAAGTGTTTTTTATTATTTGTAAAAAGAACAGATAAACCAACTGAATAAGCTCCAAGTGCCTCTTTTCTATGGAACTCCTCCAAATGATCACGCCCATAGTGAACGTTCATGATAACAGCTATTCTTCACTGATGAATCACCACGTTCCAGGTGCCATTACGTGCTTTGCATACATTATCCCATTTAACCTTCGTCACAACCCCTATCAGGAAACTATATTATTACACCAAGTTTACAGATAAGGAAAGTGAGGCCCCAAAATGAAGAGAATGTCCACAGTCACTGGGTTTTATCTTTCTATAAGAAAAAAGCAACTAAAATCCATTCACACTGTGAGTTTCCTGTGATTCCTTTGAGAAATAAAAGGGCTTTTCTGAAGTCCCTGTAATCACACAACATACCCAGTTTTTGAAGAAATGGAGAGTGAAAAGGCAATTGCCCTGTAATATGTACTTTGGAAGGAGCTCTTGTTTGCTGCTTTTTGAAGTGTTTTAACAATTCACGAACTAACGTTATCAAGAAGATAATATGTACAAAGCAGTATTGGGGGTACTCTGAGGACACCCAAAATTGAAAATCTTCCTCTTACCTCCAAGGAGTTCAAAATCTAGTTGAGAACATAGAGAAAACATTCAATAACACTACAGGATTTAAGTAGCAGTAATACAAGGGAGATTCCCAGAGCAACATGATTCATTTCCCAGGAAGTGGTAGTTTGTACCTGCCATAGGAGGTCAGGAAAGTAAGGACTTCTGAAGAAAAGAGACTGAGAGTTGTATCTTTAAACATCGCTTCAACAAACTTTCACCGACACCCATCACCTGTCACTCTGCAGTACACTGGAACTGTGGAGGTTAGAAAAACAAGAGTGGTGCACTCAAGGAGCTAAAAGCCCAGAAAGGGAATCAGCCATGTGGACAGATAACTCAAGTGGCATGAGAACGGTTATGGCAGAGAAGCTATTCTCTGATTTACTGTGGAGCCTAGAGAAGGGCATTCACCCAAACTAGTCTGGGCAAAGTCGGCAGGAGCAAGATGGTGGAAGGCGTTCCAGAAAAGAGATTGCCCAAACTGGTTCTTAAAGAATAAATAAGAGTTACCAAGGGGGAAAAAAAAAAGGAAGAAAAGGCCCCAAGAGCAGGGCAAATGCGTGGGAAAGGGGTGGGGGAGTACGTGTTAAATAAAAATATATAAAGACTGAGAAACTGAAAGAAAAAACAATCAAAATTTTAGGAGATGAGAGTTGGGAAAGCTGGGATCACATTAGGGAGACAAAAGGACATATTTAGATAGAAGGCTGGAAAGGGAAATGATCATTTTTTGGCGTTTATATTGTTCAACAGAATTCCAGATAATAAAGGTATTGTATATTTATCAATGAGCTTCTTGAAGAAAGGCATAGAGCATGTTATACACTACTTGAATGTTCCTGGAAACGAAAAAAATACTCAGAATGTTTGCACTGTGAAAAATATATGTGCCCCAGCACACACGGGCGTGCACACACGAACCGAAAAATATTTGCCAAAGCACAAGCTAATCCTAGTTCATATTCGTAAGCGGTCTCAAAATCAACAGTTGTTTTTGTTTGTTAATTTGTTAAAAAGTTGTTAGTGCAGTATTCCTCCTAGTCTCTGCCTGTGATAGGAGCAAGCTGACGCACGCAGCCCCTGGGGAAATACGAAGGGCCTAAAGGGAAAATAAAACAATACCTCTTTTTGACCCGGAACTAAGCTTATAAAGCACACTTGCTAGAAGGGAGATTTGGACAACATTTATTTGTCTAGTTTCATTAAAAAGTACACATAGCCTATTACTAGAGAGGAAAATATACCCCTAAAGAA
Organism: Physeter macrocephalus; assembly: GCF_002837175.3. Taxonomy (NCBI): domain Eukaryota; kingdom Metazoa; phylum Chordata; class Mammalia; order Artiodactyla; family Physeteridae; genus Physeter; species Physeter macrocephalus. Next base: position 67,625,692 of record NC_041222.1, read on the forward strand.
GTCATAAACTTTGACAGGAAATATCATGAAAATACTGATTATACTGCATATGCATGTATATATACTGCATACATATGTAAAGATATATAATATATCCTTTAACCTTCCCATTATCTTTGAACGGGTCAATGAAATAATTGATTATGAGGCAGTGGAGCAGAGTGATTAGTTAGACTGCCTGGCCTTCAGTCTTTGCTCAACGTACCAGCTGTATGAGCATTTTTCCTATGATCGTAAGCAACTTAACCTCTCCAGGCCTCAGTGACTTCTTCATCTATAAAATCAAAATAATAATAGAACCCAACACATGTGATTAAATGATGACCCTCTTATGAGGATTAAATGATGTAATTCACTCAAAAGTGCTTAGCACAGTGGCTGGCATATCATAAGTACTCAAGAGTGGTCTCAGAACTGTTAAACTTATACCAGAAATTATTCCAAAACATAGAAAGTAGGAGACATTTTGAAAGCATTAAAGTGATTAGATGGGGCTGACTAGTCTTTTTGAGGCCAGCTATAAATTCACTCACATAAGAAACTTCTTTTGTAAAGGACCATCCAGTGCTTAAAACGGAGGATCATTTTTCATATTGCCCTCCATATATTCCTGTCACTTTGACTTGCCTCATTTATATAAATGAGCCTTTAAAAAAATACCCTGAATCTAATCACTCCTGGAGTCTGAAAAACCATCACAAAGGAAATGGTTACCTCTATAAATTGTTTATAAAATGTAGGATCCCAGCTGACAGACTTGCTGAGAAGTAAGACAATGATACAGTCACAGGCTTGGGTAAAATGCCTATAGTCAAGAATAAGTTGAACAATATGGAATTAATTAAAAAATGCAACTAAGTTGCAATTTATTGTTTAATACTTCAAGCTTTTCCCTTGGACTTATCCATCACCCTGCTCACCCTCTCTCCCATCCTCCTCTCTCCCCTCATTTATACCTTACTCCCAGGGAAATCATTTTAAGAGGGAAACTTCACCAAGATTCTGTATTGCTTATAATGCTTAATACATACACAAGTAGAAAAGGACATATCTAAAACCTGAGTATAAAAGCAGTCATTCCAGAGCTTGTAATATTTGGAGCTAGATTGTAAACGGTGGAAATTTCAAAGAGGAAAAAACCCCCTCATGATCAGACTCAAGAAATAATTTAAACCACCAAAAACTTTGATGTGAAACCTTTGTGTTTTGCACATTACAAATGTAAAATATGGATCTTTCAATCAGGAGAAGCACAGGAATTGGGTAATATAGTCAAAGGAACTCACATTTCCATATCTAACTTTTTTCCTGTCCTGGAAAGGGAATTACTCTTCTGTTGTGCAAATCCACCTACTCAGAGGCATATGATTAAGATGGTAAGGAGCTCAGGTCATCAAGCACAGAGAGTGCCAAAAAAAAAAAAAAAAAATCTAAAACCTAAGGTGAATTATCACTCTTTTAAGCTGTGATTAAGTTTAAAAATAAAACCATCAATGGCTTTTGTTCTACAGTTGAAACCAGAAGTCTACTTCCGCGCCCCACCCCCCCCCACTGTCTTCACTTTTGCCTTCAAATAAGATCTTGCAGATCTAAAAGTCTCTTTTGTGGCTTAGGTTTATTAAACCTTGATATGATTCCTCCAGGGTTGAAGATTCTCGTGCTAAACTGCTTACCAAGGCTTTACAGATTGAAATGGTTCTCAGGGGAATTTTTTTCTGCCCAGTTAGTTCTGTTACTGCTGTCTCTGAAGTCAGAGATTATTGAGATAAAACTGATTAGAAAAACCAAGCCTCTTTAACTTCCAATACCAAATAGGTCAGAAAAGCAGGAATCAGAGAGCTTGGAGTGCTCCCACTTTTATATTATTAAAAGACTTCCTCTGGTAAGTGAAAGCTGTGTTTACTCAATACCAGTTTTCAGAAAGCAATGTCTCAAAGCATATTTTCTTTCTTTCCACACGTAACACTCAAAGCACAAATTCTTGATCAAATTCTGGGTTAAACTGGTCTGTGCCACATCATTTATTGACTCAATGGCAACGTGACTTCTTATGGACTTCACATGGCATATCATGGCAACTATACAATTTAGCAAGAGAGTTAACAAAAAATAAAGACACTGTCTAACACGATTAAGGAAACAAAGAAATAAAATCACCATGCTCTTTTCTGAGCCTCAAGTTTTATAATGCCTGAAAACTTTGAATACCAATTCAGCCTTAGATTTCTTTCCTAGGTCAGTGATGTAGTCCAAAAATGTCTTCCCATTTTTTCCTAGTCATAGAAAACATAAAATTTTATATATGAAACTCCCAATTTCAAGTGGGCCATTGTCTTAAAGTTCTACATTAACTGATTAAAGCTCAGAAGATATTTCCCACGGAAACTGTAGCTGTTGATTTCTGAGACGAGTCCACATATGGTTATACCCATATTGTATACCCTGTATCTAACCTCTGTAACAGATGGCTGAATCCTCAGCGTTTAAACACCTTTACTGACAGCACTCACGGCTCCTAAGGCAGTCCATTTCTTTTGCGGGGCATCTCCCTTGGTACATTAGGTAAAATCTACTCACATTCAGCTACAATCTTCCTCTACCTACCACCTGGAAGATCCTCCCATCGTGACTCAGGGAGCCATCCTGCTACTTTTGTCTCCACTTCTCCACTGTAAACATGCCCAATTCTTTGAATTATTTCTCCTAATGTGGATTCCAGCCCCCATGCCCCCAGATATGCTCCATTTCATTTTTAACGTCATTAAATGAATGAATTTAATGTGATGTGCACAGCTGGAGAGAATGACTGTGTGTGGCCAGCACAGTAGGACACGGATTACCATGGCCTGCACAGTGCAGTTTTATTTTGTTTTACTGAATACTAAGTCATTGAAGGACACAAACAGCTGTTGATGGAACTTTTTTGGGTTAAAGCAGAGCCTCACTGTTTACCATATGTGGCAGAATGCCTAGTGAGGCAAACTGTTTTTTTAAAACCAGAGAGGTGAGAACTGAAAATGCCAGCCACTTCTATATCTAGAAATAGAGCCAGCAAATGACCTCCAAATAAATCCTTATTATCTGGAAGAATCATTTGGATGGCATTCATTGCAAAATTGTAAGGCAAATTGTGCCCATCACTATGGAGAAAAGTATAAAAGAATCTTTTGTCTCCATAGCTTGGCCAAGTCTGTTTCGCCCAATATCCCCTGGAGTTCCAAGCTCTGGTGCAGAGCAGGGAAAGAACAAGTTGCATAAAGAACTGGGGGAAGAGCACTTTCTGAGAAGAAAAGGACCCAATAGTAGAAAAAAGCAACCAAGCTCCTGAAATAACAGAACCATGGAGCTACCTCAGAGCAATATGCTTCCTCCTTGCAGTCAAAGGAGGAAAAGAGAACTAGAAGTTTCCATTAGTTGGGACCCAGTGACCCCCACCCCACCCCCACCCCGGGACACACTTGGGCTCTAAAGAGGACACTGTAGATAAACCCAACTGTCAGTTTAGAAGCCCCAGGCAAGTTACCATGGAAATCCCTTGCCTGAGAACCAAGAGACCCAATACCAGCAGAATAGGATCATCATCTCTTTAAGAACGACTAGCATCACTAGCTGGATCAGAAGACTTAGCCATTGCAACATCACTGACATAACCGTCAGAAACAATTCTTCCTCAAAGGGACTTAAGCCTTTACTAGCATAGAGTTAAGAGCTCAGGGTGAAGGCAGGCAAATCTAGGTTTGTAACCTGGCTCTGCTATTTCCCAGCTCTGTGACCATAAACTTTTTTTAGCTGTCTTGTTCTTCCATCTGTATGGTGAAAAAGTAATATCATCTATCTCCTAAGGTTGCTATGAAAGTTTGGAGAAAATAATACGTTCATAGATTTAACATATTCTACAGAATCTGACAGAAATATATGTTTTAGCTCTTGTGTATCTTTTATACACTTTTATTGTGCTATATAGTACATATAGAGAAAGTACACATAAATGCACAGCTAAATAAATTATTTTAAGCTCTTCTAGGACAGAATCATGTCTGATTCATCTATAGATTATTCCCAATCCCAGCATCTTATTCACAGGATCTAAGTGAATGAATAAACCTAAATGTATCTTGCTCGCACAAACTGGATACTTCTGAAATAGAACCTCTAAATTATCCTAAACTATGTAATGGGTCATCTTGGCAGAAATAAGAAGTAGGCTATAATCCCAAATACCAATTATGATTTGCATTAACAAGTTCCTCTAGAACTTGTATGATAAGCAGTTGCATACCTGCAGAAATAAACGTGAGTATTAGGATATAACAAATGAAAGCTTGGATACCCCAGGTTGCAGTTTCAATACTGATCTGCATATTTCATTCAGTATTAGCACATGTGACTCAAATTGTGTAGCCATCTCTCTCATTAAAATTCATACACTCCCTCTGGAATTCATGGCAGCCATCTGGCCAAATATTTGCTTCTTACATTTGAAACTCAATTGCATTGAAGTCATTGGATCTCTCAATCAATTACAAAGGATCTCTTAGGGTTTACATTGATTGGCCACCATTTTCCTAATGGAGTCATAGCCTCTGTAATTACCTATTTGACAGGAGAGGGGCCTGCTTTCTGAAGGCTATATATCCTAGCTCTTCATTTACCTAAAACGTTAGTTGGCAGCCCTCATAAGAGCATCAGCTACAAAATGTGATTAGAGCTAATGTAAGTGTAACAGAATGATGTTCTCATCTCATCTCCACTTATTGCCTATGGTGGCCACATATTATCCTTTCGCATGGATTGCACTTTCGAAGTAACTTCAATGTACATTTTTATGTTATAATTCATTAACAGCCAAAATTTATGCATTTGCAAACACCTTCTTATGTACAGTCATACTCAAAAAATGCTGTTTAGTTCAAAAAGCTAACATCTCTTTTTCCAAATACAGAAAAACTTCTGACTGTCAGAACATGAAGCATATTTGACCATGGCTCTTTAATGGGCACAAGGAAAACAATTAAGAACCCCTTCCTAAATATATTGCAAGAAGTAGAAAGAAAACAGCTGTTAGATTCAGACACAATTCAGATTCCAAAGTCAATTAAACCACAGATTACCTGCATGGCATAAGTTAAATTTTTTCATCCTTCTGAGCCTGTCTTTTCATTTATAACATTGAGATATTAGTATCACTTTATTTTAATAATTATAATATTGTTATAATAGTTTATTATAATAGTTTTGAAGGGTTAAAATAACAAAAATAGAGCTCCTAGTACCTAGGAAATTAGACATTTGTATTAGTCAGGTTTTCCTTAAAAAAGGAAGCTATAACTATCTTGAAATCTCAGTGGTTTGCAAGAGCAAACATTTGCTTCTTGTTCAGGAATCTTCATGTTGTCTGTGGCTCTGCTGAATGGGTTTGAGCCTACCTGTCCGGTTCAACTGCACTTGGCTCCCATGTGTAGTTTGGGTTCAGATTTGCTCCATAAATCTCTCTATCTGAGATTCAGGATGAAAGAACAATGCACGTCTCGGGCATGCTCTTCTCACTGTGGATAGCAGAAGTATGAGAAAGCTGGAGGAAATTTGCTCAGACCTCACACACTATCACTTCTGCACACTTTTAATTGGCCACAGTGAGTCACATGGGCAACCCCCAAAGTCAGTGTGGCAGGCAAGTGTGTTCCGTCCACAGGGAATCCATCCCCAGGACAAGAAAAAAGGAACAACTCTGAATGAATGCTCAATACCACACAATTCAATTCATAGTAGTCATTGTAATTAGCTATTGTATTGATAAGGCATTGTGATGCTTCTATCTCTGAAAACATCCTGAAACCTGATGGAGGAAGTAATTGAGAGGATGTGACTGCTGGATGACCAATGAACTGGACACAGGAAATCTGAGGCTCCTCTCCTTCTCCCCTGTCCTTGGAATATACATTCTGCCCATCATTCTATAGCCAGAGCCATTACAATGATGCAGCTTCCAGGGACTGAACCCTGTTAAGGCCTCTGTATAAACTTTTAAGATTCTGGTGGGCAGGTGCAGAGATCTACCTGTCTTGCGGCCACCCAAGACAAGCCTCATACGTAAGTTTCTTTGCTTATTAAAACCATTACCTACCAATCTGAAGTGGTCCGCCTCTTTCTTCCATCTCTCCTTGCCCTCTGGGTACCAGGGCCAGTTTCAGATTTTACCCAAGGAATGCCTGAGAGTGTGAACCAACAAGATCTCATAGCAAATTATAGAAATATTTTCCCAATTACCTCCAAGAGATCAAGATTTCTTCTGAGAAAGCTTTTATTAGATGATGTGAGTGCCTTATCTTAAGCTACTATGGTTATTCATTCAACAGGCAGTAAATGAAGGAAGCAGCATTATACTACTTAACACTTTCCCAAGTACTCTTTAAAAAATAAAACGGACACATGTTTTATTCTGACATTGCACCTATAATAAACTGTACATGAATAAATATTAATGAAAACAGTGCCTATAGTATTTGGCCCTACTTGCTATTTATAAACCACAACAACCCTGTTAAAGCAGGCAAAATAATACTTCCTAAAATACAATTAAGGTCTTCTTCATGAATTTAGGAGTTAGAAGTCTTTGACCATTGGCCATCCTCTCCTCCCTGCTCAGGGGCTGCCCTCCACTATTTATAGTCTCTGGTCCCGTATTCTGAATAGAACTTTTATGCCACCTTCTTCTATTCAGACTTTTACTTCTAGTTAAAATATGGTTATCATTAGTTTTAATATCCTTCTGAAAATTACCTTTCTGCCAACTCTTGTAGTCTCTTTAAGACTACTTTAGTGCTTATTTTTTTTCCAGTTTAAATTATTTGCTCTGTCCAGATATCTAAGTTCCTGAGACTTTTCTTTCCCTCTGATCTTTTGAGGCACTCTGTACTGCCTTACTAGTGAGATGTCTATGACAGCTTGGTTTTCTACCCTCCTATCTAACTATACCAAGAGCAAAGAATTGGTGGGCCATATTAGAATTCTGCTTACCACAACAGTTTAAAAAATCATTTATAGAGTAGAGATAATGTAGCATAATGTGTTTTTTAACCACTATAGATTTATAGTTTTGCAATTGGAAAGGACCTTAATGTTCATCCAGACCAACCTTCAAACCAATGCAGAAGCTTTTCTGTAGATCAGAGGTCATCCAGTTTCTGCTTCAACATTTATACTGATGAGAAGGCTCACTTGTTTATGAAGCAGGACATTTAAATTTTAAAGCTCTGTACTTAATATAAAAAATGCTACTAGGGCTTCCCTGGTGGCGCAGTGGTTGAGAATCCGCCTGCCGATGCAGGGGACATGGGTTTGTGCCCCGGTCCGGGAGGATCCCACATGCCGCGGAGTGGCTGGGCCCGTGAGCCATGGCTGCTGAGCCTGTGCATCCAGAGCCTGTGCTCTGCAACGGGAGGGGCCACAACAGTGAGAGGCCCAAGTACCACAAAAAAAAAAAAAAAAAAGCTACTAAATCTATATTTCTGTAACTTTTCATTTAGTTCTCCTCTCTAGAAAAATTTTGAATAAAAAATAATCTTTCAACATAAAAGTTTTATAAACTTAAATATCAGCTACTGTTCTTCCTTCTAAGAGGGATAATTTAAGTGAGCTCTTCTCCAGGCTAAATATCCTACTTTTCATATGATGTCATTTCCATATCTTTCACCAGCTTGGTCACCCACCTGTGAATTTACTCCCAGTTATTTTAAAAAATTCTTAAAAACATGGTTCTTACACCTTGACTAAGTATATTATATCAGGAATATTAATTCAGAGAATAAATCAGAGTAGCTCAACATTAGGAAATTTGTAAATGCAATGCACAATACAAAAAAGCTAAATAAAAGAAATCACATGATTATTTCAATAGATTCAAAAAATATATTTGATAACTTTTACCCTTTTAATAAATATATGATAAATAGAATAATTTATCTTTAATTGTTAAAGAGCCTTTTTCCTAAAACAAAACCAACACTGTGATAAAATATCTACATTATTTTAAGAATTATTTTTTATCAAAGAATATACATCCCACCATTCACTTTTAAAATGAATAATTTTAAATTAAGTATAGGGCTTCCCTGGTGGCGCAGTGGTTGAGGGCCCACCTGCCGATGCAGGGGACGCAGGTTCATGCCCCGGTCTGGGAGGATCCCACATGCCGTGGAGCAGCTGGGCCCGTGAGCTATGGCCACTGAGCCTGCACATCCGGAGCCTGTGCTCCACAACGGGAGAGGCCACAGTAGTGAGAGTCCCGCATACTGCAAAAAAAAAAATATATATATATATATAAAATAAGTATGTTACTATTCTGTAGTGTTACTTGAAGAGTTCTGGGAAATTCAGTAAGGATGAAAACTAATATTATCAGGTTAAGTATTAGAAATTTAAAAAATAATTATTTCTGAAATTATTGTAATATACCTAAAATTATTATAAAACTGCTAAGATTTTTGAGATAGTAAGAAATATATAAATGCATGAATGTAAAATAATTACACCAACAAATTATACTTGGTATGCTGGTACAGCCAGAAATTAAACAAAAATTTTTTAGAAGGTGTTTCATTCAGAAAAACAAAAGTAAAAAAAAAGAAAGAAAAGAAAAGAAATAATTAAAGAGGTATGAATAACCCAGTTTAAGAAAAAGACAAAATAAAGGAAGCTTAAGACAAAGACAGAGAGAGAGAAGTAAAGAGAAAAATGTAGATAAGTGTGCTTATTCCAGAAAAGGAGAACTAAATGTTGCAATCATGTCTAATCTAGTTAATTTATAGAGTTAATGGAACTCAGTTAAAATCTGATAAAGACTTTTGTCTGTGTGTGTGTGTGAAACTTAGCCAAATGATTCTGAAATTTATTTTGAAAAATAAACAAAGAAAATAGCATGTTATACACTAAAATAACATCAACAGTGTGTAGGGGGAAAGGAAGGACTACCTTAGCAGGTAATAGAATGTGTTATACAGAAACAACAAATAAAACTCCATGTCACTACTATTGAAATGGATATATTCTACAGTGGATTAGAGGAGAGAAAGATTAGAATTAGCCCAAATATATATAAGAACATTCTAAATTACAATTACACTTTAGAAAATAAGTAGAAAATGATTATTTTAAATATGAACTGAACTTTTCGGTTAGCAATATGAAAAAGAACAAAGTCATCCATATTTTTCTCTGAAAAGTAAAGTATCCCATACAGAGTAAAAATTTAAATATAAAAAAGTCAAATCATGGTAAAATTAGCACAATACAATGTGCTTTATCAGATCTCAGAAGAGATGATCATTTTCTCTGCATTACAACAGAAGAAACTGCAAAAGGAATAACTAGAAAGCAACCCACCCCCCACTCAAAAAAAGAAATTATATGCAAGAAGATGTCCTGGAAACATTAACTATGGAATTAAAACAATGGAAATAAAATATATGTGTGAGAACAGGGTATTGTTAAGTAAATTATTTTATTTTAATATTTTACAAGAGTATGTAAGTATTTATAAACGATGATCATTAAAGCTAGGTAAATTTATTGGGAATGTTTATGATATAATGTTAAATGAAAATATGATAAAATTGTACAACCTTTGAAAATCATGTACACTTAATTTAGTACAAGAAGCAATACCTTAAATCATCTGATTAATAACATGTATGGGTTTATCTATAGGAAACAGACAAATGGTTAAATCTTACTGAGTCCTAATGTCACATTAATAAAATGGGGTTACTTCCTATCATTGTGAAGATTCCATGAGATAGCAAAATTAAAGAGATTTGGCTCATAGTCATTGTTGTAATTAGGGAAATTATAGTATTTACCTTTCAAAAAGTTCCTTAAAATTGTGAAACTACTATTTTATACTACCTCAAAAAGTTGTAAGTGATACGACATTCAACTATCATCTAAGGAAATGAATGCTAGGTGATCATAAATCCTTCACTCTGTACCTTGCCTTCTAGTCACAGTGCTTCAAATTTCCTAGCAATCAACCCCCAAAAGTTAAAGCAGTTACAAAAATTCAGAAATTTAGCAGTTATAAAAGTCCCTAAGTTTGGGCAAAGGGTCAAAAACGTACCCCTTCTATGTGAGGGTCTGATTTTTGGTTCACTTCCTTGTTGTTTCCTTGGAAATGAACAAAGATCATATGTGTTAACTATGTTACTGGGCAACATCGATTATAACCAAAAAAATGTGAGATAAATTGAATCTAACCTGAGAGAACAATAAATCCCTGATATGATGCCAAACTTTGGGCTTCTCTGAATGTGGTGACTCTGGTCTGTCCTCTGTGGGGAATCTAGAAGCCATGCCTATGGAGATGTCACAAGAGATCCTGGCTCCTCTCAGGCATAAGGATTTTAAACCAAGGCAGCAGTTCAATGTGGATTTCACTTCCTTGTAAGGGAGTTGACTATGGGTAGCTGTGTAGACTGCTGTATAGACTGCTGCAAGGACTCCAGCTGTGGTTTTATCCTACATCCTCTGATTAGACTAATGTCAAGGGTAGCTTATGAAAGTCTGGTGAGTCTGAATGTCTAGTTAAGAGCCTTGATCATGACGGCAGAGTAGGAAGATCCTGAGTTCTCCTCCCACAGACACACCAAAACTACAACTACATAAAAAACAACTATCTCTATAAAAACCTGAAGACTAGCAGAAAATATTTCCTAGAACCAAGGATATAAAGAAAAGGCCACATTGAGATGGGTAAGAGGGGAAGAGTCACAGTCTAATCAGAACACCCCCCTCAAGTTGCAGTGACCCACAAGCAGGAGCAATATCACAACCACCAAGGTCCCTCCTGAGGAGCAAGAGGTCCAAGGCCCACATGTGGCTCCCCAGCCCAGGGGACCTGTACTGGGAACATGAGCCCCCATAATGTCTGTCTCTGAAAACCAGAGGGACTTATGTTCAAGAGGGCCAGAGGGCTGTGGGAAACCAGATTCCGCTCTTGAAAGTCTCATGTGTAAACTCACTCACTCCAAGTCCCAGTACAAGGCAGCAGTTTGACACCTAGGCCTTACAAGAAGGAGATTCACTGACTAATTTCCCCCAGAGGGGAAGGGATCTGGTGGAATTTTCTACAGGGACAGTAGCACTGGTGGGTACCATTTTTTAAAACTTTCCTTCCACCTAGCTGGCCCAGTGCTGGTAGGTGACATTTCTGTCACTCTCCATCACCCTAGCTAACACTGTGCACCCCACCCAAGCATTTCCCTGTGGACCAGCCTCCAGCCAAGCTGCCTGCCCCAGGTGACACCTCCAAAGTGGCTCTCACTCTGGGGGACCAGACTGGCACACCAGCATGCCCATAGCAGTCTTGGCCAAGTCTCACAGCCAGTCATGCTGGGAATCACCCCTGTACATCAGCACACCCGCAGTAGTCACGGCCAGGCCTTGCAGATATCTGGGCCAGAAGCCAGGCCAACCAGCATGCACATAGCAATCACAGCCAATCCACAACAGGAGGACACATGCAGCCCACACAAGGAATATCCCTGGAGATCCTGGCTCTGGACACCAAGGAGGAGTGTATCACTGGGCCCAGAGGACAACTTCTACACAAACTCAGTCTTTCAAAACTGGGAGATGTGGCTGATAAACCTAATACATAGAGTTAGGTAAAATGAAGAGACAAATACCTTCCAAATGAAAGAACAAGACAAAACCTAAGAAAAAGAACTAAACAAAATGGAGATCAGCAATTTACTAGATAAAGAGTTCAAAGTTATAGTTATAAAGATACTAACCAAACTTGGGGGAAGAATGGATGAACTCAATGAGAACTCCAACAAAGAGTAAGAAAATATAAAAAAAACCAAGCAGAACTGGAAAATACAATAACTGAAATAATAAAATACACTAGAGGTAATCAACAGCAAAGTAGAGGATGCAGAAAAATGAATCAGCAATCTTGAAGGCAGGGTAGTGGAAATCACAGAACTGGAATAGTAAAAAGAAAAAATAACTTTTAAAAATGAGGATAGTTTAAGGGACCTCTGGAACAACACTGTTTCCTAAATTCACATTATAGGGATCCCAGAAGGAGAAGAGAGAAAGAAAGGTATTTGAAGAAATAATGACTGAAAACTTTCATAACTTGGTGAAGGAAACAGATATAAAAGTCCAGGAATCACAGAGAGTCCCCAGAAGATGAAGATACTAAGACATATGATGATAAAAATGTCAAAAGTTAAAGAGAGAATATTAAAAATAATAAGAGAAAAACATCTAATTATATACTAGAAAATATCCATAAGACTTCCAGCCAATTTTTCAGCAGAAACTTTATAGGCCAGAAGGAATTGACACAATATATTCAAAGTACTGAAAGGAAAAAACGTACAACCAAGAATACTCTATCCATCAAGGTTATCATTCAGAATTGAAAAAAGGATAAAGGGTTTTCCCTGACAGGCAAAAGCTAAAGGAGTTCATTACCACTAAACCATCCTTAAAAGAAATGTTAAAGGGATTTCTTTAAATGGAAAGTAAAGGCAATAACTAGAAACAAGAAAATGATAAAGAAAGAATCTCACTGGTAAAGGCAAACAAATAGCAAAGGTAGTGGATCAACCACCTATAAAGCTAGTATGAAGTTTAAAAGACAAAAGTAGTAATGTTGGGGCTTCCCTGGTGGCGCAGTGGTTGCGCGTCCGCCTGCCGATGCAGGGGAACCGGGTCCGCGCCCCGGTCTGGGAGGATCCCACATGCCGCGGAGCGGC
>NC_041222.1:67638601-67668812 GCF_002837175.3 Physeter macrocephalus
AAAAAAAAAAAAAAAAAAAAAAAACTGCAAAAAAAAAAAAGTAGTAATGTTATCTATATTGAAAATAACTAGTTAAGCAATACACAAAATATGTAAAATATGGCATTAGAAACATAAACATGGTAGCCCGGAGGAGTAAAATATAGTGCTTTTAGAATGCACCCAAACTTGTGCAACCACCAACTTCAAATAGACTGCTATATACATGTGTCATAATATATGAACCACATGTCAATCACAAACCAAAAACCTATAACAGATACACAAAAATAAGTAAATAAATAAAGAGAAAGGAACACAAATACAACACTAAAGAAAGTCATCAAATCATGAGAGAAGAGATGAAAGGAAAAAAGAACAGAGAACTGTAAAAATAAACAGAAAACAATTAACAAAATGGCAATAAGTACATACCTATCAATAATAACTTTAAATGTAAATGGAGTACATGCTCCAATCAAAAGACATAGAGTGGCTGAATGGATACAAAAACAAGACAAATATATATGCTGCCTACAAGAGGCTCACTTCAGATCTAAAGACACACACACGGACTGAAAAGGAAGGGATGGGAAAATATATTCCATGCAAATGAAAAGGAAAAGAAATCGGGGATAGCAATACTTATATCAGACAAAATAGACCTTAAAGGCTGTTACAAGAGACAAAGAAAAGCATTACTTAACAATAAAGGAATAAATCTATCAAGAGCATATAACACTTGTAATTATCTATGCACCCAACATAGGAGCACATAAATACATAAAGAAAATATTAACAAACATAAAGGGAGATATCGACAGAAATACAATAACAGTAGGGGACTTTAATACCCCACTTACATCAATGGATAGATCATCTAGACAGAAAATCAATAAGGAACTATTGACCTTAAACAACATATTAGATAAGATAAACAAATATACATAAAACATTCTACCCCTAAACAGCAGAATACACATTCCTTTCAAGTACCCGTGGAACATTCTCCAGTACAGATCACATACTAGGCCACAAAATAAGTCTCAATAAGTTTAAGAAGACTGAAATCATACCAAGCATCGTTTCTGACCAGAGTGGCATAAAACTAGAAATCATTTACATGAAGAAAAAAAACACAAACAAGTGGATGTTAACAACAGGTGACTAAACAACCAATGGGTCAACAAAGAAATCAAAGAGGAAATTTAAAAAATACCTTGAGACAAATGAAAATGCAAACACAATCTCCAAAATCTATGGGATGCAGCAAAAGCAGTTTTAAGAAAGAAGTTTGTAACAATACAGTCCTACCTTAGGAAACAACAAAAATCTCAAAAAATGTAACCTTACATCTGAAGGAACCAGAGAAAGAATAAACAAAGCCCAAAGTTAACAGAATGAAGGAATTAATAAAGATCAGAGGATAAATAAATAAAATAGAAACTAAAAGAACAATAGAAAAGGTAAATGAAACTAAGAGCTGGTTCTTTGAAACAATAAACAAAATTGATATCCAGACTCACTGAGAAAAAAAGAGACAGCTTAAATAAATAAAATCAGAAATGAAAGCTAAGTTACAACCAATACCACAGAATACAAAGGATCGTAAGAAATTACTATGAACAGTTAGATGCCAACATATTTGAGAACCTAGAAGAAATGAATAAATATCTAGAAACATACAATATTCCAAGACAGAATCAGGAAGAAATAGAAAATCTGAACATACTGATGCTTAGCAATAAAATTGAATTAATAATCAAAAAACTCCAAACCAACAAAAGTACAGGATCAGATGGCTTCACAGGTGAATTCCACCAAACATTTAAAGAAGAGTTAATACCTATCCTTCTCAAACTATTCCAAAAATTGAAGAGGAAGAAATGCTTCCAAACTCAATCTATAAGTTCAGCATCACCAGATAAAGAGTACAAAAAAAAAAAGAAAAGAAAATTACAAGCCAATATCCCTGATAAACACTGACACAAAAATCCTCAACAAAATATTTGTAAACTGAATTCAACAATACATTAAAAGGATATTACACAATGATCAAGTTGGATTTATTCCAGGGATGCAACGATGGTTCAATATCCACAATTCAATCAACATGATACATGACATTAACAAAACAGAGGACAAAAATTATATGATTATCTCGATATGCAGAAAAAGCATACAACCAATTCAATATCCATTTCTGATAAAAAAAAACTTTCTACAAAATGGGTATAGAGGGAACATACCTCAACATAATAAAGGGCATGTATGAAAAATCTACAGGTAACATCATACTCAATGGTGAAAAGCTGAAAGTTTTTCATCTAAGATGAGGAACAAGGCAAGGATGCCCAATATTGTCACTTTTATTCAACTTAGTGTTGGAAATCCTAGCTACAACAATCAGACAAGAAAAAGAGATAAAAGGCATCTAGATTGGAAAAAGAGAAGTAAAACTGTCACTATTTGCAGATGACATGATACTATATGTAGAATACCCTGAAGATTCCACCAAAAACCAAAAGCTTAAACAATAACTAACAAATGTATTCAGTAAAGTTGCAGGATATAAAATCAATATATAGAAATCTACTGCATTTCTATATACTAATAAAAAATTATCAGAAAGAGAAGTTGAGAAAACAGCCCCATTTGCAATTTCATTGAAAAGAATAAAATACCTAGGAATAAATTTAACCAAAGAGGTGAAAGATCTGTACTCAGAAAAATATAAGATAATGCTGAAAGAAATCAAAGAGAGCACAAATAAATGGAAAGATATACCTTGCTCATGAATTAGAAGATTTAATATTGTTAAAATGTCCATACTACCGAAAGCAAAAGCATACAGATTCACTGCAATTCCTATCAAAATATCAATGGCATTTTTCATAGAACTGGAACAAATGATCTTAAAATTTGTATAGAACCACAAAAGACCCCAAAAGGCCAAAGCAATTTTTAAAAAGATGAACAAAGCTAGAGGTATCTTGCTCCTTGATGTCAGACTGCATGACAAATTTATAGTGATCAAAACAGTATGATTTTGGCACAAAACAGACACACAGACTAACTGAACAGAATAGAGAGTCCTGAAATAAACCCATGCTTATATGGTCAATTAATTTACAGTGAAGGAGCCAAGAACATACAGTGGGGAAATGACAGTCTCTTCAACAAATGGTATTGGGAAAACTGGACAGCTACATGCCAAAGAATGAAACGGAACTTCTTTCTTATGTCATATACAAAAATAAACGCAAAATGGATTAAAGAATTAAATGTAAGACCTGAGACCATAGAACTCCTGGAAGAAAATTTAGGCACTACACTCTTTGACATCAGTCTTAGCAATACTTTTTGGTTCTGTCTCCTCAGGCAAAGGCAACAAAAGCAAAAATAAGCAAATGAGACAACATCAATTTTGCACAGTGACGGAAACAAGCAACAAAACAAAAAGGCAACCTACTGAATGGGAGAAGATATTTGCAAATCATATATCCATTAAGGTGTTACTATTGAAAACATACAAAGAATTCACACAGCTCAACATCAAAAAACAAACAACCCAATTAAGAAATGGGCAGAGGACTCAAACGGACATTTTTCCAAGGGAGACATACATATGGAAACCAGACACATGAAAAGGTGCTCAACATCACTAATAACCAGGGAAATGCAAATTAAAACCACCATGAGATATTACCTCACACTGTCAGAATGGCTATTATCAAAAAGACAGGAAATAGCAAGTATTGGTGAGGATATGGAAACAAGGGAGCGCTTGTGAACTGTTGGTGTGGCCACCATGAAAACCAGTATGAAGACTCCTCAAAAAATTAAAATTGAACTACCATACAACCCAGCAACGTCACTGCTGGGTATTTATCCAAAGAAAACAAAAACACTAATTTGAAAAGATATCTGCAACCCTATGCTCATCACAGCATTATTTATAATAGTCAAGATATGGACGCAACTTAAGTGTCCATCGATAAATGAATGAATAAAGAAGATGTGGTATATATATATGCAATGGAATATTACTCAGTCATAAAAAAGAATGAAATCTTGCCATTTACAACAACATGGATGGACCTGGAGGTATTATGCTAAGTCAAATAAATCAGACGAAGACAAACCATGTGATTTCCCGTATATGTGGGATCTAAAAATTAAAACAAACAAATGAATATAACAAAACAGAAACTGACTCAGATATAGAGAACAAACCGGTGGTTCCCAGAGGAGTAAAAGGTGGGAGTTGGGCAAAGGGAATTAAGAGGTACAAACTCTAATTATAAAATAAATAAGTCACAGGTATATAATATACAGCATAGGAAGTATAGTCAACAATACTGCAATAACTTTGTATGATGACAGATGGTTTCTAAACTTATGTTGATTATAATATTCATAATGTATATAAATGTTGAAGGACTATGTTGTACACCTGAAACTAATACAATATTGTATGTCAACTATACTTCAATTAAAAAATAAAATAAAAATGAATGTCTAGTTAAATCTAAGACAATTCCTGGCGGGTGTTGCAGTAAAAAAAAGAAGAATCACCTCTATCCTTGGAATTGAGATAGAATGTTTTCTACAAGTTTTTTTTTTAAGTGTCCAGTGTTATTTTATAGATAACTATGTGTTTTGAATCATATAAGAAACAGATGGCAAAAATAATTCATAGAGCTGGGGCATTAGGGGCAAGATTAAGAAACTTCTTGGGGGAAAATTCATGTGGAAAATTTCCAGTTACAGGTTATTGACAACTCTGATAGGCTTCTGAGACACTCAGTATATTCCACTTCTAAAACCCTGAGGACATCACATAGGACTACATAGCTGGGGCCCATTACATGGCTATAGTACTCTGGGAAAGCATCGTGACAGCACAAATAGCTGTTCATGGTGGCTTTTTCTGCGACAGCCTTAGATAGACTGTGTTTGGGCTTTATCCATTTTTGTATAAAAGGCCAGCATATGTGAGTCCAGTTTCTCTCAAGAGTAAGCAGGACTAAGAAACAGCGGGTGGTTGAACTAAAAAACCCACTAGCTACTATTTATCAAATACTTCCTAGTGTGGTATCCTTTGGCACATAAATAATTAATACATCATTATCATGACAATTTCTACTCTTGTATAGTTCTGTCAGCATCTCAGCTACCCCTGGAGGAGACAGAATTTGACCTGGGACTTTAAAGAAGGATAAGGTTTCAATAGTTTAATTTGCAAAGGAACAGGAACATCCAGGACAAGTTTGAGCAAACAGAAATAACCTAAAGCAGCCATCCCTAACCTTTTAGGCACCAGGGACTGGTTTCTTGGAAGACAATTTTTCCACCGATGGGGAGGGGGGAGGGGGTGATTCGGGCGGTAATGAGAGCGATGGGGAGTGATGGGGAGCTGCAGATGAAGCTTTGCTCCCTCTCCCGCAGCTCACCTTCTGCTGTGTGGCCCGGTTCCTAACAGGCCGCGGATCAGTACCGGCCCAGGGCCAGGGGAAGGGGACCCCTGGCCCAAAGGGACTCCTGTGTAGTGTGGGGAGGAAAATGGGAGATGAGGCTAAAATGAAAGTTGAGCAAAAAGATTTTAGTGAGCAATGGAGAGTTATGAAAAGTTTTTCAGCAAAGTGATAAATTCAAACAGAATTGATTACCTACTCTTTTTTTTTTTGGCCTCTCCTGCTACGGAGCACAGGCTCCGGACGCACAGGCTCAGCGGCCATGGCTCACGGGCCCAGCCGCTCCGCGGCATGTGGGATCTTCCCAGACCGGGGCACGAACCCGTGTCCACTGCATCGGCAGGCAGACTCTCAACCACTGTATTACCTACTCTTAAAGCAATGTGAATGAATGGGGGAAAAGAGGGAGGAAAATTAATGCAGGCTGTTTTTCAGTAGCTGTAGAGGATATTTCACTGGGTTTATATTAAGCATGTTGTATACTTCAAATATTTTGTTAAGATTATCAATCAGGTTTTCCTAATCCTTTTCTTGATTCCAACTGAGACTTATGAGATTTAGAATCAAATTGCCTGAGTTTGAAACCTGTCTTCACCACTTACAGGCTGTACAACCTCAAGCAAGTTATTTAAGCTCCCTGGGCCTTGGTGAGCATATCTAGATGCCAGAGGCAGTAAGAATACCTACCTTATCAGGTTATAAAGACACAGTGAGTTAACACTTATAAAGGCAAGCAAGAGTGTCTGGCATCTAGGAAGTATTTGACAAATAGTAGCTAGTGTTAAATGACAGATAGATGCCAATTAAATGCAGTTTTAATCATTTTGGCCCAGCTTTACAGCTTATTACCATCTCTGCATCTTTGGAGCATATTAACTATCTCTTCCATATTTGTGTCTCGTTGGGTCTTGTGTGGCATGCCTCTTAGAGATCTCCTCCCACGTTAGTACCAATTCACTAACAAAAACAAATCGGGCACAGTTTTTCCACCAGACATAAGTTCCATTTGTCTATACCATATTATTCCACATTATCCACAAAAATATCACAACCTTCTTTGTCAAATGCTTTGCAAATTAAAATGATTATGAATATGCGGCAGACTGTTGTATTATTTAGACATCAGAAAATAAATTTCTGTGGTGTGACTTGTTCTAATGAACCCTCAGTGATGTCTGGAGATCAGTGTTTTCTCTTTTTAAGTCTTCCCAAATCTCTTAATACTCTGAGAATTTTAATAGAAAACAGTTAAAATCCATCACTCTGTATTTCTACTATCCATATTCCTCAGAGCAGAGCTACATTTATATTCTATACAATACTCTTACTCAGAAATCTGTGGTGATTTTTTCTATACTAAATATAGAGGCAACTGTAGAAACCTTGAAGGGATTAGATTTAACTCATCATTAAAATAGGTGTGCTAAGAGGGTTAATTCCAGCAGGCCTGGAATTGGTCTGATCTGTTTTTCTGAAACACATGCATGGCACTGACATCTGGTCAAGGCATGATATGCAGTTTTTAATAGTGTGGTTTTGGAACAAGTTTTGGGGGCCATCTGTACCAGCCCATCAGCATTGTTTATTAATTAGAGCAAGATTGATGAAACGTTTGCATGCAGTTTCGGTGAGACCCAGAGGACTCTGCCATTGGGTCTGGTCATATAGCAATAATGTACCTACGTACCCAACAGGAGTATAAGCCACACTTGAGACGCCATCTTGGGCTCTCTGGTTCTGAGGCTTTCCACGCACACATAATTTGTTCCTGATCTGAGAAGGAAGGCACATCTGATATGGCCCTGCAGAGGAAGGAGTATAGGAGCCGACTTCCAGCTTCATCAAACCCTTTGCTATGAAGCAGTCCCTGGCTCCAATGAATATCTTTACTGCTATTCTAACACAATATGCTGTTGCTATTGTGTGTCCTTTTCTGAAAATAAACTGTAGGTTCAGAAGTATTATCATTTGGGGTCTTATGAGTCCACCATCTGCACAACAGGCAAAATAAAGTACACCTTCATTTTTTAGTTACACAATTTTTTATGCTTATATTTATATTCCTGAAGTAATCCCATTTCTATTACTTTTATACATGAGCTCATCAGTTATGAAATATACCTATTGGAATCAAGTATAATACAAGAAAAAAATATAAGATAAAATAATATTGATGCAGCCCTGATGTGGACTGCAGCCCACTGCAATGGTGAATTTGGAAGCAAGTGATCTCACTTATATGAAAATTGTTAAGTTGAGAATAATCAGGATCAGTGGTCTAAGGGGAAATCCTTACAGGGAGAATGGTCCATGGTAATAGAAGAGGGTGACAAAAGATAAACACACAATTCTCCAACATAAGAGGGTGGTATACACAGAATTAGGCTCAAGTTCTGGAGCTACCATCCATACTTCTTATATGGCCTCAGGCCAAATAGTTCTGAGAATCTGATAAAATCTGAGGAGAAGTGTTTATATTTTGCTCAACTTCAGTTAGCAATTTCAATTCCAGTATTAGGAATTATGAATCTTATTTTCTTTTCTTCCATGGCACATATTACTAGCTGTAATTATCTTGATTACTTGTTTCACTTATTTACTATTGTTTTTTTCCACTAAAATGGAAGCTCTTTGACAGCAGAGCACTTCTGTATCATGCTTCCTAATGTATCCCTAGTGCCTAAAGCACTAGGGATACATTCATCATAGATGATAAAAAAAAGTTTAAAATTTTTCATTTACTAGATGTTAACTATACTCTAGGCTTTGTTATAAGTATTTTGCATATATTAATTCATTAAATACATGTCACATCATATAATGTAGCCACAATCTAAAATATTACAGATGAGGAAAGGCACAGAGGGGTTAAGTAAATTGCTCAAGCCCACACAGCTAATAAATGGCAGAGCCACTTGAGCTTAGATAGCCTGACTCCAGAATCCAGGCTCTTGGAAACTCCTCAAAAGTTAACAGCTAAATATTCAGATCATCTTAGAAAATCACTTAATAATCATTGCTAAATAGTTCAGTGTTTAAATGAAGATTTTATTTTTCACCTTTCATGTAAATTTTTTTCTTAAATGATTAGGAATACAAATATAAAGGCCTAAATTCTATCAAGGCAAACAACTCCTTTCTAAAGGAAATCAGATCAACAATCCCTTGTATCTTCAGAATCATCGTAGTAGGTCCAATGTCACCTCTGAGAATAATTTATTTGTGTCACACAAACAGAAGCAGGTGGCCCAATGCAGGTGTTGTCATGTTTGTGGAGCTTTAATGAGGATGGGAGAGTTTGTTGGGAAAGAGAATACCAAAAATGAGGTGTTTCTTTCCCTCCATCTCCAGCTTATCTGAGGGAAAAAAGGGACACATCACAGCACTGTGTAGGATGGAAGCAAACAACAAACTGTTTCTTCTAAGTTAAAAATTTCCATAGTTGTGAGAGCCCCTACTGGTAGAGGCAAGCAGAGACTGGCAATGGGAAATATAAGAGGTAAAGTACTAATTCTAGAGAGAGGCCCAGAATGCCCCCAGGAAGACTTGGATTTGTTTTTACTGTATTGGAAAGGCTTATTTTTCTCAGAGAGAATGGCATGTCTCTGTAATTTATTTTTCCAGTTCAATTTAATTTTAAATTTGAAATATAACTACTAAAAAAAAACACTACCAATCATCCCTAACTACCCTACAGCATAGGTCATACCAGACCTATAAGTGATTTTCTGCTTCTCAAATTCTTACACCGAAAGGCAAATTTATATGGAGTTGAGGAAAGGACTAAGCATATTCATATCACAAATAAGATTCTCTAGGAACAAAGTAAAGTGGGTTCCACTCACTTTTTGGTGACTTTATAGATTTTTTAAATTTTTGTAATAAGAATGAAACTATTTATCATCAATGTCTTGGGAAAGAAAAGGAGAGGAAACTCTAAATAACTATGACTCTGTGAGTTTCTCCTTGTACTGCTCCAAAATAAAAAAGAAAAATAAAATATTTAACATGAAAATTAAAGACATATTTAGGGCCCCAAATTAGATATATAGTACAGTGAACAAGAAATGGAATAGAAACTCATAATGATGAGCAGGGATGGAGCCAAGAGCCTGCTGAGCTCCAGGTCGGCAAGCAGACAAAAGTAACTATACATTTAATTCCTGCATTGCTGCACAGTAACAGGGAAAAACAGAACACTTCTCTTTATATGAAATAGAGATAGAATCACTAACTGAACTGAGGGCTACAGCAAGCTTTGCTCCTGAAGAAGAAGGCTGACTAAAAGTTCCAAGTGCTTTTAGAACTAAATGTGGTTGAAAACCACTGTGTTAAAACACACACACACATACATGAACAGATACAAAGAATAACAGAGCCAAGTTGCTTTCTG
The DNA here is from genome assembly GCF_002837175.3 of Physeter macrocephalus. Taxonomy (NCBI): domain Eukaryota; kingdom Metazoa; phylum Chordata; class Mammalia; order Artiodactyla; family Physeteridae; genus Physeter; species Physeter macrocephalus. Next base: position 67,648,451 of record NC_041222.1, read on the forward strand.
GTCCAGGGGCTGCATCTTCCTTAAGATTAAAATTGAAACACAATAGGAGCCTGAGACATTAATATGAGACTGAGGGACTGGAAAACTAGGTGGATGCAAGTATCTGCCTGCTAGATAAGGGAAGAAAAACGTTTAAAAAATACTCAGAACATGTAGAAAGATAGCCACAAACTTAACAATAAATGAGATAAATTTAGCCCCCCAAAAATGGAAATAATGGAAAACTCTCAGAAAAACCTTGACATAAAATAGGCTAAATGTCTTTAAATAAAGAATATGATCTATAAAAATTACAAAAATTATAAGCTAAAAACAGGCAGATGTTAATGAAGAATAGAGAGAGATAAAAATTAGACCATTAGAAGTCCTACTATAAATACGGATATTTTTAAAACTTAAGAAGGGAAATAAAATCTAGATACTATACATGAAGCAGTATAATATCACTTCAAGGTAGACTGAAAAGTTTAGTATGTATATTTTGAACCCAAAAGCAAATACTTAAATAATTAAGAATTATAACAAATGAGCCAAAAAGATAGGTAAAATGAAACGATAAATAATATTCAATTAATCCAAAGAAGGCAGTAAAAGAGAAAAAGGGAACCAAAAAATAGGTGAGACAAAGAGAAAACAAATAGCCAGTTGGTAGACTTACAAATTGACATTAAATGTAAATGGTCGGGGCTTCCCTGGTGGCACAGTGGTTGAGGGTCCGCCTGCCGATGCAGGGGAGACGGGTTCGTGCCCCGGTCCGGGAGGATCCCACATGCCGCGGAGAGGCTGGGCCCGTGAGCCATGGCTGCTGAGCCTGTACATCCGGAGCCTGTGCTCCGCAGCGGGAGAGACCACGACGGTGAGAGGCCCGCATACCGCAAAAAAAAAAAAAAAAATGGAAATCTATTGATGGACATTTAGGTTGCCTAAATGTCCAATGACAGAGGAATGGATAAAGAAGATGTGGTACATACATACAATGGAATATTACTCAGCCATAAAAAAAAGAACAAAATAATGCCATTTGCAGCAACATGGATGGAACTAGAGATTGTCATACCGATTGAAGTAAGACAGAGAGGACCAGATATCATATGATATTGCTTATATGTGAAATCTAAAAAAATGGTACAAATGAACTTACATACAAAACAGAAATACAGTCACAGATGCAGAGAACAAACTTATGGTTACCAGGGGGGAAAAGAGGGGAGGGATAAACTGGGAGATTGGGATTGACATATACACACTGCTATATATTAATGTAAAATACATAACAAATAAGGACCTACTACTGTATAGCACGGGGAACTCTGCTCAGTACTCTGTAATGACCTATATGGGAAAAGAATCTAAAAAAGAGTGTATATATGTATATTTATAACTGATTCATTTTGCTGTACACCTGAAACTAAACAATACTGTAAGTCAACTATTCTCCAGTAACAATTTTTTAAAAAATGTAAATGGTCTAAACACCTCAAGTAAGACAGAGACTGTCAGACTGAATAGAAAAACAAGACCAAGATTGGTGCCAACAGTAAGAATGCAAACAATAAGAATCTCAGAATAATTATACTCTGTGAAAGAAGCCATTCAAACTAGACTATATAATGTATAATAACATTTATATAAAATTTTGAAAAATACAAGCTAACCTATAGTGACAGTAGATCAGTAGTTGTCAGGGTAGAAGGCAGGGAAATCGAGGATGGGATGATTCCAGAGGGGCACAAGGAAATTCTGGGAAATGATATATGTTCACTTTCTTGACTGAGGTAAGGAGTTCAGAGATCTTTGCAAATTGTATATTTTAAATATATGCAGTTTACTTTTTATGCATTTTGCCTCATTAAAACTGCTAATGAATGAATGAATGAATGAATGAACTGGCAGAGCAATATTTCTGTTAGGTGAAACAAAATTGAAAGCAAAATGCACTAGTAGCAATCTAGAGGAATATGACATAAAACTGGAGACAGAAATTCACAAAATAAATAAAACAACTATAGACTGGTAAGCATCTAACAACATTTTCTAAAATATGTAGAATAAGCTGACTGAATTACTAGAAGAAATTGTTACCTCCACAGGTATAGTGGGATATTTAAAAATACACACCAGAAACTAATAGATCAATTATTAAGCTGAATCTAACAAATATATTTAGAGCCTATTTCTGAAAATAGATTATATAATAAATCACACAAAAAAAATTTCAACTAAAATAAATATATTAATAGTTTTTAACTATAAATGCTAGTTAATAAGAAAACAACAAAAGATACTTTTAGAAAAGATAAAATAAACTTTTAGATCATTAAAATGTACTCTAATTCATGAGTGAAATATGAAAGTACAAGAAAATTTTTCAAATATTTTGAAATTAATTTTAAAAAGAAAGTCCACATTTCAAAATTCTACAATGCAGCCAAATAAATTCTTGAAGAAAATATATAGCTCTAAATTTCTTTTTTTTAATATTGACAATAAATCCATTTAGCATTCAAATCAACTACCGGAAAAAAAAAGTAAAATTTACAATTTAGTAAATTTAGAAGAAAAGAAATAATAAAGATAAAAGCAAAAATTCAAGAAAATAAAAACAAATTTTTTTAAGTTTTTGGTTTTTTTTTTTTTCCTGCCAAGACCTATAAAATGTACAAACCTCTGGGAAGGTTTATCAAAGATAAAAGAAAAAATGTAAAAATATATATTAGGAGTTAAAATGTTAGAAGCATAGTTATAGTTAAAAGATATTAATAATACTACTACAAAAAATTAGATCAAAAAATAAATTTAAAAGTTGATAATTTATAATTAAAATATAGATTATATAAATTTAAATATCTTAAAACCTGATTTTTAAAAAACACAAAGAAAGAATGAAGTGAAAGTCTGTAATATCTCTTAACACAGTAGGCCCAAAACAGTTTTTTAGAAATAGGTCATCTTTATTCAAAAATAGAAAAATAAGAAATATATCATGAATTATAACACAAAGAAGAAAAACTAAATAGTCATTTCAGTAGGTGCAGGAAAAAAACTGCTGACATAAAATTCTTGTATTATTTAAAAATACATAACTAAATTTCTTAGTAAATTAGTCTTGGAATGAACTGTTCTTAAATTTACAAAGGGTCACAGTCAAAGAGGGCAAAAAGTAACCACATGTTACACGATAAAATGTACAACTTCTCCCATGAACAGTAAGTTAAGGCAAGGATACCTGTTTTCCCCAGCAGTATCAACATTGTATTAGAGTTCCTAGACAATAAAAAAGATCCGCCCCCCCGCCAAAAAAAAAAGACATAAAGATTGAGAGGGAAAAAAGAAAAACACTGTCTTTATTTGTAGATGGAAAAATACATATCCATTAAAAATTCCAAGAAAATTCATAGGAAAAAAATAGAAAATAGTTCTATAAAATTGCTAAATTTAACATCAATACAGAAATACCAGTAGTGTAGAATATCCCCAATTACCAAATTTTAAAAATCAGTATAAACATTTTGAAATAAAATAAAAAATAACTCTCCAAAATTAAAACAAAAAGAAAAACAGATTCTTTTTTAAAAATAGGAGAAAAATAAATAAATATAAGAACAGAGCCAGGATCATAAACCTATGACTAATAGAGGTGACAGAAAGAGAAAGCAAAGAAAAGGGAAGGAAGGAAGTTACCAAAAATGAAAATGGAAAGTTTCCCAGAACTAAAGAGAAAAAGTTTCCAAATAGAATAGGACCATTGATTGTCCAGGATAATGACCATATGAAAACACACAATCTTCATATTATTGAAACTGGACATTATGAGAAATTTTATAAGCTTCTGGGGCAGAGGGGTGAGGGATAGCAGGCAGAGGCTGGATTTCACATGTAAAGAATCAAGAACATAAAAAAGAAAAAATGAATAGCATCAGAATATCAGACTTAGACTTTTTAACAACAAACAATCAATAATAAAATGAAAGCTTAAAGACAGTGTATAGATACCTTACACATTCCAAGGTAAAAATATTTCTGATCTTGACTTTTGTACCCGGCAAGCTATCAATCAAGTGTAAGGTTAGCTACTGGAGGGTGTGCTCAAACACAATACAATAGTCAATCAAAAATCAGTGTAGATATTCCAAGTAGAAAGGGCTTTCATAAAGGGAATTCGAAGATTACACAGCCAATGGTGATGCTAGCGAAGTGGGTTTCAGAGAAAGAGCTGAATTCCTTCCCAGTTGCCTGCAGTCCCCCTCCCCTCCGCCAGGGCTATTCTCAAGAGCCTGCAGTTCATCTAGGTCTGCATGTAACTGCCACTAGAGAATAACGTCTTCTCCTCTGCCTTCCAAAAATCTCATGCAAGTACCTGTCTTTGGGAGGCTCTAACTCAAAATTCTATGAGAAAAAGAATTATGGAAAAAGGAGTTTCAAACTCCTTCCATGCAATGCAGAGAATATTTAAAAAAAAAAAAAAAGGATGACGGTGATGCTACATGTACAACAGACAATCTTTCACAGGAACAGCAGATGTGGGACCCAGAAACAGGCCAACCAGAGAGAAAGGAAAGAGATTCCCAGGATGATAGTGAAGAGAAATCTGGGAGGACGGCAAAATACCAAGTCCTGTACAGGTCAAAGCAAGAGGGCCAAAGAATCCAGGAATGATATTACCAAGAGAAAAAGAAATGGGAACCTAATGATGAAGCTGTGAGCCATATTGACACAATCTTAATCATGAAAACTAAAAATCAGTATTCAATTATGTATGACCAAAATTGTTAATAATTCAACTGTCCAAAAAAAGGGATATCAATAAATTTTGTCATATTCAAAGAATGAAATGCTATCCAGAAATCAGCAGATTAACTAGAGATATGTGTATTGACATCTGCTGTTTGTGGTTACATACATATTAGTTAAAAAGTAAATAATACGCTAATCCTAAACTCCCAATCCTTCTCTCCCCACCCTACCCCCCTTGGCAACCACAAGTCCATTCTCTATGTCTGTGAGTCTGTTTCTGTTTCATGGATGAATCGCTTTGCTGTACAGCAGAAATTAATACAACACTGTAAATCAAATATACTTCAACAAATTTTTTTGAAGTAAATGATATGGATTGTATATTCACAAAATTTATGATGGTGGTTGGATAGAAGGAAACAAGGAAGGAAAGAGGAAAGGTAATATGATTTATATGGGAATATAGGGGAATTTAATCTATCTGCAGTTACATATTATTTTTTAATGATCTGAAACCAGTATTACTAAAAATGTGCTCATCTTGGGTAGTGAGTACATGGCGCTTGATGCACTGTCCTTGTATGTTCTGTGTTATTTTCTCAATCCAAAGAAGATTTCAAAAAGCAATTTGCCTATCCAGCTCCTGGATAGGCACAGAAGCCATGTCTTTAGGAGAGAATTCAAGAGGAATGTGGTCTATAATTCTGTGATTAAGCAATCTGGATCAGTTTTTCCATTTCAGAACCTTCTGAATAAAGTCTCATAGTGATAAGTGCAGTAAGCGTTACTACTGGCTATAAATAGATCAACCTCCTATAGGGCACATCCTCCCATTAAGAACGCTTTGCTCTGCGACCATCAGACCAAGATACTGACAATAATAACAAACCTTTCTATACATTTGCCAACAACTTGCAAGGTCAACTTTTATTGGGTGTTTAATGTGCCAGTAAGTGTTAGTTGCATCCACATATATTGCCTCGCATGACCCCTCAGAGCCCTAATTGCACAATATGAGAGAAGAAATGCAAAGTTTAAAATAGGCAAACCTGAGGCTGAAACTTTGCTTCATCCTTTACACTCTATGTGACCTTGAAGCTACAAAATATCTCTGAGCCAGTTTTCTCACATGTAAAATGTAAGGGTTAAAGGTCAAATAAGATGACATCTATAAAGAGCCGAACATGGACCTGAGGAAGCCCTCAGTGAATGTTACCTCCCTCATTTCACAGAAGAAAGGACCAAAGTTCTGAGGGGTTCAGGGATGTGACTCTGATCACAGAAAAATGATAGAATCAAGGAGGCGTGGCAGTAAAGAGCATGGACTCTGGAGCCAGGCTGGCAGGGTTCAATTTCCAGCTCGGCCACTTACCAGCTATGTAACCTTAGGCAAGTTGTTTAATCTCTCTGTGCCTTAGTTTCCACATATGTAAAATAAGAACGGTAAGGGCAACTATTTCATAGGGTTGTTATGAAGATTAAGTAAACAAGTACTTCAAACAGAACCTGGCATATAATAAATATTATGTAATTTAATTAATAATAAGTAACAAATAAGTCAATAACCCAATATATGGAAATTCATACGCCATGGAAGGAAGTGTAGAGCTTCTTCTTACACTGAACTATAGCTGCCTCCACCAGCAGGGGTGGTAATATGTGGATACTATGTTTTGAAGGGTGGTTTGCATCTGTTTTTGTCAAGTTTTAGGGGGAAGAGTGGTGCCTAAAAGAAAGAGAAGTAAAGATAAAGGTGAAGTTTGTCATTAACATCATTAATTCTTATCCATGGGTTATGCGCTTTTCATCTCTTTTGTATTTTTTTCCAAGTTGCAACTGAGGCAATCAGCAAGTTTATGAGAGCTAAATATTGAGATTCAACTACAATAATAGGCTCACATGCTTGCACTGAAATATGGACAAGTCTCTGTTCTTCTGTGCATGTCCATTTCTTCCTTTTACCAGCAGCCATGAGGACTAGCTGGCACCACTTCCCCACTATCCTCTTCCTGAAGGGCATGCATAACTCACTTAATTGCTTCACACTACAGTACACTGCTATTTAGAACCAGTCTGTTTCTTTCCATTGTAACAGCATGGAAATAAATAAGCAATTTTCATACATTAGGAAACATAAGCATGCCAGAGTCTAATTTATACTTATGTGATTAATAAACCAGAGCACTTAGATGAAATACATTGTACCATACGAACACTATTGCATTAGAGCAGTCGTTTGGGTGTGAGATATCACCCACAATTGTCTCACTGCTGGGCCCAGTAAACAGCCCCAATATGGAAACGCATGGAACTTCCTCGGGGCAAAAACTCTCCTTCGGGATGAAAAATGAAGGCTAAGAAATGGAGAGCCAAATTTCTTGCTTTTGTAAGTGGTATTGGCTTTGTGTGAGCTATGAGCAGGCTGCAGGACTCTGGGCAAATATATTTTCTGTGCCTTATTTATTAATGGACAGAAAAGCTAGCCTGAAAATGAAATTGATTTTATTCACTTAGGATTTTATACTCCATTGCACAACCACAACCCAGCAAATTCTTCATTAAGAGAGATAATTACTTTAATGAAGATTAAATATAATTTGAAATTCACATTTATCTTTATCTACCTAACGCAGGTCAGAATTAGCCTAAAATGGTTAGAGAAGTGGGAAGGAATGGATTTCTCCAAAAAAATCTCCATCTGTTTATGCGGAGATGGGTCTGATCTGACCGTCATCCTGCCTTTCTCTTTCTCCTCTTCCTCTCCTTTTGTCCATTAGTGTCTCCCACATCAAGCCCAAATGAAACCTTCTGCTTTTGAATAATCCTCATTTGGGGATGTTTGGCAGAGACAGCAGGATAGCAGCAATTTATACCCAGGATGCTCAATGATCTTTGAAAAGCTGTGTCTATGTTGGGCATACGGGGGAAAAACATTAAGATCAAAGAAATTGCGACAGGTTGCTTTTAGAAATATCCTCCTTCCTTGAGACAGGGAGTGTCTACTCCACCTGTCAAAGATAGGAAGCCAAGGATAATATTAAACTGATTGGTATTACTCATCATTTCATGTGGTGTTAGAATTATTCCTCAAGAATGGCATTTGAGCACTGTTGTGGAAAGAGCTCAGGAGACAGAAAAACAAGAACTTAACTTCTACCTTCTCCTCTTAGCAAAGGTATGACCTTAAAAACATTTCTTAACATCTTAGAGTCTGGGCTCCTTATGTGTAAAACAGAACTAATAATGCCCATCTTAAGTTCAGAGATTTAGAGTACCTGACATTGAGTAGGTACTCATAAATGCAATATAATTCCATGCTGAATCATGAGTTGTCATCTGAAAGCTCCAGAACACTATAGCAATGGCCCAATTATCCATAGGCAACAGCAACACTTGATTCTGCAGAAGTGACCAGTGAGTTTTGCCCCAGGCTCTTGCTGAAGCAGGGGGAAAGGGAAGTACGGCCTCCTCAAACCCTCTAGCACAGATAGGCACAGGCCTGAGTGTTCCAACATTCAATTTCCAGGGAGAAAAACTAAGTCTGGCTTAGTATGAAGGTACAATGGACTCCCAGAGGCAATATTTCAAATAATAGCTCTCATTTACTGAATATCAATGGGATGTGACACATTATATACAGTATCTTATTTAATTAGCATGTCTGTATAATTTATCATCTAAATCAGGACACTTTCAGAGTGAAAGGGAATGCTATGCATAATTACATCAAGACAACAGGTATAATCCTGGATGGTCTTGGGCAAACTGAATCTATGGTTCCCCCATGTTTAATCAGTGCAATCACTCTATGAGATATAAAATACTCCCTATTCTACAGGAGGAGACGATGATTCTGAGGGATTAAACGTGACAAGTCCAAGGACATACAAACTAGCAAGTGGCAGACTCAGGGTTGAACCTCAGTCTATAAGATGCAAGAGGTTCTTCCCTCCTTGAAACCCGTTAGTCATGATACCACCTGCCAAACAACAGCATTAATTTTGTTTTGAAAGCCTGTCTTTATTGAGTGAATAACATATTTCAAGCTCTGGGTCATGACTTCCAAATGCTATCAAGAAAGAGGGCAAAAAAATGGGTGAAATGAAAGCAAAATAAAGCCAGTAAAGGTAGTCACATCCTAATGAGAATCTGGCTCTTTCTGAAGGCTCAGGGCAGCCTGAATACCAAAGGCCTGAGTTAATGCTTATTCAAGCATGGAGAATGACAGTCAATAGGGCCAGACATCAATAAGCCTCCTTCCCATGTGCTGGTCTATATTCTCATGCACCCAATGAACTCCTAGATCTAGGTCAATTCACTGCTGATTTTTAATGATCTGCAATCTCAAATAAATTTGCTTCACTTCTATAACATGCTAGGATCTATTCTTTCCCCCAGAGCTTAATAGGCATAAAAATGCTGAGAGACAATCAACATTCAGTCCTCTCCATGATGTTTCAATAGGTGAAATAGATGGGGGTCATATAATCTCATCCTTTACCCCTTTAGCCAAAGAGCCAATCACTATTTGAGTTTTACTGGTCTCTTTACACAACAGGAGCAGGGCCAGTCTGGCCTCTATCAAAAGTGAGGCATACTGGCAGAGACAAGAGAATTTATATTCTGGCAGAGAAAAAACAGCTCAAATTAGTCATAGATTCCAAGCGTTCTCAGCCACCACTGTCTAATGAAAAACCACCTTCAGAGACCAAGTGTGACCCTGACCATATAGTTCAGTGATCCTGTAAAAGACCCCACTTGAGACATAAGCCAAAATTCAACCCTGTTTTTCTGACAGTGTGTGGTCTTAACTATTTAAATCACCCAAACACTCTGAGCTTCAGATTCCTCAACTATAAAATGTTGCTTCTCAAACTTTATCTGTAGAGCCTGTTAAAACACATTCCTGGGGCCCAAGCTTGGAGATTCTGTTTTATTAGGTCTGGTGTGGGGCCAGAGGATTTGCATTGCTAGTTTCCAAATCGTGATAATGATGATGCCATCCATGGACCACACTCTGAATAGTACTAAATTGTCTCAATAATGCCAACTTCACAATTTGTGTAAAGATCTGAAGAGATGTAAGGATCCTTAGCAGAGCTGCTGACTCATCATGCCTCTCAATCAACATGTATTCTTTGAAGAGAAGCAGAACAAAAGTCCAAGAGTATTAGTAGGAAGAAAACATGGGGACATTTAACCATTTCTAATATACCAGGTACAAGATTTAATTACATTCCAATCCCCCTTGTTATAATACATTCTCTGTGGCAATTAAAATGGGGTCCCAGTCTCAAATTGTGAATGTACCCAAAGGCCTCCCAGTTCTCTGGGTTTTGTGTTTTTAATCACAAAACACAATTTTTTGCTCACAAGTTCCTTGCAGCCTCTTTAGGCTCAGCTGCATCACCATGGCATCCAAACTCCATTTAAAATCATCTTGACTACTACTTAAAAAATAAAACATAAATCTTCCCCTTAGAATAGTTTTCAGGAAATAGATGAACTGATATTTACTTTGCTGAAACCAGGAATCCCCTCTTACACTAATTGTCAATCCTCTGATCAGCTGGAGTCCTTCAGTTTGTCCTTGTCTAAGTACCTCAGTGATCAGGGAACTCACTCCCCACCCCCTTTCATTCCAGTTTTCTCTCTTCACAACGTTATTTAATCTCTCAGTTGCAGCTTCTTAGGATTAGCTACAGCATCTATTAATAGTTTTACTTCTGTTTACAGTTCCAAGGGGAGAAAAATGGCTCATTCCTTTTCTCCAATCTAGAAGATATGTCTTATGGCAGCAGGAGCAAGATGCACAGGCCCCATGAATAACCTGTTTCCACAATCATTCCACTGTAAAATGTTAATGTATTTCTATGCCGAATGGATCCATTTACTAGGCAGAACAAGTTGGATATAAACTCTTTCATTGCTTTCAGCACACTGATTATCTTCCTGTGTCACCTACTGTATAATGCAAAAATGTTAACAAAAGCACTAACTGAAGACATTATTGGGAATTAAAAAACAAAGAACCATCAGTTGTCACTAAATATGCCTTTCATGTTTCCAAATGAAATGCATTTGTGCACTCAAGAAATAGGATAGAAACGTGCAGGCCTGCCATTGTCAGATGCAAACATCTTCATTAGATTTTGATCCAGCTGCTGCAAGATATATAAAAAGAGCTATCAAATCTGGCAACTCAGTACTGGTTATTTTAGGAAAATTCCAAAAAACTATCCCTAAACCTGCACTGATTTTTTCAGACAACTTCCCTGGCCGGACAGTTGGTTTGGAAAGAGTAGCATTAAAAACCTCTGCCAAGCCTGCCCCTCGAAATGGTACCACAAAGGTCGCATTGCCTGTGGCTGTTAAAGACAGGCCGCAATTGCAGAGTCAACCTGTATTCCTGGACACTTGAGCTGCAAATCTCTGCCTCTCACCCCCCAAATCTCCTATTCTGACCTAACAGCATCTCCTTAAAAGCATGAGTGAAAGTGGCCGAACCCGGGTCTTTACAGACCAAAATGAAAAAATTAGTACGTGCGATGTCTCATAACATCCTTTCTCTGTTGTAAGAAATCTTCCTATGCAATTGGCAGTCAGCTCATTTCTAGCATGTTATTTAAAACAGACACTGGCTGTTTTAAAAGCAGAAAAAGTGTAGTCAAAGGCACAAGCAGGGAAGGGAAGAAGAAAGAAAAAAGAGGAGGGAGAAAAGGAAAAGAGAAGGGGAAAGAGAAAGAGTCAGGGTTCCAGGGATGGTGTATAGAGCAGGTTATAGAAAGCAAACCAGAAATGTCAAAATTACCTACAATTCTTCCTTTGAATTCTGTTGAAACAGAAGAGATCCTACAAAATCCTAAAGAGCATACATATTAATCACAGGCCCTAGCATCTTGACTTGGGGACCTCTTCAGTCAGGCTCAAGTCTTTGGAGGCTTCTGATGGATACCAAACAACTCACAGAAAACAGTCAGAGATGTCACTGTCATCCACAGACGGCTCTCTCCCTGTGAGGTCTATACATCTCTCTACTTATAACAAAAAGAAACGCAAATTATGACCACTATTATTCAACATCAGTCAACAACGAAGGCAGAACATGTGGACCACTAACTAAATCTGCTTTAAAGATTTTTGGCTCTGCCTTTAACTTGTGCACTATATTATCTATTTTACAGTCAAAAGTAAATTGAAATGCTCAAAATATTGATGAAACATCACATCCATTATTTGAATTAGGTACAAGGGCTCATTGGGAGGATCAATTCATTATATTTATATTGTTATTAAAACTATTGCCCAAATCTAAATGCTCTTGAGACCCACAATATATTTCTCCTTGCATAGAACACCCCACTCCTTCAAAACACCACTTTTTCTGTGCTCACTTCCGCAGCACATATATTAAAATCAGAACGATACAGAAAAGATTAACATGGCCCCCGCACAAGGATGACATGAAAGTTCATGAAGCACTATCTTTTAAATTTAAAAAAATAATAAACTTTATTAATTTTTTAAAAAGCATTTTTTTTTTTTTTTTTTTTTTTGCGGTACACGGGCCTCTCACTGCTGTGGCCTCTCCCATTGCGGAGCACAGGCTCCGGACGCGCAGGCCCAGCAGCCATGGCTCACGGGCCCAGCGGCTCCGCGGCATGTGGGATCCTCCCGGACCAGGGCACGAACCCGTGTCCCCTGCATCAGAAGCCGGACTCTCAACCACTGCGCCATCAGGGAAGCCCTAAAAAGCATTTTTGAAGAGTGACCTCCTTTTCTGCAGTGCTCCAGCTGGCTATCAGCTTCCATCTTGCCAACTGTTTTAGTCAATGGAGTCAGATTGATAAAGAGAAGCACAAGTTGAGGCCCATGCTTCCTCCACCCAGAGTGGGACTTGGATTTGGGAACCTACTGCAGCTGGATGATCTTTCTAAAATGTGAATCTGCTCACGAGGCGCCTCTGTGTAACACCATTCAGCGATTTCCTATTGCCCTTCAGATAAAATCACATTCCTGCTGTGTGACTACAGGCTAGTTATTAAACCTCTCTCTGGCTCAATTTCCTCTTCTATAAAAATGGTGATAATAATCGTGAAGAAAATGTATGTAAAGCCCTTAGAACAAAGTTAATCAATGCTCAATATTATTATTATTGATGGTATCTAACCAGCCTGTTTCTTCTCTGTTCCCCTGGACTCTCTTGAAGCCACACTTAGCGATGAGTTCCGGAACTCTCCCATGATCTTTTTAGCCCTTATGCCTTGGCCTGTGTGTTTTTTGTTTTTTGGGTTTTTTTTTCTGTTGCTAACACTCTCTTCCTCCTCTTGGCCCTTAGCCAGTTTCACTCCTATTGATTTATAAACTGTCGGCTTAAATGCATATTATCAAAGTTTGCTTCCCCCAATATATGCATGAATTGCATACTTCCTCTACTATAATATGCATGATACATTACTAAAACATCTTGCTTGACTGAAATGTTCATAAAGGACCCAAGATTAGATTTGCCTTGCTCACCACTGTATTTCTCAGTAGCAAGCACAAGTACTCAGGGCAAACCGGATTATAACACAACAGAAAAAGAAATCCTAGCAAATTACAAAGACAAAAGACTAGTCCTTTTTTGTGTGTGTGGTGAAGGAAAGTGCAGAGTTTATTGGAAGGTACCATACAAGGAGTCTGGGACAGCTAGATCTCAAAAAGCCCAAACTCCCAGATGGATTTGGGCAAAGCCTTTTTTTTTTTTTAAGATTAATCCTTGATCACACTACAAGAATCACAGGACAGCTCCACAGTGTTTTCACACCAAGTCCCATGTCACCCCAGACCGTATGACATTGCTTATCTCAGGGTAGAGAGAAAGGGAACCCAGTAATTGTTCACTGCCTCTCTTAAAACTTCCATTCAGAAGTGGCACATCTAACTCCTCACATTTATTGGCCAAGGCAAGTCACATGGAAAAGCCTGATGTCGATCAGGTGGGAAATCCTTATGCAGAAAGGATGCTACAGAGAGGGAAACTACAATATTTAGTGATCTGTAATAGATGCAACAGATCTCAATAGGTGTTAATTTAATAAAATATTTCTTTGCTGCAAGTTGACAAACACAAACCCCACACCAATTAAAATCTGGCCAGAAACTTCTCTGCTATTCAAAGAGATATCCATTTTGGAAATTTTTGACTTTTTTCACAAAGTCATGATTTCTGCCACAGGCACCAGTTGCATGTCTGTGTGGTCACAGTTTACAAACCATACCAGTATGGATACCACTGAGTAAAGAATAACAATTAGGTTCAACAACAACAACAAAAATCTTCATGATTTGATTACTTACTCCACGCCATATGAATATAAATATGTGAGGTTATAGCCAGTCTAATAGAAATATATGGCAAAAAGGGAACCTTCAAAATCATTTTCTCTGATCTCTCAGAGGAGACCCAAAAAAGCCAAGTGACTTGCCAAGTGCAAACAGCTAAATGGTAACAGAGTTGGGACTAAAATGTTAATCACCAATTTTAAAGCAAGTGCTCTTTCAATTATAGCGTAACCTTCCCATAAGGAATGTCACGTAATGTGAATGACTGGAAGAGATCACCCTTTAACAGATGAGGAAACTGAAACCTAGGGAGGTAAAGGGACTTTCTCAAAGCTATCCACAGTGTGGTTCCATTTTGCTTGGCCACATAAGACCTTAAGGAAACATAAGTTGTTTCAGCATCTAGGATAGTACCTGCTCTTCACTGAGGGCTCAAAGAAATATACGTTGAAGTGAATTGATATGAACTGAATTGAATGAATTGAATTGAGCTGAAATGACACAAAATGTCGAGATGCATTTTTTTTCCCATTACATAGCTTTTGTTTCCATTTCCTCCTGAGTTTTAGACTTGTCAGTCCATCAAGTTACACACCAACAACTGTGACTTTGTTAGTTTCTCCTCTATAATACCCTTGTTCACTGTTCCTTCTACATTTATAACTGCCATCTTCTTTTGAGCAGAAACAAATAAATATCTAGAAATCTTGTCATCTCATGACATTTACAGAACAACATAGGATCTGGAAAGCAAAAACACCAATGACAAGGGCCCTTGAAAGATCATTAGACAAAGAATTTTATTCCCTCTGAGCTAAGAGGTCAGCTAAAAAAGTGACATAACCCAGATGCTCCTAAGCCACAGGAACAAATGCCATTAAGTTGCTGTCTCCTGACAACCGAGTGATACGTATGAAGAATAAGAATTAAATTTAGAGAGAGAATACAGATTCTGGCTGGGCTCCAGGGATGAGGGATATTAAATAAGAAAGAAACAATAGTGCTGTCAAGTCTAATTGTTTAAAACATAAAACTCTTTCCATATGGCTTGAGATGAATAGAGTTGCACAGTATTGGGATGCTCTGTAGAGTCACACAAAGAAAGAACAGTATATATCATTTGGGTTGAAAATCTTGACTCTGCTTTCTTTTTCTTCTTCTTATGACCCACCCAGGCACATAGATATTTGAAAATAACAATAGGAAAAGCATATTATGAAGCCTCTTTACTATATCACAGATTTGATTATAGTGTAAAAAATGGATGGGCTTTGTGGTGAGAGAGAATTTGGTTCCAACCCTTTAAATACTCCTTCTTACTGGTTGACATAAGCCTCAACTCTCTCACCTGTACATAGAGGCTATATTTTTATGGCATAAGGATGTGCTAAGGGTTAAGTGGGATAATAGATATAAAGTGACTGTCATTTAGTAGGCATTTATTACAATGTACTTTCTTTAGTTTTTCCTTTAAACACATGAAGATGCAATCATCCACATAGCAGCTCCATATAAATCTGTGATGAGATGAGATAAATTTTTTCTCACAGACAACAAGTTGAGAGATGCCTGCATTTTATGCCTTCAGTTAATTAACACAGATTTACTGAGAACTACTAATAGGCAAAACTCTGTGGTAGTACTATAAAGGTTACCGAGTCTTACTGCATAGGATCTATAAAATTAAAGCATTTGTTGAAGCCCTTTTTCATCAGTTATGATAATATGTAATCAAGATTATCTGGCCTCGGGCTCCCCTGGTGGCACAGTGGTTGAGAGTCCATCTGCTGATGCAGGGGACACGGGTTCGTGCCCCGGTCCGGGAAGATCCCACATGCCGTGGAGCAGCTAGGCCTGTGAGCCATGCCCACTGAGCCTGCGCGTCCGGAGCCTGTGCTCTGCAATGGGAGAGGCCACCATAGTGAGAGGCCCGCATACCGCCAAAAAAAAAAAAAAAAAAAGATTATCTGGCCTCTTAAGTATTTGTTTTTCTTTATGGGATGTATGTATTCAGTATAAAAAAATAAGAAAAAACAAACCACTCAGACTCAAGCTAGAATCTATGGGGTTTATTTCATACCCCATTGAAACATACCAGATTGTTTCGAAATTATTTGTTTCCAACCAATTTTGTGTTACAGGTATATATCTATATCTTTGTCTGTATCCATATATCTTCCTGTAATTATGGCAGAAAGAGCACTATGCTGTGGGTTTAAGCCCTGCCTACCCATATTCTAGTGGGAATAAGAATTGCCATTGTGTTTCTTTCTGGGATCTCGATTTCCTCATTGTAAAATCAGATTTCCTAAATAGATGATTTCTGAAGTCACTCCCATATACAAAAGTTAAAATATAGTATAGAATATTGATACTTATGACTCTTTACTAATATGTGTGTGTGCATTTATGAAGAATATATTTGTTTCCCAAAACACAACTCTATAGAAATTTCATGGAGATAGATACCATCATAAGAATGCAGTTTCACATTATACCAAGTTTCACATAATATATCAATGAATAGAAGGTTCTCAGAAGAATTTCAAAGTGCTGTTTACCTCAGTACCTCCTGGAACAGTCCAGAGATGGAGTCGAGGGTAATACCAGAGTTCTTCTCCTTTGCCCTCTTGGGGCTACTACACAACAGAGGAATGAGCATAGGTCAGATGGACACACAGTTTGGGGAGGTTTAATTGATCTCATGATGCCTTACCTATGGTTCCAATTAAAACCCTTGAGCCCCATCTCATGAGTAACAGAGACAGGAAAAATAAAAAACACTTTGGTAGGATCAGGGAAGGTACAGTGTGTGTTTCCCCCACACACTCGGCCCCGGGAAGGCTGCTGGGCTCCCAGGCCAGGTCCCCCACCCTCTGAGGTCCCCTCCAGCTGTGGCAGTCCTAGGGGCATAGGAGGGAGGCAGGGGGAGAAGAGGAGAGGCAGACAGGGATGGGCCCTCTGGGGGGGAGCGCATCTAGTGTTTCCCCTGCCCACTTGGGCCCAGTGAGCCTGCTGGGGACCTGGACCTGGTCCTCCGCCCCACAAGGCCAGAGGCACACCTGGGCCCCTTCTGCTACGTTGAGTCTAAGCCCCACCCCCATGCCTCCCAGGGCCTTTTCCAGCCCTGTGGGTCCTAGGCATAGGCCCCGCCCACCACCCAAACCCTGTCCCTGCCTAAGCCCCACTCCCCACAGCCAAGGCCTTTTCCGGCTATTTTTTTCCTCCTCTTTTTTACTATTATGGTTCTGTTTTACCTCCGATTGTTGTTTCATCGATATTTTTACTTTTTTATTCTTCCTAACACATCTGTTAGTTTTCTGATCTAATTTTATTTTTTACTCTTAGTTATTGTTCTGCTCCTTTATTTCTTTTTTCTTTTTTTTTTTTTGCCACCCCCCCATGGCTTGCATGATCTTGGTTCGCCAAAGCTCCTGCAGTTGGAGCTCTGACTCTGAACCACTGGACTAACAGAGAACCTCAGACCCCAGGGAATATTCCTCGGAGTGAGGTCTCACAGAAGTCCTCATCTTGGCACCAAGATCCAACTCTAACCAACAGTCTACAAACTCCAGTGCTGGAAACCTCAGGCCAAACACCCAGTAAGACAGAAACACAATCACACCCATCAAAAAAAAAAAAAAAGAGAGATGACAAGAAAATATATCACAGATGAAGGAGCAAGGTAAAAACCTACAAGATCAAATAAATGAAGAGGAAGTAGGCAACTAACTTGAAAATGAATTCAGAGTAATGAGAGTAAAGATGATCCAGAATCTTGGAAATAGAATGGAGGCATGGATTGAGAAAATAAAAGAAACATTTAACAAATATCTAGAAGAACTAAAGAACAAACAAACAGAGATGAACAACACAATAACTGGAATGAAAAATACACTAGAAGGAATCAATAACAGAATGACTGAGGGAGAAAATGAATAAGTGAGCTGGAAGACGGAATGGTGGAAATAATTGCTGAGGAGCAGAATAAAGATAAAGAATGAAAAGAATTGAAGACAATCTCAGAGACCTCTGGGACAACACAAAATGCACCAACATTAGAATTATAGGAGTCCCAGAAAAAGAAGAGAAAAAGAAAGGGTCTGAGAATATATTTGAAGAGGTTATAGTGGAAAATTCCCTAACAAGGGAAAGGAAATAGTCACCTGAGTCCAGGAAGTGCAGAGAGTCCCATATAAGATAAACCATAGGAGAAAAACATCAAGACACATATTAATCAAACAAACAAAAACTGAATTCAAAGAAAAATACTAAAAGTACCAAGGGAAAAGCAAAAAATAACATACAAAGGAATCCCCATAATGTTACCAGCTGATTTTTCAGTGGAAACTCTGCAGGCCAGAAGGGAGTGGCAGGATATACTTAAAGTGATGAAAGAAAGAGAAAAACCTACAACCAAGATTACCCTACCAATCAAGGATCTCATTCAGATTCAACGGAGAAACCAAAATCTTTTCAGACAAGCAAAAACAAAGAGAATTCAGCACCACCAAACCAGCCTTACAACAAATGCTAAAGGAAATTCTCTAAGTGGGAAACACAAGAGAAGAAAAAGACCCACAAAAACAAACTCAAAACAATAAAGAAAATGGTAATAGGAACATACATGTCGATAATAACCTTGAAAGTAAATGGATTAAATTTACAGCCAAAAGACACAGGTTCACTGAATGGACACAAAAACAAGACCCACATATATGCTGCCTGCAAGAGACCTGAGTCATGAACAGGGAAATCAACAGTAACACAATAATAGTAGGGGACTTTAACACCCCACGTACACCAATGGACAGATCATCCAAACAGAAAATAAATAAGGAAACACTAGCTTTAAATGACACAATAGACCAGATAGGACAGATCATCCAAACAGAAAATAAATAAGGAAACACAAGCTTTAAATAACACAACAGACCAGATAGTTTTAATTGATATTTATAGAACATTCCACCCAAAAGTGGCAGAATACACTTTCTTCTCAAGTGTACATGGAATATTCTCCATGATAGATCACATCTTGGGTCCCAAATCAAGCCTCAGAAAATTTAAGAAAATTGAAATCGTATCAAGCATCTTTTCTAACCACAGTGCTATGAGATGCGATATCAATTACAGGAAAAAAATTGTAAAAAAACACAAATACATGGAGGCCAACAGTGTGCTGCTAAATAGCAAAGATATCACTGAAGAAATCAAAGGAGAAACAAAAAATTACATAGAAAAAATGACAACTGAAAACACAATGACCCAAAACCTATCGGACACAGCAAAAGCAATTCTAAGAGGGAAGTTTATAGCAATTCAATCCCACCTCAAGAAACAAGAAAAATCTCAAATAAACAATCTAACCTTACACCTAAAGCAACTAAAGAAAGAAGAACAAAGAAAATCCAAAGTCAGTAGATGGAGAGAAATCATAAAGATCACAGAAGAAATAAATGAAATAGAAACGAAGAGAACAGTAGCAAAGATCAATAAAATTAAAAGTTGGTTCTTTGAGTAGATAAACAAAATTGATTAACCTTTAGCCTCATCAAGAGAAAAAGGGATGCATCAAGAAAAAAAGGGAGAGGACGCAAATCAATAAAATTAGAAATGAAAAAGGAGAAATCACAACTGACACTGCAGAAATACAAAAGATTATAAGAGACTACTTCAAACAACTGTATGCCAATAAAATGGACAACCACAAAGAAATGGACAAATTCCTGGAAAGGTACAGTTTTCCAAGACTGAACCAGGAAAAACTAAAAAATATAAACATACCTATCACAAGTACTGAAATTGAAACTGTGATTAAGAATCTTCCAACAAACCAAAGCCCAGGACCAGATGGCTTCACAGGTGAATTCTATCAAACATTTAGGGAAGAGCTAACACCCAACCTTCTCAAACTCTTCCAAAAAATTGCAGAGGAAGGAACATTCCCATATTCGTTCTATGAAGCCACCGTTACCCTGATACCAAAACCAGAAAAAGATTTCAGAAGAAAAGAAAATTACATATTATCACTGATGAACATAGATGCAAAAATTCTTAACAAAATACTAGCAAACAGAAATGCTAGCAAAATACTAGCAAACATTAAAAGGATCATACACCATGATCAAGTGGGATTTATCCCAGGAATGCAAGGATTCTTCAATATATGCAAATCAAGGAATAAAAACAATATGATCATCCCAATAGATGCAGAAAATGCTTTTGACAAAATTCAACACCCATTTATAATAAAAACTCTCCAGAAAATGGGCATAGAGGGAAACTACCTCAACATAAT
>NC_041222.1:67669045-67683544 GCF_002837175.3 Physeter macrocephalus
CTGTTGTGGCCTCTCCCATTGCGGAGCACAGGCTCCGGACGCGCAGGCTCAGCGGCCATGGCTCACGGGCCCAGCCGCTCCGCGGCATGTGGGATCCTCCCAGACCGGGACGCGAACCCGGTTCCCCTGCATCGGCAGGCGGACGCGCAACCACTGCGCCACCAGGGAAGCCCAACAATCCCATTTATCACTGCAACTAAAAGAATAAAATATCTAGGAATAAAGCTACCTAAGAAGGCAAAAGACTTAAACTCAGAAAACTATAAAACACTGATAAAAGAAATCAAAGGTGACATAAACGGATGGAGAAATATACCATGTTCTTGGATTGGAAGAATCAATATTATGAAAATGACTATACTACCAAAAGCAATCTACAGGTTCAGTGCAATCCCTATCAAACTACCAGTGGCATTCTTCACAGAATTAGAACAAACAATTTTACAATTTGTATGAAAACAGAGAAGACCCTGAAAAGCCAAAGCAATCTTGAGAAAGAAAAACGGAGCTGGAGGAATCAGGCTCCCCAACTTCAAACTATACCACAAAGCTACAGTAATCAAGACAGTATGGTACTGGCACAAAAAACAGAAATATAGCTCAATGGAACAGGATAGAAAGCCCGGAGATAAACCCATGCACCTACTGTCAAGTAATCTATGACAAAGGAGGCAAGAATATACAATGGAGTAAAGACAGCCTCTTCAATAAGTGGTGCTGGGAAAACTGGACAGCTACATGTAAAAGAATGAAATTAGAACACTACCTAACACCATACACAAAAATAAACTTGAAATGGATTAAAAATCTAAATGTAAAAGCAGACACTATAAAACTCTTAGAGTAAAATGTAGGAAAAACACTGTTTGACATAAACCATAGCAAGACCTTTTCCTAGAGTAATGAAGATAAAAATAAAAATAAACAAATGCAGCCTAATGAAACTTAAAAGCTTTTTCATAGCAAAGGAAACCATAAACAAGGTGAGACACCCTCAGAATGAGAGAAAATATTTGCAAATGAAGCAATGGACAAAGGATTAATCTCCAAAATATACAAACAGCTCATGGAGCTCAATATCAAAAAAACAAACAACCCAGTTAAAAAATGGGTGGAAGACCTAAATAGACAGTTCAGCAAAGAAGACATACAGATGGCCAAGCAGCACATGAAAAGATGCTCAACATCACTAAACATTAGAGAAATGCAAATCAAAACTACAATGCGGTATAACCTCACACCGGTCAGAATGGCCATCATCAGAAAATCTACAAACAATAAATACTGGAGAGGGTGTGGAGAAAAGGGAATGCTCTTGCACTGTTGGTGGGAATGTAAATTGATACAGCCACTATGGAGAACAGTATGGTGATTCCTTAAAAAACTAAAAATAAAACTACCTTATGACCCAGCAGTCCCACTACTGGGCATATACCTTGAGAAAACCATAATTCAAAAAGAGTCATGTATCACAATGTTCACTGCAGCACTATTTACAATAGCCAGGACATGTAAGCAACCTAAGTGTCCATGGACAGACGAACAGATAAAGAAGATGTGGCATATATATATATATATATACAATGGAATATTACTCAGCCATAAAAAGAAAAGAAATTGGGTCATTTGTAGAGATGTGGATGGACCTACAGTCTGTCATACAGACCTAGAGTCTGTGATACAGAGTGAAGTAAGCCAGAAAGAGAAAAACAAATACTGTATATTATAATGCATATATGTGGAATCTAGAAAAATCGTACAGATGAACCTATTTGTAGGGCAGGAATAGAGATGTAGACGTAGAGAACGGATATGTAGACACAGGGCGGGAAGGGGAGGATGGGATGAACTGAGAGAGTAGCACTGACATATATACACTAGCAAATGTAAAATAGATAGCTAGTGGGAACCTGCTGTATATCACAGGGAGCACAGCTCAGTGCTCTGTGACGACCTAGATGGCTGGGAGGGAGGTCCAAGAGGGAGGGGATATAGGTATACATATAGCTGATTCACTTCATTGTACAGCATAAACTAACACAACACTGCAAAGCAATTTTACTCCAATTAAAAGAAAATTTAAAAAATTAAATTATCCAATGAGTAAACTATGAAAAAGAAAGATTTTATGAAGAGGCACTGCCCAATGTTACAATATTTTTGACTGTCATCTCCCAATTCCTCCCTGAACTCATCACTAAAGTAACCTAAATTCCATTGAAAACAACTAGAATCAGTAACACCAGAACCAGGAGAGGGAGGTTTGTGAAATTTGCATTGTCAGGGGTCTAATCTTCTTTATGACTTTCTACCACTGCAAAATCATTCAGAAGCCCTACATATTTCACATTTCTAACTATTCCAAATTCCTGGTGTGTGTATTTTAATTTCTTATGTATTATTTTTAAGAACCAATATCCATATATCAAAAATCTTTTTTCACATAGATTTTATAATAAAAATTTTTAAAAAATACTTTATTTTCCTGTCCCATAACCATTGCAGTCTAATGCAGAAATTTGCCTTGATAGAAGGAAAAATACAGAATAAAAAGAAAGATATTTTCCATCATAAAAATTTTAACTTGGAGAAGAAAACGGGCAATTACATAAACAAGTCAATTCAGCCTCAGGGAATGTGTAATTCACATAGATTTCTGGTTGAAACCCAGCTGAAAATGGAGAAGAAACAGATATTAAACCTTTCTGCATAATTCATCCCAATTCTGTGTGAATATTAAGCCTCTATGTGATTAATATTAGGTTCTTGTTTTATTAACATTCATTGACCTCTTTAATGAATGATCCACCCAACACCTACTGACTAAGAATATCTAAAAATGGGGATAGCTTCATGTTTATTTTAAAATAGAATTTAAAAGTTACAGAGGTGATTCTGATGCAGGCCGCACTCAAAAAAAAAGCCCTGTGTATATCACTGTGCACTAGTCCTCTCTTAGGTGAAACACTTTTCTTGGGTATTTTCAGACCGTTTTTCTCTAGCTTGTTTAGTGATATTGTTTCATACATTTATAATGCAGTTAGATTCTTTTGTCATAGACTGCAATCCACCCGATGATCCTCTGACCTCCTAAATGATTTTCTCGAATTTAAGAAATATATACATTAAGGCTCATTCTCTGTGCTGTAAATTTCTATGGGCTTTTGACAAATGTACAGTCCATCATTACAGGGTCATACAGAATGGTTCTGGCTGGACTTAGAATATTGTGCTCTTGTGTCATGCAATTGCTTTAGTGGATGCAATGTCCTCCCCATGCCTGCTTTGCTCAATCTAATTGTCATTAGACCTAGAGCAAATACCAAGTATTAACTCTGAAGTTGATTGTAACTGAATACTTGTACGAGCCTTTCTCTGGGTATATAACACTCCAACTTGTCCTTTAGCATGTGATGTAATGGGATGCTGCCCTCCAGGAAAAACATCAAATGAAGCACCTGAGCTTGAGACTTGAGGAAGAATTAAAACCATGTTCACATTTATGGTACCTAATAAATAGCAAACAGAATAAAAATGTTAAAAAGATAGCAACAAGGGCTTCATTTGAAAGATATTTTTTCCTTTAGCTTAATATATATTTCTATGCTATTGTTGCTTATTCTTGAGAAAATTTACAGATAAAAGATTCAAAAATATGTTCAAGAGAAATTTAGGTTCATATACTTGTAACCAATACACTTGCTTTGATGACAAAAATTATCATCATCCCTCTGTTGCTGTGTTTCCCTCAATACAGGTCACTAACAATAAATTAGTTGACCTTAAGGTTAGGGTTTCCGGATTCATTATATCAGCAGAATTAGAGAGATTACAAAAGTCCCTGGAAAGGAGACCTCACATTTCCTTGCAAGTACAGATACCTTACAAATTAGTCTAGGAGCTCATAACCTTGAACTTGGGAAAGAGAATAGGCAGAAATCAATACTGACTATTTAAAGGTAACAATGTTTGGGAGAAAAACTTAGTCTCACAGCAAATTCCTGAATCTGGACAGAGAAGAATATACATCTCTGAGGAAAATACTTTATCTATCACTCAGGAATCACCAGTATATGAGGTTTTAAAAATGCCGAGTTTCTTTTCTTTGAATTAGGAAAACGTCTGTTTTACTAAACCATGCTCACCCAGAAGTAAATTTTTCTAAATCTACATTTTCCTGTGAAGGTTAATCTCTGCCACTCAGCCATGCACCTTGCAAAGTTAAGCCCAAGACAGAGCATTCATTGAAGAGAAGATAAAGGCTTGGAAATATCAAGAGAGATTATTCAACTGAGAGGAGAAAATCAGTAAATCTTTTATAATGTGAATTTTGCTTTGACAAATTCTTAAAAGAGCCATTTGTACCTCTTCATTTAGACTCTCCATTGATTAATGGAAACGAAAAACTAATTCTCTCCCTTCCCGCCTGCGCTGCTTTAGAGGCTCCGAAGAGAGTCAACAAAGGACAGTGGGGCCTTCCAGTTCTTTGTCCACAATAACTGAACATCTTGGGTTGGAAGAAAAGGGAATGTTGATCTCCTGGGCTTGTTTAGCTTTGCTTTTTTAATTGCTAAATGCCAGCCTGGGAATACTGCCTAAAATGGTAATAAGTTGCATTTATACTACACCTTTCATCCAGAAGGCACATGCTTCCCTCGGTTCTGAAACACAGCCATCCTGGAGCTGAAAAGCAGTAACTGTTTAAATGTTGAACGTTTATTCAGTGCCATGATTATACAAGGTGGAAGAAATTGTTTGAAACAGAACCAAAATATTGCAGTAACAAAGACTGTGGGCTGCGGGTTTTGAAAATATACTAGATGAAGTCTGTCTTGTGCTTCCCTTTGCAAACTGAGTATAGACCACTTCTGAATCCTGGGATTCTGAAGATGCCCACTTTTGTGTTCCCTAGTTTGGGTTCAACATATTTTGCAAAAAAAATCAGGAGGAATGAATTGATATTAAGTCATTTCTTTTAGGAAAATCTGATATTTAGAATGCACACCAAGAAAAATGATGGTGAAAAAGAATTCTCTCATTTTACCCCTCCTGAAGGCATTTCTAACTCTGAAAAGAGCAGGTGAAGAAAAACAGGATGGCAAAGACTCACTCAGGAACTCCTGAACATGTATCTCATAGCTGATTCCTATTCTGCTAGCCCAAGAGATAGGCATGACATCTGTCACTGGGACTAAAAAATTATTAGGTCAGAAACTTAGTCTTGCTCATTGCTATTATCCCCAGGAACCAGACAGTACCTGGAGATAACAGATCCTCAATAAATGCTTGTTAAATAAATGAAAGATTGGTCTTCTTGCTCTGAAAACATGCGGGCCAAGGCCTGTGAAGTTTTCAGCTACTGCTTGAGTAGAGATCTGTTTTTACCTGAACAGCAAGGGAAGGAAAAAAAATAATGACAAGGGTAGTAAGAAAGTATGAAGGGCTGATTTGTGAGATGTTGAAAAAAAGTGTTCATGTGCCCTCCAAATACCAGACCCTTCCCAGTTTATTGCTGTCAGTAATCACATTTCATTACAGTGCTCCACAGAAAAATAATTGAAGACTTATGAGTCATTTACATCTGTGCCTAAAATGAGGTTATGCTGTCCTTTCCTGCGAGCAGGTTTTGAAAAGGGAACAGACGAGGGAAAACAGGTTGTCAAATAATATCCAGTCCAGGGGCTTAGGAGTCTGGATTCCAGGCCTTGCCAATATTGGATGGATGTGTGAGATTTCCAAACCCCTCATTCCTTCTTGGACTCAGCTTCCTCATCTGTAAAGTGAGAAGCATGGATCCAATTGACCTCAGTGAACTCAGTGAGAGCCCACAGATCAGCCATTTTGCCTTTTACGGCCCTAGAATCTAAATCTGGAATCTAGATTAACATTATCTACTTCTTTTTCCCTTAAGTAGCTTTGGCATCGCACAGGTACACACATCTCAGTAAATGACCATCTACTCACTCTCTTGTTGCTTGAGCACCTTTGGAAACCCTACCTGATCTAGAGAGATGACTAGCCCAGACAAAATGTCCTAAAATAAAGACCAGCAATTTCAGCTTGCCTATTTTATACTTGAGGCAACTGTGTCTCAGAGAGGTTAAGTGACTAGCATAAGTTGTCCAGCCAGCAAGAGAAAAAAAAATGTTACTTAAACTCAGGCCTCTGGGATCCTAGTTGAGGCTTCCCACACCACTTCTCCCTATATCTTTACAGCTGAGCAAGTTTTAAAACCATTTCTGGGGTTGATTAAAGTCTTCTTTTTTCTTCAAGTAAAATTTCCCAGTTTTACTGGGGACACTGAAAGTACTATGGGGAAGATATTTTCTGACTTTAATGAGCAAAGAAATCCCTCCTGAAGCTCGTTAAAACCTGTCTACATTGGGCTTCCCTGGTGGCACAGTGGTTGAGAATCCGCCTGCCGATGCAGGGGACACAGGTTCGTGCCCCGGTCCGGGAAGATCCCACATGCCACGGATCGGCTGGGCCCGTGAGCCATGGCCGCTGAGCCTGCACGTCCGGAGCCTTTGCTCCACAACCGGAGAGGCCACAACAGTGAAAGGCCTGCGTACCGCAAAAAAAAAAAAAAAAAAAAAAAAAAACTGTCTACACTACCTGCACCAGAGTCATTACTGATGTAAGACATTCAAAGTCTGGAATTATGCTGTTATCTCATAAAATACATAATTTGAGCCAATCCTGACAAATATTGGTATCACTTTATTCAAGCATAGCTTTCAACTTCCAGAGAGTTAATAAATTGGATTCTAACGGTCTTCAGAGAATATGCAATAAGATAAAAACATCTTCCAAAAATTTACAGTATATCTTAGGATGAGTTGAAACATCAGCCACCATTGCAGATGCATTTACGGGATTTTTAGAGTAGCACACTTCATCATAAACAGCTCTGTGATTCAGTATGGCATTAATAATGGAAAGAACAACCTTTAAAATAAAGTAAATGCATTTGGAACAGTTACTGAGGTGATATCTGTCTCCAAAAACTCAGTTAATAACTTGAGAGTTGATATGATATATTCCTTAGCCTATCCTGTTAGGAAAGATTTATCTTTTGTGTTAAACTTCAAGCTGAAAAATTAAAATAAAACTTGATATCTCTGCGGTAAACTGCCTTCCTCCATTTCCTTCCCCTTTTTAATATCTATTATTACCAACTTTAGAATTGTTTCTTTGACCCTATGCAATATTTCAATAAGTGGTTTAGATGCCAGATGACTGCCAAAACAAAGTTGTAAATAAACTATGCCTATGCACGTACACATATACATCTCAAGGTGTTAATCCAAAAGGACATAAATCATGAATGCATTTTGCCTTCATACAAATGAAAGTTACAACCACGTGTCCAAGGTATTTTAGTCCTATTACTTTTCTTTACAGCTGCTGTCTCAAACTGTTTCAGAGGCCATGAGTTCATTTGAATTTTCTTGCTTAGTACCCAGTAAGTCTCCCTTTATTCCTCCATGTTCCCAAGGCACTGCTCCATGCATATGTGTCGTATAAATAGAAATGCTGAAATATGGAAAAGAGAATCTCTTTTTTCATTTTCTCTTCCCCCTTCTCCTCCCATTTTTTTCATTTTCCCCTCTTTTTCCTTCCCTCTCCTTCCTCCCATCTCCACTACCCTCTCTTCCACCTCCCCCATCTCTCACCTTCCAGCTTCTCACTCCTTGAATGCCTTCTTTCTTTTCTCCCCAACATACCTGAGTGAGCAGTCAGGAAGAGCTGAAGGGAAAAAAGGTGTTGAACATCTGTGACCCTCTCATCCAAAACTAAATTAACAGCCTGTAAAAGAATTCACAGTGATTCTAACAGAGCTCCCTGAAGGGAAAAAAATTATTTTCCTTTATTAATATAGTTGCCAACCAATAAAGTCTGAGTGTATCAAGATGAATCCCACATTGGCCAACAAAACCTATATACAAAACATGGTTGAAAAAACTTGACCCTGCTTGCTTTCCACACACTGCTCATTAGCAGGAAAAGGCGAACAAAAGAAGGATCCTTTGGGCACTGTGCTGAGGTAATTTTATAAATGCCACAGTCATGTTTTAATACAGTACCAAGATAAGGCACTTACAAGGCTACATTTTCCAGATCTCATCAGAATGAAAATAGAAGCTTAAAATTCTAGAAGACTACTAAAAAGACAGACTTCAATACCATGCCATATTTTAAAAAAAGGAAAAGAAAGGCATTTTTCTAAACGCTAATAAAGAAATTTTTTTTAATTGACAAATCAATAAAAATATATCCCATTTCCATTCTACTGCTAATAATATTCAAATTATAAAACTAAAGTCTATCCTTTTCATGCTTTTTCCTTATATCCAGTGATATGCCTCACCTGTCTGTCAAACAGATGAGAAAAGAAATATCTAAAAGCCCTCCAGGTCAGCTAATTATCTAAGAATTGGACATACCAGAACTGTCAAATCCCCATTGTTTTTTTTTTTTCTTCTTTTCTTCCCCAAGACATGTTGGTTGGGAGTGGGGGGGGACAGGGCTGGTGCGGGGAGGAGGGGGACTGGAATTCCCACAAGAATTTCTCTCATAAATAGGACATTAAAAATATCTGAAAAGGGAAAAGTAAAGCAGTGTTTTGATGTGGAATCTTGCAACAGCTTACAAACCACATACGTGTGGTAAATAAAAGATGCAGTGGTTTTTCTTCCATTCCAACCACTCCTTTTGAACAAATATATAAAAAGTTATTATCATCATCAACAACAAATACTTATGAAGTCCACTATTATGAACACACCCATCTCACTCAGGATCAAATGAGTTATGGCACACAGGTGATCTGAGACCTGACCTCACCTGCCTCACCCACATACCCCTTGCTCCACCACCAGCAAGTTCCCAAACAGCCCCTGCCTCAGTGAATTTCCACAGTCAGCGCCCTTTGTTGAAAAAGCCTGTCTTCACTTCCTCACTTGCCTAAATCCTATTCAACCATCTAGATTCAGGTCACACCTCACTTCCTTTAAGGAGTCTTTCCTGATTTTAACATCTAAGTTACTATCACTATTCTGATTATTAAGGGCACACTTTGTCCCTAACTAATAACTTATTATTGCATTTTCCAGCACAGTCCTTAGAAAATGGAAGATGCCACAAGATTCTCCTTCAAGGAGCTCCAATAACCTTGGGGATGGAAAACTCACCAAAGAAAACCACACAGGGCTATACTTAAGGGTACAATGCAGAATGTAAGAAGAGTTCAGAGTAAGAATAAGTTTAGGACACAGGAGCAGACAGCATGTTCAGTGAGAGTCATTTAATGTTCAAAGGGCACCTATAATGTATCATCAAGAATGTGGTTCCTTGACTCTTGCACTGTTGGTGGGAAAGTAAATTGATACAGCCACTATGGAGAACAGTATGGAGGTTCCTTAAAAAACTAAAAATAGAATTTCCATATGACCCAGCAATCCCACTACTGGGCATATACCCAGAGAAAACCATAATTCAAAAAGACACATGCACCCCAATGTTCATTGCAGCACTATTTACAATAGCCAGGTCATGGAAGCAACCTAAATGCCCATCGACAGACGAATGGATAAAGAAGATGTGGTACATACATACAATGGAATATTACTCAGCTATAAAAAGAAACGAAATTGGGTCATTTGTAGAGATGTGGATGGACCTAGAGACTGTCATACAGAGTGAAGTAAGTCAGAAAGAGAAAAACAAATATCATATATTAATGCATATATGTGGAACCTAGAAAAATGGTACAGATGAACTAATTTGCAAGGCAGAAATAGAGACACATGTAGAGAACAAACATATGGACACCAAGGGGGGAAAGTGGGGGAGGATGAATTGGGAGACTGGGATTGACATATATACACTAAAATGCATAAAATAGATAACTAATAAGAACCTGCTGTATAAAAAAATAAAATTTAATTTAAAAATTAAAATTAAGAGAAAAAGAATGCGGTTCCTTGAGGGTCACTGAGATTGGAAAGCCTTTTCCACAAATATGATAAACTCTACTACAGAAAAGCAAGTGAATACCTCTAAGTAAAAATTAAGCTTTTTGTTACTTTATGCCTTCATGTGACGTCTTTGGGGAAAATATTGAACTTAACTTGTCTGTTAAAAAAATACATAAATAACAACAAACATACAAACAAACAGCCTTACAATGAAGTTTACTGTTAAAAGTATTTCTAAAACTAAGAGAATTCACTGTGGAATTGGAAAATACCATGATGCTTTAGAGATCAATTAATTAGTCCTCAGCACCTCATCAATCCTAGTTATTCAAGATTTAACCAGGAGTAATGGGAATAAATTAGGAAGAAAATTTATGCTGAATATCAGGAACATTTTCTTAACCATTAAATCAATTAGACAATAGAATTTAAAATTAGATATTTAGTGTGAAAGATGGAACCAGGAAAGAGAAAATACAATATCAAGAATAAATGAGAAATCATAGTTTTAAAAGGTTCTTCATTATCATTAGCCCATCCTTCTGTGTTTGGAAAGAATGATACTTTGGATTCCTATTCAGATCACTGTATATTCTAAACATTTCAAAAGTTCAGAATATACGTACTAAAATAAAGAAGTTAAATTTCTCCAAGGCCAGCAAATTCTGCTGTAGAAATCTTACTAAATCCCAGAAAATTTAGACATCCTTTTTGAATATCTACTGAGAATATCAGAAAGTCAGCAACTATTCTTTGCATATAGTTCTGGAATATAATCTTCCAAAAACAGTCAAAAGACATCATGCAGGCTATCAGGATATTCCAATTCTGGGCTATATATAATGAAATCCAACAGAACTTGGAAAGTAACGAAGAGGAGAAAACTTACTTCCAACAACATGGGGGAAGAGACACGATGGCCAACCCTTCCAACTGAAAGTAATTAAAATACTGAATAAAATATGCTATTAAGAATATGGTTCTAAAAGTGCACCAATACGTTAGCAAGTTATGCTCAGAGGCCAAAAACTAGGCAAAATTAGGAAGTCAGGCAGAGAAGTAGAGCTCTGAGCACGTTTGCTGCAAGCAAACTTGAGCTTTAGTTTTACACCAATGAAGGGCACAGAGGACAACAAGGTCATGGTCCACCCAAGGTGGGCAGTCTAATAGAAGACTCCTCTGCATGAAGTTGCAATTCCAAATGCATCTGACGTTAGTATAAAGGCAAACCAAAAATAAATCTAGTCAAGTGAATGCAAGGATAATTGTTTATCTCAAATTTGATACTGATTGAGAGGGAGATTTTGCTCAGAATTTATAAACATAAACTAATCCTCATGAAGTTTTGCCTTAATTTACATTACCTGAGTGACATTTAAAAACTAAACAAAACCGAGAACTTAGTTTAAAGTAGTTCTGGGCTAAAATGCCCTCTGGCATCTGACAGAATCAAATGTAAATTTTCTCTGAAAGAGCATGCCCCATATATGTTCTCAAAGAATTCCTACTAATTAAGTTCTAGGAAAAATAATGTTGCATAAAAAAACCAACCAAACAAACAAACAAAATACAGACTTGGGCAAGACACATTGAGTGACATACAGAAGAACAATAGTCAGAAAATTCAGACCAGAAAAATCTTCAGATAGTTGAGTTATCAGACATAAAATATGAAATTAATATATTTGATGTATTTTTAAAGTAAGAGATTAAAAATACGAAGAGAGAAAAAGTAAGCATATTAAAAAAAAGATATCCAGAAATGAAAAATATAATCATTCCCATTAATAACAGTGAATAGGTTTCACTGCTGTGGTAGCCAGCCTTTGAAAGGGCCCTAAATAATCCTTCCTGGTAGTCACACCCTTGTATGGTACATTCCTAGAATGTACCAGAGTTGGTTTCTGTGACCAACAGAATATGGCGCAAGAGACGGTATGCACTTCTGAGTTTAGGTTTTAAAAGATGCTGTGCCAGCTGTGCAGCACTCAAGGCCACAAGCACGCAGTTCCCTTGCAGAGAGGCCTCAGGAAAGAATCTTGGTCAAGGTCAGTAATAGTGGAGCTAAGGACACCTCAGTAGCACCCCAGAACTCAGAGGAGTAAACACTCCTGCTAAGATAGATGGCACAATTTGTATCACAAAACATTGTGCTGGCCAAGCATTCATGACTGTGTGTTCTCTGTGGGTTATGATAGTTCATAAGGAAAATAAACCAGAGTTCCTTTTTTTTTTTTTTAAATGCTGTGGCTTCTATTTTCTGTGTGTGTGTGTGTGTGTGTGTGTGTGTGTGTGTGTGTGTGTCTCACACATCACTATCATCATAGTGATGATCTCTCTCATCACTCTAGAAGAAGCCAACCTGCCAAAAAAAGAGGAAGCCTCCTGCCAACAGTCCCATAAGCAAGCCTGGAAGTAGGTCCTCCCGCACGCTCACATGACTGCATCACTAGCTTGCAAGTTGAATACAATTTCATGAGAGACCCTGAGCCAAACCACACACTTAAACTGTTCCTGGACTCCTGATTCTCAGAAATTCTGAGAGATAATGATGTGTTATTTTATACTACTAATTCTTAGAGTAATTGGTTACATAGCAATGGATAACTAACGTATAACTTAGACATAGCTGAAAATAGAATGAGCTAGAAGACAGAGAAAAAAATTTCAGAATATTGGACATAAAGACAGAGACATGGAAAATTGAAAAGATAAGAAACATTGAGGATAGATTCAGATGGTGTAATATATATCTAATTTGAGTTCCAGAGGAAAAGAGAGAGAATGTACTAAAAAATATATGGTTATACTTTTTAAGAATGGATGAAGTGATCAAACCACAGACTCAAGAAGATCAACAAATCCTAAGCAGAATAAATAACAAGAAAACCATACCTAGACATATCAAGATTTAATTGAAAACACCAAAGATAATAAATCTTATAAAGAGAAAAAGAATAGAGACAGTTTACCACTGAAAGAGCAAGAGATGAAACCCAACAGCAACAGTGACACCAGACAACAGTAAAATCCCCAAAGAAGTACTTCAGGCAGAAGTAAAGTGATCCCAGATGAAAATTCTGAGATTCAAGAAGGAATGATGGACAAAGGCAGAAATGAATATATGGGATAATCTAAAGAGACACAGACTGTATAAAACAAAAATAATAATGGCTTGTGTGGTTAGGAAAAAAGAAATGGCACTAATATTTATGGCAGCAATAGCATAGAAGTCAAAAGAGGTTATGAGGGAAGCAGGTGATGGGAGTTAAAGTGTGGAATGGTCTTTATATTATTTGGGAGAAGGGAGAAATATTGAGTTACTTTATCCTTTGAAAAGTAATCATAGTGAAATTTATATGATAGCAACTAAATGAAAAGAAATATAGTGAATAACCTTTACACCAATAGTGTAGAGAGGGAAAAACAAAGAATGAGAAGAAAAATAATCAATCCAGAAGAAGTAAAGAAGAGGGAGAAAAAGAAACATAAATGAGACAAGCAGTCTTCAAAATAAACTGCTAGAAAAACTATTCAACATATCAGTAATTACAATAAATGTAAATGGATTTAATGTTCTAATTAGCAAAACTGTCAGACGGATTGTTTGAGCTGGTTGTATTCTGTTGATAAGACACATAACCAAAGTATATGCCCCAGTAAGATTGAAAGTAAAAAGATATGAAACTAAACCAAAAGAGAGTTGGTATACCCATACCAATATCAGAAAAAGTAGACCTCAAACAAAAAGCATTGCTACAGATAAAAGTATGTAGTCACAGGGGTGGAGTCAAGATGGCATTGTGGGAAGACGTGGAGTTAGCATCTCCCCACAACTAGGGTGCCTGCCGGTTGCTGGTGGGGAACTCTGACCCCCAAGGAGATGGGAGGATTCCCAGAGCAAACTGATAGGACGTAGGGGGACCAAGTGGGGGAGGAGAAGTGGAGGCCAGACAAGATAGGCACCCCTGAGTCTGGGGAGATTAGGAGAGGCAGGCAGGAGGGACTCTCTGGGAAGAGCGGGAGAGGAGCAGAGGGCGATCGCCTGGCCCACTCGGCCAGGGAGCCTGCTGAGCTCCCAAGCCAGTTCCTCCCCCTCCAAACCCCCCTCCAGGCTACATGGGTCCTTGAGGACATAGGAGGGAGGCTGGGGTGATCAGGAGAGGCAGGAGGGAGGGGACTTCTGGGAGGAGTGGGAAAAGAACCGAGGGTAATGGCCCTGCCCACTTGGCCCGGGGAGCCTGCTGAGCTCCCAGGCCCATCCCCTGCACTCAAAAGCCCCCTCCAAGTCACAGGTTTTTGGGGGAATAGGAAGGAGGCCGAGGGGACAACAGGAGAGGCAGGCGGGAGGGATCTTTGGGGAGGAGTGGGAGAGGAGAGGAGGGCATTTGCCCTGCCCACTCAAGCCCAGGAAGCCTGCTGGGCTCCCAGGTGAGGTCTCCTGCCCTCTGACATCAGGGGCGGAGGCACGCCTGGGCCCCTTCTGTTCCTTGAGCCTCAGCCCCACCCCCCACAGCCC
>NC_041222.1:67683589-67686579 GCF_002837175.3 Physeter macrocephalus
TTTATATTTTTATTTTTACATTCTTTCTAACATATCTGTTAGTTTCCAAGTCTAATTTTATCTTTTACTTTGTTACTGTTCTCTTTTTTTTTTTTTTTTTTGCCACCCCACGTGGCTTGTGGGATCTTGATTCAGGACCCCGGGGTCAGGTGGAAGCTCCTGCGGTGGGAGCTCTGAGTCTGAACCACTGGACTAACAGAGGTGGAGGCACGCCTGGGCCCCTTATGTTCCTTGAGCCTCAGCCCCACCCCCCACAGCCAACAGGGCCTTTTCCAGCCCTGTGGGTCCTGAGCATTGGCCTTGCCCACCGCCCAAAGCTTGCCCTTACTTATGCCAGGCTCTCCACAGCCAAGGCCCTCCCCACTCACTTATTTGTTTCTTTTTTTCTTTTCTCTCCTCCTCTTTTTTACTATTGTGGTACTGATGTACCTTCTGGTTGTTGATTCATTTATATTTTTATTTTTACATTCTTTCTAACATATCTGTTAGTTTCCAAGTCTAATTTTATCTTTTACTTTGTTACTGTTCTCTCTTTTTTTTTTTTTTTTTGCCACCCCACGTGGCTTGTGGGATCTTGATTCAGGACCCCGGGGTCAGGTGGAAGCTCCTGCGGTGGGAGCTCTGAGTCTGAACCACTGGACTAACAGAGAACCTCAGACCCCAGGGAATATTCATCAGAGTGAAGTCTCACAGAGTTCGTCATCTCAGGACGAAGACACAGCTCTACCCAGTAGCCGATGAACCCCACCTCAGGTCAAACGATCAGCAAAAGAGGAACACAGGGCTTCCCTGGTGGTGCAGTGGTTGAGAGTCCACCTGCCGATGCCACAGAGTTCGTCATCTCAGGACGAAGACACAGCTCTACCCAGTAGCCGACAAACCCCACCTCAGGTCAAACAATCAGCAAAAGAGGAACACAGGGCTTCCCTGGTGGTGCAGTGGTAGAGAGTCCACCTGCCGATGCAGGGGACATGGGTTTGTGCCCCGGTCCGGGAAGATACCACATGCTGCAGAGTGGCTAGGCCCATAATCCATGGCTGCTGAGCCTGTGCGTCCAGAGCCTGTGCTCTGCAATGGGAGAGGCCACAACAGTGAGAGGCCTGCGTACCGCAAAAAGAAAAAAAACTGCAAAAAAAAAAAAAAAAAAAGACTGCTGATTCAGAGCCACAGAGAATTAAAATGTTACGGACAAAGCAAGAAGTGATTTCAAAATAATGGATCCAAATTAAGCATGCTGAAGAAAGAGGAACACAATCCCACTCAAAAAATATAAATAAATTAGAGGGCAAAAACATGTGTCACAGATGAAAGAGCAAGGTAAAAACCTACAAGACCAAATAAATAAAGAGGAAATAAGCAATCTACCTGAAAAAGAATTCAGAGTAATGATAGTAAAGACGTACCAGAATCTCGGAAATAGAATGGAAGCACGGACTGAGAAAATAAAAGAAATGTTTAACAAAGATCTAGGAGAACTAAAGAACAAACAAACAGAGATGAACAACATGATAACTGAAATGAAAAATACACGAGAAGGAATCAATAACAGAAAAACGGAGGCAGAAGAATGAATGAGTGAACTGGAAAACAAAATGGTGGAAATAAGTGCTGAGGAGCAGAATAAAGAAAAAAGAATGAAAAGAATTGAAGACAATCTCATATACTCAGGGACAACACTAAATGCACCAAAATTCGAATTATAGGGGTCCCAGAAGAAGAAGAGAAAAAGAACGGGTCTGAGAAAATATTTGAAGAGATTATAGTGGACAACTTCCCTAACATGGGTAAGGAAAGGGTCACCCAACTCCAGGAAACACAGAGAGCCCCATACAGGAAAAACCCTAGGAAAAACACACCAAGACACATATTAATCAAGCTAACAGAAATTAAATTCAAAGAAAAAATGTTAAAAGCAGCAAGGGAAAAACAAAACATAACATACAAAGGAATCCCCATAAGGTTATCAGCTGATTTTTCAGTGGAAACTCTGCAGGCCAGAAGGGAGTAGCAGGTTATACTTAAAGCGATGAAAGAGAAAAACCTACAACCAAGATTACTCTACCCAGCAAGGACCTCATTCAGATTCGATGGAGAAGTCAAAAGCTTTTCAGACAAATAAAAGCTAAGAGAATTCAGCACTGCAAAAGCAGCTTTAAAACAAATGATAAAGAAACTTCTCTAAGTGGGAAACACAAGAGAAGAAAAAGACCCACAAGAACAAACCCAAAACAATTAAGAAAATGGTAATAGGAACAGACATATTGATAATAACCTTGAATGTAAATGGATTAAATGCCCCAACAAAAAGACACAGACGGGCTGAACAGATACAAAAACAAGACCCATATATATGCTGTCTACAAGGGGCCCACTTCAGATCTAGGGACGTATATAGACTGAAAGTGAAGGGATGGAAAAAGATATTCCATGCAAATGGAAATCAAAAGAAAGCTGGAGTAGCAATACTCATATCAGATAAAATAGACTTTAAAATAAAGAATGTTACAAGAGACAAGGAAGGACACTACATAATGATGAAGGGATAAATCCAAGAAGAAGATATAACAACTATAAATATATATGCACCAAACAAAGGAGCACCTCAATATATAAGTCAACTGCTAACAGCTATAAAAGAGGAAATCGACAGTAACACAAAAACAGTGGGGGACTTTAACACCACACTTACACCAAAGGACAGATAATCAGAACAGAAAATTAATAAGGAAACACAAGCTTTAAATGACACAATAGACCAGATAGCTTTAATTGATATTTATGGGATATTCCATCCAAAAACAGCAGATTACACTTTCTTCTCAAGTGCACACGGAACATTCTCCAGGATGGATCACATATTGGGTCACAAATCAAGCCTCAGTAAATTTAAGAAAATTGAAATCATATCAAGCATCTTTTCTGACCACAATGCTATAAGATTAGAAATCAATTACAGGGAAAAAAATGTAAAAAACAAACACATGGAGGCT
>NC_041222.1:67687500-67688717 GCF_002837175.3 Physeter macrocephalus
TCCAAATTGGAAAAGAAGAAGTAAAGCTGTCACTGTTTGCAGATGACATGATACTATACATAGAAAATCCTAAAGATGCCACCAGAAAACTACTAGAGCTAATCAATGAATTTGGTAAAGTTGCAGGATACAAAATAAATGTGCAGAAATCTCTTTCATTCCTATACACTAATGATGAAAAATCTGAAAGAGAAATTAAGGAAACACTCCCATTTACCATTGCAACACAAAGAATAAAATAACTAGCAATAAACCTAGCTAGGGAGACGAAAGACCTGTATGCAGAAAACTATAAGAAACTAATGAAAGAAATTAAAGATGATACCAACAGATGGAGAGATATACCATGTTCTTGGATTGCAAGAATCAATATTGTGAAAAGGATTCTACTACCCAAAGCAATCTACAGATTCAATGCAATCCCTATCAAATTACCAATGGCATTTTTTACAGAACTAGAACAAAAAAAGTCTTAAAATTTGTATGGAGACACATAAGACCCCGAATAACCAAAGCGGTCTTGAGGAAAAAAAAAACGAGCTGGAGAAATCAGATTCCCTGGCTTCAGACTATACTACAAAGCTACAGTAATCAAGACAATATGGTACTGGCACAAAAACAGAAATATAGATCAATGGAACAGGATAGAAAGCCCAGAGACAAACCCACGCACCTATGGTCAACTTATCTATGATAAAGGAGGCAAAGCTATACAATGGAGAAAAGACAGTCTCTTCAATAAGTGGTGCTGGGAAATCTGGACAGCTACATGTAAAAGAATGAAATTAGAACATTCCCTAACACCATACACAAAAATAAACACAAAATGGATTAGAGACCTAAATGTAATGCCTGACACTATAAAACTCTTAGTGGAAAACATAGGAAGAACTCTCTTTGACATAAATCACAGCAAGATCTTTTTTGATACACATACTAGAGTAATGGATATAAAAACAAAAATAAACAAATGGGACCTAATGAAACTTAAAAGCTTTTGCACAGCAAAGGAAACTACAAACAAAATGAAAAGACAACCCTCAGAATGGGAGAAAATATCTGCAAATGAATCAATGGACAAAGGATTAATCTCCAAAATATATAAACAGCTTATGCAGCTCAATATTAAAACAAACAACCCAATCCAAAAATGGGCAGAACACCTAAATAGACATTTCTCCAAAGACATACAGATGGCCAAGAAGCATGTGAAAAGC
>NC_041222.1:67689125-67689693 GCF_002837175.3 Physeter macrocephalus
GTTATTTGTAGAGATGTGGATGGACCTAGAGACTGTTGTATAGAGTGAAGTAAGTCAGCAAGAGAAAAACAAATATCATATATTAACGCATATATGTGTCACCTAGAAAAATGGTACAGATGAACCGGTTTACAGGGCAGAAATTGAGACACAGATGTAGAGAACAAACCTGTGGACACCAAGGCGGGGGAAGCCGCAGCGGGGTGGGGATGGTGGTGTGATGAACTGGGAGATTGGG
This sequence comes from Physeter macrocephalus, assembly GCF_002837175.3. NCBI lineage: Eukaryota > Metazoa > Chordata > Mammalia > Artiodactyla > Physeteridae > Physeter > Physeter macrocephalus. The sequence goes on from NC_041222.1 coordinate 67,689,364, forward strand.
ATTGACATGTATACACTGATGTGTGTAAAATGAATGACTAATAAGAACCTGCTATATAAAAAAATAAATAAAATAAAATTCAAAACTTCAAAAAAATAAATAATAAATAAAAATTAAAAAAAACACATAGTTTGCCCCTCAAAACCAGCACTCTCCAAATCACTTAGTTTGGTTAACAAATCCACCAATAACTGTAACAGTAAAAAACATGAAATGAGGGCTTCCCTGGTGGTGCAGTGGTTGAGAGTCCGCCTGCCGATGCAGGGGACACGGGTTCGTGCCCCGGTCCGGGAAGATCCCACATGCCGCGGAGCGGCTAGGCCCGTGAGC
>NC_041222.1:67689854-67704208 GCF_002837175.3 Physeter macrocephalus
GGAGCGGCTAGGCCCGTGAGCCATGGCCGCTGAGCCTGCACGTCCGGAGCCTGTGCTCCGCAACGGGAGAGGCCACAACAGTGAGAGGTCCGCGTACCACAAAAAAAAAAAACAAAAAACAAAAAACCATGAAATGATTTTTCATTTTTTTAGAAAAGTTCAGTGAAAGCATGATGGTAGTAACTATGTTAGTGGACAGGCAAAGATTCTAGAGATTGGGAATGATCTTCACCCTTTAGAAGAATGGGTTGGACACTTTCCATGTGACATGATAACAGAATACGAAAAAACAAAGTCCCTCCTGAATATTTACAGTAGGGTTGTAGCTAATCAGCCAGATGTTTAGCTCTATCTCAGGTGTTTGTTCAAAATAGCATAAATTCTCATTTTTTTCAATGAGGTATAAAGATAGGCTAAGGAATTGTTAACAGGGTTCCTTGGCTGGAAGCACTCTCAGAGCATGAAGGTCCTCGAGGCAGAGATCTGAAGGTCGAATGGGGAATGGAGGGTGCACACTCTACCCAGCAGCCAGGAACCTATTATCCACCATGGGTTTCTGTTAAGTGAAGGAAAACGCCCTTCAGTAATGAGAGGTCTTGCAGCCAGGTGCAATCAAAACCCAATTGCATTCTGCAAGCCAAAGAGTTTGTTTCATGTGAGTTTTTTAACTCCAGACACTAGAAATCTCTCAAATGACCTGCTGCGGTAGTTTTCAGTCCTCAAGTTCTCCTTTGCATTATTTGACCGATGTCAAAAAAAGGACCGAAGAAATGCATCTCAATGCAGAACTGCATGTTTTTGTTTTTGTTTTTTTGTTTGCCTAACATGCCCCTCCATTTTGCTGCACTTCCTAAAAATTAAGCAAGGGCACTTCTGCAATGTCATGGTTGTTGGCAGTGAGACAGGTTCCTCAATACTGCATTTACACCTGGGTAATTCTACGCAGTCCTAATTGGTCTGAGAGCTGATGCTGACTTGAAGATCTGTGATCAGTGACGAATAATCAAATGATTACCGAATCGCTAAGGTCACAGAGTCCAGAAATGACAGAGTTCTTTCCTGCACATCACTTCTTCCTCTTGGGTTTTCAAAAGACGCTTCACCTAAATGATGATTAGAGAAACAATTCCAACTACTCTCCTCTAAAGTGTGGTGAATACAACTTTGAGTTCAGCTACATCATCACTTTCCACAAAGTGACACCTGGACAGATGCTGTTTAACTTTGCTGTGTAAACTGATGCCAAGTCGTCTATGGTTGTTAGAGGAATCCTTTCCATGTTGAAGGCTACACTTCATGGTTCTGCAGCTGAGAGGAAAGTGGGGCTGAAAACAGCCCATGCTCTGCTTGCAGAACCTCTGCCCTTGTGCACGGTCACCTCCACCTAGAGGAAGGCACGTCTTTTTCCTCCCAGCAAGGCCGCCTGTGCTGACCAAGATTTACACTTTCACGGCTGTGACCACCCAGAAGAGGCCCCTTTCTCTAATTCATACACATGTGCCTAAAAGCCAGGTGTGGCACTCCCCATGTTGGTTAGTGTGATCTGATGAAAAGAACACCCACTTGAGAGTCTTTGAAACCTTCAGCTAAATCTCGTGAACCACTTACCGTCATCTCATCTTGGGAAACTTAAGTACAGCTCTGAGCTATAGTTTCCTCATTTTTAAAATGGGGATAATATTGTAAAACTTGCAAGATTGACATGAAGACTAAGTTAAATAACATGAAACTACATAATAGATGTTCAGGAAATTTAACTTTCCCTTTCTTTTCACCATCTTTCTGGTTTGTATTGCAGTAATGAACATTTGTACAGTCAGTTTACCATTTGCTGACTTTTTTTTTTCATTCTACCTTAGATCTTTTTAAAAAAATTTTATTGAAGTATAGTTGATTTACAATGTTGTGTTACCTTCAGGTATACAGCACAGTGATTCAGTTACATATTATTATTATTTTTTTTTTTTAATTTTTTTTTTTTGCGGTACGCGGGCCTCTCACTGTTGTGGCCTCTCCTGTTCCAGAGCACAGGCTCCGGATGCGCAGGTTCAGTGGCCATGGCTCACGGGCCTAGCCGCTCCGCGGCATATGGGATCTTCCCGGACCGGGGCACGAACCCGTGTCCCCTGCATCGGCAGGCGGACTCTCAACCACTGCGCCACCAGGGAAGCCCCAGTTATATATTATATATATTCTCTTTCAGATTCTTTTCCCTTATAGGTTACTATAAAATATGAGTATACTTTCCTGTGCTATACAGTAGGTCCTTGCTGTTTATCTGTTTTATATATAATAGTGTGTATATGTTAATCCCACCCTCCTAATTCATCCTCCCCCCACTTTCCCCTTTGGTAACTATAAATTTGTTTTCTATGTCTGTGGTCTATTTCTGTTTTGTAGATAAATTCATTTGTATCTCATTTTTTATAGATTCTAGATATAAGTGATATCATATAATATCTTTCTTTCTCTGAGGCCACCATCACCCTGATACCAAAACCAGACAAAGGGACCACAAAAAAAGAAAATTACAGGCCAATATCACTGATAAACATAGACACAAAAAATCCTCAACGAAATACTAGCAAACTGAATCCAACAATACATTAAAAGGATCATACATGATCCCATGATCAAATGGGATTTATCCCAGGATGCAAAGATTTTTCAATATTTTCAAATAAATCAGTGTGATACACCACTTTAACAAATTGAATAATAAAAACCATATGATCATCTCAATAGAAGCAGAAAAGTCTTTTGACAAAACTCAACATGTATTTATGATAAAAGGTCTCTAGAAAGTGGGCATAGAGGGAACCTACCTCAACATAATAAAGGCCATATATAACAAACCCACAACTAACATCATACTCAATGGTGAAAAGGTGAAAGCATTTCCTCTAAGATCAGGAATAAGACAAGTATGCCCACTTTTGCCACTTGTATTCAACATAGTTTTAGAAGTCTGAGCCACAGCAATCAGAGAAGAAAAAGAAATAAAAGGAATACAAATTGGAAAAGAAGAAGTAAAACTGTCACTGTTTGCAGATGACATGATAGTATACATAGAAAATTCTAAAGTTTCTGACCATTTATATACTATCTCACTTAATGCTCCTGTAGCACATGGGAAAATGGAGACAAAGAGACACATGCTGATGGTTTTCCTAGGATATGACCAAAGCTGATCACAGGACTGTCCAATGGCTTCAGGTTGGTATTATTAAGATTGTGATACCTTAGCAGAAGAAGATATAACAGGAGATATTTTGCTAATATAATCATAGAATGAGCCTAGAAATAAAGCCACTCACCATTTACCAGAGATTTGCAGTTTGGAAATTCTTCAGTCTCTATGGAGGGAGGATGAAACCAGATATGCCATGTTCTCCACCAAGTCTTCTGCCTTGCAAAGAAAAAGAAAAAATAATGCAACCATGGCCTCAGGGAATGACAGTAATATTGTTAGAGTGTTAGAGAATATAAAATTTGCTTCCAGGTCTTTTTATATTTAAAAATATTTATTGAACATCTATTATATCTTCAGTATAATTCTAACTTTCAGGATACAGCACAGAATACAGCAGACAAAATATCTGCTCCCAAGGACCTTACATTCTAGTGGGAATAACCAACAATAGACAAAGTGACAAATAAATACATATCAGGAGGTAATAAATTCTATTAATAAAAATAAAGCAGAGATGGAGGAATATAAGAGAATAGATCCTCTGTGAGGCAGGGGTATGGGCTGATATAGTTAAGAAGATCTCTGATAAATGAATATTGACATTATTTCCAAAAACAAAAAGTAGTGCTTTGTTCCCTTTTAAAGAAAAATAACAACAAAATAAAACAAACAAAACAAAAAGCAAGCTCAGAAGTTGAGACCCTGCCTTTACTTTCATAATTCCCACCTCCACTTATACTTTTCCCCTGTGAAATCTACAAGCACACAGCACTGAGGCTCCCAGGGAATGAGACTTCCTTCCCAACCTCCTCTTTATCTAAATTTTCCCTCTGGGCCAACAATTCTTATCCTCTGATATACCAAGAACAATAACACAGCTCTCTTTGAATGTGAAAATCTTCAGGAACACTACAAAATTTCTCTCATATTCAACTTATCAAGAACACACTGGCATACTTTTAAGCACATCTTGAAACTTAAGCAGTAGCAATGCATAAATAGTACTGCAATCAAGTCAGAAAAATCAATAGAAAAGGATTTAGGCACTTTAATTTGTTTTCCCGCCCCAGAAGGATAGATTTGATGAAGCAGGACTCTCCATTAAGTTTTTTGAGTATGAAGCTAGATAATACAGCAGAGATTACTGACTCAACGCTCTCATTGTATAAGTGAGGATCTAGGGTCCGGGAAGTTTAGTGATAATAGTTGTTCATACTAATGGAGGCCTATGTGCCTGCAAGTGTACCAAGCGCTTTATTCCCTGTGTTAGTCAAAGTTCTCCAGAGAAATAAAAGTAAAATCAATAGAAAATGTGTGCATCTCTCTCTCTCTCTCTCTCTCTCTCTCTCTCTCTCTTTCCACACATATATATATATAGAGAGAGAGAGAGAAACAGACAGAGAGAGAGACACACACAGAGAAAGAGAAGAGGCTTTAAGGAATTGACTCCTAAGGAACCTCTCTCTCTTTCCACACACATATATATATATAGAGAGAGAGAGAAACAGACAGAGAGAGAGACACACACAGAGAAAGAGAAGAGGCTTTAAGGAATTGACTCCTAAGGAACTGCCAAGACTTAAACCTATAGGGCAGGCTGGCAAACTAGAAATTCAGATAAGAGTTGGATACACTCACCCCAATGTTCACCACAGCACTATTTACAACAGCCAGGACATGGAAGAAACCTAAGTGTCCACCGACAGATGAACGGATAAAGAAGATGTGGCACATATATACAATGGAATATTACTCAGCCATAAAAAGAAATGAAATTGAGTTATTTGCAGTGAGGTGGATCGACCTATAGACTGTCATACAGAGTGAAGTAAGTCAGAAAGAGAAAAACAAATATTGTATATTAATGCATACATGTGGAATCTAGAAAAATGGTACAGATGAACTTATTTGTAAAGCAGAAATAGAGACACAGATGTAGAGAACAAACGTATGGATACCAAGGGGGGAAGGGAGGGTGGGATGAACTGGAAAGCAGAAATAGAGACACAGACGTAGAGAACAAACATATGGATACCAAGGGGGGAAAGGGGGGTGGGATGGATAGGGAGATTAGGATTGACATATATACACTACTATGTATAAAATAGATAACTAATGAGAACCAACAGCATAGCACAAGGAAATCTACTCAATGCTCTGTGGTGACCTAAATGGGAAGGAAATCCAAGGAAGAGGGGATATATGTATCCACGTGGCTGATTCACTTTGCTGTACAGCAGAAACTAACACAACATTGTAAAGCAGCTATACTCCAATAAAAAAAACTTAAAAAAACAAAACAAACAGTTGATGTTACAGTTTTGAGTCTGAAATCCACATGCTGGAAAAGAAAGCAGGTTTTCTATGTTGCAGTCTGAAGGAAGAATTGCTTTTTCTTCAGGAAATCTCAGACTTTGCTTTTGAGATCCTCACCTGATTAGATGAGGCCCACTCACACTATGGAGGGTAATTTGCTTTATTCAAAGTCTACACATCTAAAAAGTACCTTCTCAGCCACATGGAGATTAGTATTTGACCAGATGACTGGGTACCATAGCCTAGTCAAATTGGCACATAATATTAACCATCATATTTCTTTTATCTTATTATAAAATTAACATTATTATCACCTACATTTTATAAAGCAGAAAATTGAGGGCTCAGAGATCTCAGGGGACTTGTCTAGGTTACACCATTAGGAAGCATCCATATGGGACAGACTTGAACAGAACCCATCTTTTCAACCATCTGCTCTCTGGCTGTGGGTCTCTCCATTAGCATAGAGGTAGGTCCAGAATCCACATTTCTTGATTCCTATGTCCATAAGACTGTTAAACCTCATCTGATAAATACCATCAGGGAAATTCCTTATTAACTAACTGCAGTAAAGGGACCACACATGAAGAGGAACCACTGGGCATCTCATCAGCCAAAGGAATAGAGCTATTATAACATTTGGGGAGAAGATGCAAGGCAGGTAAAAATGAAGCAATTCTGATATGCTCAGGACCAAGCAGGACTACATATAAATGATTAACCTGAAGCCTGAGTTCCACAGTGGACTCAGGGTTCTATTTCCTTAGATACTACAATGTTCATATAAATGTAGAAAGCTGTGTCTTAAAAAGCCCATCTGAAGCTCTGCAGCTGCGTTAGAAATCAGGCCAATTCTCTGTTTCAAAGTGATTCAGATCTTCCAGGAGAGAATGAGATATTCCATTCTTATGGATGATTTCTCATCATTCTGCTTTATTTTTAATTAACAAAAAACAGTCTTCACAGGTCCACAATCCCAGGTGCCGAATAGACAAAGATGAATAAGACATCCTAGAATCCTGGTGAGGAGAAAAGGCACATCCACCAAGTAATCACAATGCAGTGTGATGGGGGCAAGGATAGAGGGAGAGACAAGTAAGCTGGCCTCATGAAACCAGAAATATTACAGCAAAGGTGGCTTCAGTAGAAACAGATGAATCAGAAGAATGAGTAGTTCACCAGGTGAGGAAACAAGAAAGACAGATTACATCCAAACAACTACAAGGTAGTATGATAAGTAATAGAATGGAGAACTAAATAAAGTGCTTAGACCTAAACTAATTCTGCCTGACTGGCTACCTCAAATTTATTGATATTATGCTCTTTGAGGCCCTGGACCATTGCATATCCTGTTTCCTCTTCTGCAAAGTCCTCTCCATCCCCAGCCCCCAGTCACTACCCTCCCATCACTGGCCTAGTGACCACGACTTACCCTTCCAGTCTCAGCTGAAATATGTCCTCTAGGAAGCCTTATTATTTTCACAACTAAAGATAGCAAAAATAACAATAATAATATAATAATAATGAAAGTTTACTGAGTAATTTCTATATGCCAGGCATTTACAAACCACTCTACCGACATCATCTCATTTAATTATTACAAGAACCCATGTGATAATGGTCATGCATTTTGTGGAGGCCACTCAAGATTAGTTAAGTAATTTGTTCTAGTTTAGTTAGCTCAAAAGTGACAAAACCAGGATTTGAATTCATTGAGTCTGATTCCAAAAACAACCTAGCATCTTAACCATGACAGTTTTTCTGCAGCATTTTCTGCCTTGTGCAAGCATAATCAACCATACCCTCCTTTGTGCCAACTCTGTATCTTTATGCATCTGTGTTATGGTACTATCCTCAGGCTATTAGTTGTTTTTCACATGGCTCAAACCTCCATGACATCATGAGGTCTTAAGAGAGGTATTTAACTTGATATCAATCCCTAGTGCCTAGAACTGCTACCTACACACAGTAGAAATTCAGTAAATGTTTGAGAATGAATGACTGAATGAATGAATGGATGGGACCCACTATGTGAAACTCCACATAGGTCACTTTCAGGTATGTTGTCTGAGAATGAATTATGAAGGGTCATGTCATACCCAGGCAACAGGCATTCATGGTGGCTAGGGGAGGAAATGGGCAAAAGAGTGGACGAAGTCCAGTGTAAAGGCTGCAGCATCACTATGCTGTTGAGAGATGGTCCAGCCATCCATTGCCTATTCCTTACAAAAATCCCTCCAGGTAGAAGATGGTCAGGGCCATCTGAAAATGGTTGCCCCTTTCCTAACACCCTCTTCAACACATACACACACACACACACACACACACACACACACACACACACACACACACACACACAGAGCTTTTATGCCCACACAGGAATATTCTGGCATCTCTAGTTGTCTCCAGTCGGTTACCTCCCAAAAGCTAATAATCCTCACTCACACATCTGCATTTTTAACCCAAGTCCTTACAATCAGGCGTTCCAAGTTCCTGTAAAGGAAGCAAATAGAAACAAAGAGAAAAAGAGCCTTATTGCTCCTGCAGTTTTCTCTCTGGGGACCTTTCCGCTCTAGGTTATGGGTGCTCTGTCTTTCTGCTGTTCTTTTCCTGCTTTAATTTAGAGAACAGAGTTCTGATTGGATTAACTGCCAGGGCACTTTGGAAGAGCCCTTGCTCAGAAATATATGTCTGTCCCTTGCAGGGACACTGTATCCCCATATACCATGTGCTCTCCTGAGCTAACTATTGCTTCACATTTTATCCTCTGCACAAAAATTGGCCTTCAGTTCACATTTTGCAGCACCTGTTGCATTAATAACTAAGAAAGTCAGTTCAGCCAAGGGCCAGACATTCACCAAGCATTGTTCTCATGCAGTAAATAATCAGGTAGCAAGGAGTTATCTTTGCAGATTTCACTTTCTTGATATTATGTTCCAAATAGAGAGAATGTTTGTGAAAATACATTTCACCTGTACATGGTAATAGACTGACATTACTTCATTGAAATAATTATACTGTATTTATTCTATAATATAAAAGTTAAAGTATATTTAATAAAACTAGCAGAATATGGCAATCTATTTGAAACATGGCATGGAATTCTGCCTTGTCTTTCAGTGACAAGACATTTTATAAGGACAAGAAGAAAAGTCTCTTCAAGTCCTGATTTGTTTTAATCTAGATAGTGTCATGTAATAGAAAAGAAATAGCTTTGAAATCAGATGCATCTGAGGTTAAATCCCAGGTCTGCCATTTTGCATTAGTGTGACCTTTGAGCAAATGACTTTACCTCTCTGAGCTCAATTCCCTCACTTGTAAAAAAGGATACTACTGACTATCTTACAGGATTGTGAAGGAATGATGGTAATACAGTATGCGAAGTACCTAACAGCACTCCTAACACAAAGAAGGTGTTCAATAAATGGGAATCTCTTTGCATAGGAGGTAGCAAGTAGGAAAGATCCCAAGGACCAAAGCATTATTGCTCTCTTCATCAGCTACTCTTCCTGCTGTCCTGCTTTCTACTCCTACCCTCTCCTCTCCCAACAATCCTGGTAGCATGAGGGGCTGGCTTAGCAGTAGAACCAATACCCCTTTCTTCTCCTACTGGCATACCAACATTTCATCTCAAATACAGATTTTACCACAAATGAAGGTTCATTTAGCATACACCTAGGTTTAGAATTTACTAACAATCTCTGGCCACCGAAGCAGCCAATACACACCATAGCTATACTGCAACCCTTAAAAGAAGCTTTTTAATACACCTTCTTGATAGTGTTAAGGAATGTAAGTAGGCAACTTGAGTTATTTTTAATTCCTTTTGATGGCAAGGACTGTGTCCTTTGGAGGCCCACTTTGTTCCCAAATTAAACCATATGAGTTATGGTATTACAAGTTTTATGGCCCTCAACTTGACTAACAAATTTATAAGACAGGGCTTTGTCTTTATCTTATTGTCATCCTTCAGCACCTAGCATAGCATTGCATATGCTACAAACCCTTTAATAACACTTTCTTCTCTTGACTTGATTCACTTTGATATTGACCATCAAACCAAACAGGACCTCAACTACAGCTTACTCTAATTAATTTCCTATTCCTTCTCAAATAGATGATAGATGTATTCTTAAATAAATGAGGAGATTAAGAAGTGCTGTGGGGGCTTCCCTGGTGGCGCAGTGGTTGAGAGTCTGCCTGCCAATGCAGGGTACATGGGTTCGAGCCCTGGTCTGGGAGGATCCCACATGCCGCGGAGCAACTGGGCCCATGAGCCACAACTACTGAGCCTGCGTGTCTGGAGCCTGTGCTCTGCAACAAGAGAGGCCGCGACAGTGAGAGGCCCGCACACCGTGATGAAGAGTGGCTCCCACTCGCCACAACTAGAGAAAGCCCTCGCACAGAAACGAAGACCCAACACAGCCAAAAATAAATAAAGTAATTAATTTAAAAAAGAAAAAAAAAAGAAGTGCTGTGCTAAATGAATCCCTCGCACAGAAATGAAGACCCAACACAGCCAAAAATAAATAAAGTAATTAATTTAAAAAAGAAAAAAAAAAGAAGTGCTGTGCTAAATGAATCCTAGACTCTTGGCCCAGGAGTATGTTTCAGCATCCTCAGAGAACTTACAGAAATGGCTGAATCACTGTCAGTGGACTTGAGAAACCCCGCAGAGGAAATGAGCTCCTGGAAAACTGGATACAAGCAAGTGTCATTTGGATTATAAAAAGAGGAAGAATGTGTATTCATGAACTAGAGAGCACCGAGCTTGACATCTGTTCTGGACAAAGTTCTAGAACAATTATTTTTTTTAAACAATAGCTTCTGAGCACTTAGAAAAAGAGGTGGTAAACTTAGCATGAGCTCACTAAGAAAAGTCCTGTCACACTAACCTCATTTCCTAGTGACAGAGTTACTGCACTGGGAGATAAGAGAAATAGAGTACAAACAGTTTAACTAGATTTCAGAAAAGCTGCTGACAAGTTCTCTCATGATACCCTTGAGGGCAAGATGGGGGAAAAGCAGCCTAAATGATATTACAATGGTACAGACTTATAGCCAACAGACAATTAGTACCCAAAAGGAAATAATGATTGGTCATACATTCAACAAATTGTTTTAATTCAATTAACAAATTTTTCCCAACCCCTTATGCTAGCCCTATGTCAAAGACTAGTGATTCAAGTTTACAGAGAATGGAGGAAATCAGACTTGACAGCAGTAACCTTCAAATGCTCCACTTGTGTGATTTGATTTTCAAAAGTGTTCATGTAAACCTGAGATTATGTCAGACAAATAAAGTGTCTAAAATGAGTGAGGCAATGCCTCTGCTCTTCTCTATGTAGACTGCATTCACTTTCTGCTCCATACACTAAGAGAAACTCTGGATTGTATCCTAAAAGCAGTGATCAGGATGATGAAAAGACATCAATAAAATCATATTGAGAAGACAGAATGAAATATTAAAAAGAGAAAATCCACAGTTACTTCAGTGCCTTCAAAGAAGTAGAAGTGGGACAGAGCAGGAATTCCAGATGGGCTCAGAAAGGTGCTGAGTTTTCTATAAATGAATTTACTTAAGTGTGGACTGGAACACAAATATCCAGTGAGTGGTTGGAACCCATATCTTGCAATCTTAAAGTTTTTTTCTAAGTGTAGATTTTATAATCTCCCAAAGCAAAGATTCTACCAACCTCCTTGGTTATTTATCCCATGATTTAACTATAAGCTACTATATTTTTTCAACTTATTTTAAATCATGAAACATATTGAAAATATTTTAAAGTACAGAGAAAACTGAACCAACATTCATATAGCCACTATTCAAGTTTATCTAATTTGAACATTTTGCCATTTGCTTCAAATTACTTTTTACAAAATAAATCATTATAAATATAGTTGTGTTTTCCTCTTCCCCACCCAGAGAGAGCATTATCTTAAAGACAGTATGAGCTTGTGTACTCTGGCTATGATATGTTTTATTTATATGCCATGTGTATATATAATAATAATAAATAAATTTGTATTTTTGTAAGGAAACAAATACGAAAGAATCCAGTTTACTGGAAGAAAAGAGATAATGCTTAGTGTTGAATGATGGGTATGAGTTATCTAGGCTTTCTAGGAAGAGGAGCATGTTCCAGGTAGAGGAAACAGCAGTCTCAATCTCACAGAAGCAAGAAAAGAGTTGGCAATTTCAAAAAACTGCAAATAAGTTTATATTGCTTTAGAGAAGAGGGAAGTTGGAAGCGTGAGAAGATGAAAATTGAGAAATCAACAAGGACCTGATTACAAAAGGCTTTAGGCCAGAGAGGGACAGTTAAGAATTTTCATTATGAGAATAATATGATTTATATGCATGTTAGATAAACCTTGTCATGATGTGGTTAGAATAGGGTGGGGGTGGTAAAGACAGTGGGCTGGGAGTCAAGTTAGCAAGTATTGAAAAAGTCCAAGAAAGAGATGATGTATGGTGTTAGAGAATGTTCTAATTTTACTCTCTTATATGTAGCTGTTCAGTTTTCCCAGCACCATTTATTGAAGAGATTCTTTTATCCATTGTATATTGTTTATTCCTTTGTCATAGATTAATTGACCATAGATGCATGAGCTTATTTCTGGGTTTTCTATTCTGTTCCATTGATCTACATGTCTATTTTCGTGTCAGTAACATACTGTTTTAATGTATAGCTTTGCAGTATAGTCTGAAGTCAAGGAGCCTGATTCCTCCAGCTATGTTTTTCTTTCTCAACATTGCTTTGGCTATTTGGAAAAATGCCATTTGAAAAATGCCATTGGTAAATTGATAGGAATTGCACTGAATCTATAGACTGCCCTGGGTAGTCATTTTGACAATATTGATTCTTCTAATCCAAGAACACGGAGTATCTTTCCATCTATTTGTGTCATCTTTGATTTCTCTCATCAGTGTCTTATAGTTTTTAGAGTACAGGTCTTTTGCCTCCTTAGGTAGGTTTATTCATTATCATATTTGGTGCAATGGTAAATGGGATTGTCTCCTTAATTTCTCTTTTGGATCTTTCATTGTTAGTGTATAGAAATGCATAGCAAAGGAAACCATAAACAAAACAAAAAGACAAATTAAAGAATGGGAGAAAATATTTGCAAACAATGCAACCGATAAGGGAATAATCTCCAAAATATATAAACAGCTCACACAGCTCAATATCAAAAAAACAAACAGGGCAAGCGCAGGCACAAAAAGGGCGCAGCTGGGGGACAGCCTGGAGTCAGGCCTGCGGGTGTCCAAGCTGCCGCGGCCAGAGAGGTGTGGCCAGAACTGCTTGGTACCAGAACTGTAACAAGGAGAATATCATCCATTAGTACTTGTTTGTACATTAAAAAACAAGGCAGCTGTCAGCGCGGACAACAGAGACAGGTGTGGGATAATAGGGCTGCTGCTGCCACCACCAAGAGGCCTGTGTGTGAGCACAGGTCACTCTCCACACCTCCCCTCCCAGGAGCCTGTGCAGCCCGCCACTGACAGGGTCCCGGGATCCAGGGACAGCTTCCCTGGGAGAACGCGCGGTGCGCCTCGGGATGGGGCAGCGTCACGCCGGCCTCTGCCACGGCGGGCTCACGCCGCATCCGTGCCCCTCCCTCCCCCCAGCCTGAGCCAGAGCCCCCAAATCAGCTGCTCCTTTAACCCTGTCCTGTCTGAGTGAAGAGCAAACGCCCTCGATGACCTACGCACAGAGGCGGGGCCAAGTGCAAAGCTGAACCACAGGAGATGTGAGAACAAAGAGGAGAGGGGGAGGTCTCTCCCAGCAGCCTCAGAAGCAGCGGATTAAATCTCCACAATCAACTTGAAGTGCCCTGCACCTGTGGAATACCTGAATAGACAGAGAATCATCCCAAGTTGAGGAGGTGGACTTTGGAAGCAAGATACATTATTATTTTCCCCTTGTTCCCTTTTTGTGAGTGTGTATGTGTGTGCTGCTGTGTGAGATTTTGTCTGTATAGCTTTGCTTTCACCATTTGTCCAAGGGTTCTGACCGAACCATTTTTTGTTGTTTTTTTTTTTTTCTAAAATTTTTCTTCTTAATAATTATTTTTTATTTTAATAACTTTACTTTATCCTACTTTACTTTATCTTTTCTTTCTTCCTTTCTTCCTGCCTTTCTTCCTCCCTTCCTTCCTTTCTTCCTTCCTCCCTTTCTTCCTCTCTTCCTTCCTTCTTTCCTTACTTTCTTTCCTTTCTATTTTTTCTCCCATTTATTCTGAGCCATGTGGATTAAAGGCTCTTGGTGCTCCAGCCAGGCGTCAGGGCTGTGTTAATAAGGCTACCGACACCCCAAAACACACCACCAGACGTGGACCGGCCCACCAGAAAGACAAGATCCAGACTCATCCACCAGAACAAAGGCACTAGTCCCCCCAACCAGGAAACCTATTCAACCCACTGAACCAACCTTAGCCACTGGGGACAGACACCAAAAACAATGGGAACTATGAACCTGCAGCCTCCAAAAAGGAGACACCAAACACAGTAAGGAAAATGAAAAGACAGAAAAACACACAGCAGATGAAGGAGGAAGGCAAAAACCCAACAGACCTAACAAATGAAGAGGAAATAGGCAGTCTACCTGAAAAAGAATTCAGAATAATGATAGTAAAGATGATCCAAAATCTTGCAAATAGAATAGACAAAATGCAAGAAACATTTAACAAGGAACTAGAAGAACTAAAGAGGAAGCAAGCAACAATGAACAACACAATAAATGAAATTAAAAAACACTCTAGATGGGATCAGTAGCAAAATAACTGAGGCAGAAGAACGGATAAGTGACCTGGAAGATAAAATAGTGGAAATAACTACTGC
>NC_041222.1:67708390-67719454 GCF_002837175.3 Physeter macrocephalus
ATATGTATATGTATAATTGATTCACTTTGTTGTAAAGCAGAAACTAACACACCATTGTAAAGCAGTTATACTCCAATAAGGATGTTTAAAAAAAAAACAATAAACAAACAATCAAAAAATGGGCAGAAGATCTAAATAGACATTTCTCCAAAGAAGACACACAGATGGCCAAAAGACACATGAAAATATGCTCAATATCACTAATTATTAGAGAAATGCAATCAAAACTACCTCACACCGGTCAGAATGGCCATCATGAAAAAGTCTATAAAGAATAAATGCTGGAGAAGTTGTGGAGAAAAAAGGAAGCCTCCTACACTGTTGGTGGGAGTGTAAAATGGTACAACCATCATGGAGAACAGTATGGAGGTTCCTTAAAAAACTAAAAATAGAGCTACAATATGATCCTGCAATCCCACTCCTGGGCATATATGCAGAGAAAACCATAATTCAAAAAGATACATGCACCTTGGAATTCCCTGCCTGTCCAGTTGTTAGTGCTACACACTTTCACTGCTGAGGACCAGGTTAAATCTCTGGTCAGGGAACTAAGATCCCACAAACTGTGCAGCATGGCAAAAAAAAAAAAAAAAAAAAAAAAAGATACGTGCACCCCAATGTTCATAGCAGTGCTATCTACAATAGCCAAGACATGGATGCAACTTAGGTGTCCATAGACAGATGAATGGATTAAGAAGATGTGGTATATACATGCAATGGAATATTACTCAGCCATAAAAAAGAATGAAACAATGCCATTTGCAGCAGCATGGATGGACCTAGATATTACCATACTAAGTGCAGTAAGCCAGACAAAGACAAATATCATATGATATCACTCATACGTGGAATCCAAAAAAATGATACAAATGAACTTATTTACAAAACAGAAATAGATTTACAGACATAGAAAACAAACTTATGGTTACCAAAGAGGAAGGGGGAGAGGTATAAATTAGGAGTTTGGGATTAAAACATACACACTATTATATATAAAATAGATAACCAATGAGGATATACTGTATAGCACAGGGAACTATACTCAATATCTTGTAATAACGTATAATGGAAAAGAATGTAAAAAAAGAACATATATATGTATGTATAATTGACTCACTTTGCTGTACATCTGAAACTATCACAACATTGTAAATCAACTATGTTTCAATAAAATTTTTTTAAAAAGAGATGATGGAGCTTAAAATAAATCTGGACGAGGTGAACAGATTAAGAATACCTTTAACAGTGTTGTGTGTACAAGGGTGTATATTTAAGAATGATGAGAGATATTTAAAGAATTTAGTGACCCACTAGATTTGTAATTATATTTCAGGGAATGATTTGTAATATGACATAATCTGAATCATTACAATAGTAATTGAATTATTAATAACATTATTAAGTAAGAAAAAATAATATATTAGCATAATGTTTATGAAAATTGTGAAAAACTCTCATATTACCATTTTACAATGAACAACTTTTGAGTTTTAAGATGCCCATTTAATTTCTAAATAATTCTTTATAGAATGATTCACAAGTAGTTGTATACAGTTGGTTCTCATACACAAAGATAAGTATATATTGTTATCAAAAAATAAATTCTATCATTCTACTTATAATGTAGAACTATAATTAAAACATCACTTAATTAGTTCAGCTCTTGTTTAGCTTATTTCATTTCTTCCATTTGCCTTCATTCCCATGGAGAAGAGGGTATGGGGCAAGAAGATAGTGAATTCTACTCTTATGCCATAGGGATAAGAATGGAAACTTGACTGCCCCATTATCTCCCAGAAATAGTCAGAACAGTACTCCAAAATATTGGGTACTAGGACACAGATGTTCTCACATTCACAAACCAAACTAGATTTCCAGGAAGACCCATTTGATTAATTTGGACAATTCTGCCTATTTTGCTTTCAATAGAAATGGGTTGTTGTTGTTAATGATGTTGTTTTGCATTGTGCAACTCTAAAGTAATTAGTTATTTGTCTTCTACCTTTAAACCATTTAAATGTGTGCTGGATAGAGAAAGTATATGTAAGTAATATTTGTTTAAAATGGAAGCTGTTTCTTTCTTTTTTTTTTTTTGGTACAGTTTAGAGACAAAGAGAACAATGGGAGATCTTAGATGACTTAATTATCAAGAGGTATCAATTATGTAAATAAGCCTGATGGTAAAGAAAGCATCTTTTCCTTATAAAGTTGTTACTGCCTCTGAGGCAGTGGTTATTAAAGTCGAGCATGTATCAGAACCACCCAGAGGGCTGGGTGGTTCTGATACAGAAGACCCATCCCTAGAGTTTTTGATTTAGTAGTCCTGGGATGGGGCCTCAGAATGCATTTCTAAAAAGTTCCCAGGTGATGATGATGCTTCACCCAAGGACCACACTTTGGGAAGTGCTGCTCTAGGGAGATTTCTCTGACCCCTGAGACTGAGTACCTTGGTCCTCTATGAGCCTCCCACCCCCATCTGTTTACCCCTCTTCTAGGATCATCACTCTGGAGTCTGATGGCTGATAACACATCTAGCTCCTTTATCAGAACTTTATGCTCCTTTATGCTACCTAAAACAAGTGCATCTCTAGTTTAGACATGTACTCCACAGCCCCTGGAGATAGCACAGGGCCTGCATGGCAGAGAGTAGTAGATGGTTAATAATTAGGTGTTGAATGATACTTGATTGATCATCAAATAAATGAAAATGTAAGTTTTGAGGAAGAAACAGAATGTGTGTGTGTGTATGTATGTGTGTGTATCTGTGATCTGAAGAACTCAGAACAGTGACAAGGAAAGCACTGAGTATTCAGGGAAGAAAAGAGTATTAAAGAGGCAAGATATATCTAACTAAAGGAAAAATAAGAAATTAGATTTTGAAATTCACTTTAGCTACCATAGTGTGTGATGGGAATAAAATAATTTAGAAATATCACAGTAATAAAAGTGTACAAATGGTTTGAACTTTTTCAGATATACTCTTTGGCCCACAAAACTCCATCCTGTGTAGTTAGTAAAACTGAGAATCACCCCAATTTACCTGCAGTATAGCCAAGGGCACACCAGAGATTAAAGAGATCACCCACATCTTAAACAGAAAAAGAATTATAAGAAAAAAATGGAAGAGACCTAGTAGGTCATTCAGTTCTAGTCTCTGGAGTAGTGCAAGATTAAATAAAGTAACATAGGAAAAAATTATGGAAATATACTCAAGAAAACTTAAGACTCTCTGATCCTCGAATTTTTAGTGCCTCACAAAATTCAAGGGTTTATTGTCATCTCATTGCTTAAACCCCTATTCATCAAAAGAAAAATATTCCCTATGGTCTGCATTAGAAATGGAAATAAGAAAGGCAATGTAAAAAGTTGATTTTTGCGGTAGTAAATGACTTGCTTTTTCCTGTGTTCATGAATTTCTGGTTTGTAACTGTACTTATCCAAAATATTAAAATGACCTTCAGGCCAACCCCTTTACTTAAGAGTAAAAGGGGAAGAGAAAATTTCTAGAAGTTGATCATTACAGAAATTACTTTCAAGGCATTTTTCTTTGATAGCTGCTGTTTCACTCATATTATCATCCTTTTCTCTTGACAAGTTTCCAAGATTTTAATCTTGGATTGGAAATGTTACCCTTTCAGAAAGGACTTATATTGTCAGAAGCAGTGCTGTCGTGGAATACAGAATCATATATGAGAGCGCTTCTTGTATTGAAAAATATACCATTGCTAGGAAAGGCATTTAAATGTTTAATCTGCTTGCTCATAAATCACTTTCAACGTGCTCAAGTTCTTAGACAACATATTTAAACCTTTCTTATTTCTTTTATTATAGCTGTGTCATTTGCATTGCTGAACATGGGGTTATGTTGGCAATTCCAGATAAACCATTGCTTGGAGGGTTTATAACTGCAATTAAGTTTCACCCTGGCTTGGAATTCAAAGAAAAAATTTTTGTGAGTATTTTTTTAAATTTAAAATATATCTGATATTTTTAAGAAATGGTCAGATTGACAATTCAGGTTTACAAAGGGAAGCAAGTGGCCTCAAGCACACAAAACTAACAGGGCATTGGGAGACCTGGGCATGTTTACCTAAATTCACAGATTTGCTTGGTTGTTTTAGAAAAACATATTCATGGCATTTTTAAAAATTCTATTAACTTTATTTGGAGATTGTTGCTGCTCTTCATTTTAAATTAAAAAAAAATTTTTAATTGTATGGACAGCTGTTCTACTCCCTCTCAGTCAAAATATTTAAAATTCATCTAGATATCTATTTAACCTTGGGCACACACAGCCTCAGTGCTTTCATTCTTGCTGTCTTCTTATACAAAGCTAATACCAGTATCCCGTCTTCTACCTACCACCTGGAGTTGTTCAAAGAAGCATTTCTGAGAAGGAGAATTTGAAGGAGGTTTGGAATAACAAAAAAGAAATTACAGGATGGAAGTTCGAAAGAGTGAAGAGGCCTGAGGACAAAGAAACCTTTCCCTTGCTCACATTGAGAAGCTCACAAGCATAAGCATAAATTTGATACGTGATACAGTTGCAAAAATCTGTCTCTTTACTCTATCTTATAAAATGCTAAAGACAAATTCTCCTACCTGTGAGAATAAAAAGTGCAATAGAGAGCAAGGTAAAAATTCCATCCTGCCACACTAAGAAGTCAAGGAAAAAGCAGTCTGAAAAGGAACAAGGAGCTTCTGTATCTAGCAGATTCTCAGACGAGATACCCTGAGGAACTCTTCTACTGAAAACAACAAAGAATGCTGGACAAAATATAAATAATATGCATCAATGAGCTGGTAAACGATTAAGAAATTCTCAGGGGCCAACGAATAAGTGAAAGAGGAAATCCAGGTTAGGAGAGCAATGAAGCCATCTTTCACTCTGAGGGTAAGAGAAAGGGTATAAAGGTACGTGTTGTGTTATTATTCTTTATATTCTACACTTATTTTGTAAATATGCATTCATGTTTACTCTGATGGATATTTTTCAATGTGTCACTTCAGTTACCCTATGTTTATGTTTCTCTGCTGTGTTCTGTGCCCCGAGGAAGTTGGTCTTTGGGGACTGCATCAAACCAATGCCATCCCTCTAGCTGCCAGTTGAGTTTGGCCATGACCGCAGATAGCAGATGAGGGGAGGGGAGTAAGGTTGGATTATGTACTCCCCTGGGTCTTTCCCTGCCAGGTATCCAATGTTGGCTGTATTTTTTTGCCAAAGACCATAACTCACATCAGCTACTCAACTTCTAAAAGAGCTCCCTGTTGCCCCTTCAGGCCTGGGTGTGGCAGCGGGGTGAGTAATAGTTCAAGGATGTTGTAGGCCCCATGAGCTTCACAATCCTCTGTTGTTTTCTCTTAACCCTGCTCACACCTTTGTAAATAGTCTCTCATTAACCATCATTAGTTACCCTACTTGAGAGAGCAGGCCCCTTGCAGGTCCCTGACCAATGTGGCTATACAATATTTAGGGGAGAAATTATTTTTAGAAAGATAAACAAGAGTGGTTAAAAGTGCCAAATACTACAGAGACTGCATAAGTTTGGGGCTAAAAAGGAAAGAAGGGACATGGCAATAAACAGGCAACAAGTGACCTTGATTAGTAGGGAAAGTTTTGCATAACAGTGGGGTTGGAAGCCACATCTAGAGGACTGGCTGGGAGGTGAGATAGTGGTGTCAATTACAAGGAGATTTTTCTTTGGAGAAGTTTGGCATTAAAAGGAAGATAAAAGATTTTCTAGTGCTTTGAGGTGGTGAGGCCAACACACACACACACACACACACACACATTTTTTCAGTTTAGGTATTGACAGAGAGAGAAAGAGATCAAGCCAGAGATGAGATTGCAAATTGAAGTGTCAAAAAGAATAACTGGAGGGACGGTGGGGAGGAAGGAGGGGGAAAGGCACCAACGGGCAGCTGCTCCAGCCCTGCCGAAGTTTCACTTTTTGTCTGTGGGTTCGCTCCCGGGCCCCGCGAGAGCTTTCCTGGGATAAGTAGCTTTAGCGAGCCGGGGGAGAGCCGGGTGCTGCAAGAATTCCATGGAGACCTGAGAAGATGGCGGAAGAGTAAGACGCAGAGATCACCTTCCTCCCCACAGATACATCAGAAATACATCTACACGTGGAACTGCTCCTATAGAACACCCACTGAACCCTGGCAGAAGACCTCAGACCTCCCAAAAGGCAAGAAACTCCCCACGTACCTGGGTAGGGCAAAAGAAAAAAGAAATAACAGAGACAAAAGAATAGGGATGGGACCTGCACCAGTGGGAGGGAGCTGTGAAGGAGGAAAGGTTCCCACACACTAGAAGCCCCTTCGCGGGCGGAGACTGCGGGTGGCGGGGGGTAAGCTACAGAGCCACAGAGGAGAGTGCAGCAACAGGGGTGCGGAGGGCAAAGCGGAGAGATTCCCGCACAGAGGATCCGTGCTGACCGGCACTCACCAGACCGAGAGGCTTGTCTGCCCACCCGCCGGGGAGGGTGGGGGCTGGGAGCTGAGGCTCGGGCTTCTGTCGGATGGGTTGGCGGCGCGAACACACCCTGAAGGGGTTACTGTACCACGGCTAGCCGGGAGGGAGTCCGGGAGAAGTCTGGGGCTGCCGAATAGGCAAGAGACTTCTTCCTCCCTCTTTGCTTCCTGGTGCGCGAGGAGAGGGGAGTAAGCGCGCCGCTTAAAGGAGCTCCAGAAACGGGCGCGAGCCGCGGCTATCAGCGCGGACACCAAAGACCGGCATGAGACGCTAAGGCCACTGCTGCCGCCACCAAGAAGCCTGTGTGCGAGCACACGTCACTCTCCACACCTCCCCTCCCGGGAGCCTATGCAGCCCGCCACTGCCAGGGTCCCGTGATCCAGGGATAACTTCCCCAGGAGAACGTACGGTGCGCCTCAGGCTGGTGCAACGTCACGCCGGCCTCTGCCGCCGCAGGCTCGCCCCGCATCCGTACCCCTCCCTCCCCGCCGGCCTGAGTGAGCCAGAGCCCCCAGTAAGCTGCTCCTTTGACCCCGTCCTGTCTGAGAGAAGAGCAGACGCCCTCAGGCGACCTACACGCAGAGGCGGGGCCAAATCCAAAGCTGAACCCCAGGAGCTGTGCGAACAAAGAAGAGAAAAGGAAATCTCTCCCAGCAGCCTCAGAAGCAGCGGATTAAAGCTCCACAATCAACTTGATGTACGCTGCATCTGTGGAATACCTGAATAGACAATGAATCATCCCAAATTGAATAGGTGGACTTTGGGAGCAAGGTATATTAATTTTTTCCCCTTTTTCTCTTTTTCTGAGTGTGCATGTGTATGCTTCTGTGTGAGATTTTGTCTGTATAGCTTTGCTTTCACCATTTCTCCTAGGGTTCTGACCGTCCCGGTTTTTTTGTTTTTTTTTGTTTTTTTTTACTTTTTAAACTTTTTCTTCTTAATAACTATTTTTTATTTTAATAAATTTATTTTATTTTATCCTACTTTTTCTTTCTTTCTTTCTTTCTTTCTATTTTTTCTCCCTTTTATTCTGAGCCATGTGGATTAAAGCCTCTTGCTGCTCCAGCCAGGTGTCAGGGCTGTGTCTCTGAGGTGGGAGAACCAACTTCAGGACACTGGGCCACGAGAGATCTCCCAGCTCCATGTAATATCAAATGGTGAAAATCTCCCAGAGATCTCCATCTCAGCACCAAGACCCAGCTTCACTCAACGACCAGCAAGCTACAGTGCTGGACACCCTATGCCCAACAACTAGCAAGACAGGAACACAGCCCCATCCATTAGCAGAGAGGCTGCCTAAAATCATAATAAGGCCACAGACACCCCAAAACACACCACCAGATGTGGACCTGCCCACCAGAAAGACAAGATCCAGCCTCATCCACCAGAACACAAGAAAAGAATGAAAAGAACTGAGGACAGTCTCAGAGACCTCTGGGACAACATTAAATGCACCAACATTCGAATTATAGGGGTCCCAGAAGAAGAAGAGAAAAAGAAAGGGACTGAGAAAATATTTGAAGAGATTATAGTTGAAAACTTCCCTAATATAGGAAAGGAAATAGTCAATCAAGTCCAGGAAGCACAGAGAGTCCCATACAGGATAAACCCAAGGATAAACACGCCAAGACACATAATAATCAAACTGTCAAAAATTAAATACAAAGAAAACATATTAAAAGCAGCAAGGGAAAAACAACAAATAACACACAAAGGAATCCCCATAAGGTTAACATCTGATCTTTCAGCAGAAATGCTACAGGCCAGAAGGGAGTTGCAGGACATATTTAAAGTGATGAAGGAAAAAAACCTACAACCAAGATTACTCTACCCGGCAAGGATCTCATTCAGATTTGATGGAGAAATTAAAACCTTTACAGACAAGCAAAAGCTGAGAGAGTTCAGCACCACCAAACCAGCTTTACAACAAATGCTAAAGGAACTTCTCTAGGCAAGAAACACAAGAGAAGGAAAAGACCTACAAGAACAACCCGAAACAATTCAGTAAATGGTAATAGGACCATACATATCGATAATTACCTTAAATGTAAATGGATTAAATGCTCCCACCAAAAGACACAGACTGGCTGAATGGATACAAAAACAAGACCCATATATATGCTGTCTACAAGAGACCCACTTCAGACCTAGGGACACATACAGACTGAAAGTGAGGGGATGGAAAAAGATATTCCATGCAAATGGAAATCAGAAGAAAGCTGGAGTAGCAATTCTCATATCAGACAAAACAGACTTTAAAATAAAAACTATTACAAGAGACATAGACGTACACTACATAATGCTCAAGGGATCGATCCATGAAGAAGATATAACAATTGTAAATATTTATGCATCCAACATAGGAGCACCTCAATACATAAGGCAAATACTAATAACCATAAAAAGGGAAATCGACAGTAACGCAATCATAGTAGGGGACTTTAACACCCCACTTTCACCAATGGACAGATCATCCAAAATAATAAATAAGGAAACACAAGTTTTAAATGATGCATTAAACAAGATGGACTTAATTGATATTTATAGGACATTCCATCCAAAAACAACAGAATACACGTTTTTCTCAAGTGCTCATGGAACAATCTCCAGGATAGATCATATCTTGGGTCACAAATCTAGCCTTGGTAAATTTAAGAAAAATGATATCGTATCAAGTATCTTTTCCAACCACAACGCTATGAGACTAGATATCAATTACAGGAAAAGATCTGTAAAAAATACAAATACATGGAGGCTGAACAATACACTACTTCATAATGAAGTGATCACTGAAGAAATCAAAGAGGAAATCAAAAAATACTTAGAAACAAATGACAATGGAGACACGATGATCCAAAACCTATGGGATGCAGCAAAAGCAGTTCATAGAGGGAAGTTTATAGCAATACAATCCTACCTTAAGAAACAGGAAACATCTCGAATAAACAACCTAACTTTGCACCTAAAGCAATTAGAGAAAGAAGAACAATAAAAACCCAAATTTAGCAGAAGGAAATAAATCATAAAGATCAGAGAAGAAATAAATGAAAAAGAAATGAAGGAAACGATAGCAAAGATCCATAAAACTAAAAGCTAGTTCTCTGAGAAGATAAACAAAATTAAAAAACCATGAGCCAGACTCATCAAGAAAAAAAGGGAGAAGACTCAAATCAATAGAATTAGAAATGAAAAAGGAGACGTAACAACGGACACTGCAGAAATACAAAAGATTATGAGAGATTACTACAAGCAACTGTATGCCAATAAAATGGACAACCTGGAGGAAATGGACAAATTCTTAGAAATGCACAACCTGCCGAGACTGAACCAGGAAGAAATAGAAAATATGAACAGACCAATCACAAGCACTGAAATTGAAACTGTGATTAAAAATCTTCCAACAAACAAAAGCCCAGGACCAGATGGCTTCACAGGCGAATTCTATCAAACATTTAGAGAAGAGCTAACACCTATCCTTCTCAAACTCTTCCAAAAGATAGCAGAGGGAGGAACACTCCCAAACTCATTCTATGAGGCCACCATCACCCTGATACCAAAACCAGACAAAGACGTCACAAAGAAAGAAAACTACAGGCCAATATCACTGATGAACATAGATGCAAAAATCCTCAACAAAATACTAGCAAACAGAATCCAACAGCACATTAAAAGGATCATACACCATGATCAAGTGAGGTGTATTCTGGGAATGCAAGGATTCTTCAATATACACAAATCAAACAACGTGATACACCATAGCAACAAACTGAAGGAGAAAAACCATATGATCATCTCAATAGATGCAGAGAAAGCTTTTGACAAAATTCAACACCCATTTATGATAAAAACCCTGCAGAAAGTAGGCATAGAGGGAACTTTCCTCAACATAATAAAGGCCATATATGACAAACCCACAGCCAACAAAGTTCTCAATGGTGAAGAACTGAAACCATTTCCACTAAGATCAGGAACAAGACAAGGTTGCCCACTCTCACCACTCTTATTCAACATAGTTTTGGAAGTTCTAGCCACAGCAATCAGAGAAAAAAAAAAAAAACAAATAAAAGGAATCCAAATAGGAAAAGAAGAAGTAAAGCTGTCACTATTTGCAGATGACATGATATTATACATAGAGAATCCTAAGGATGCTACCAGAAAACCACTAGAGCTAATCAATGAATTTGGTAAAGTAGCAGGATACAAAATTAATGCACAGAAATCTCTGGCATTCTTATACACTAATGATGAAAAATCTGAGAGTGAAATTAAGAAAACACTCCCATTTACCACGGCAACAAAAAGAATAAAATATCTAGGAATAAACCTACCTAAGGAGACAAAAGACTTGTATGCAGAAAACTATAAGACACTGATGAAAGAAATTAAAGATGATACAAATAGGTGGAGAAATATACCATGTTCTTGGATTGGAAGAATCAACATTGTGAAAATGACTCTACTACCCAAAGCAATCTACAGATTCAATGCAATCCCTATCAAACTACCACTAGCATTTTTTACAGAACTAGAAAAAAAAATTTCACAATTTGTATGGAAACACAAAAGACCCCAAATAGCAAAAGCAATCT
>NC_041222.1:67720451-67720895 GCF_002837175.3 Physeter macrocephalus
CTGGAGTCTGTCATATAGAGTGAAGTAAGTCAGAAGGAGAAAAACAAATACCGTATGCTAACACATATATATGGAATCTAAGAAAAAAAATGTCATGAAGAGACTAGGGGTAGGATGGGAATAAAACACAGACCTACTAGAGCATGGACTTGAGGATATGGGGAGGGGGAAGGGTAAGCTGTGACGAAGTGAGAGAGTGGCATGGACATATATACACTACCAAACGTAGGGTGGATAGCTAGTGGGAAGCCGCCACATGGCACAGGGAGATCAGCTAGGTGGTTTGTGACCACCTAGAGCGGTGGGATAGGGAGGGGGGGAGGGGGGGAGACGCAACAGGGAAGAGAAATGGGAACATATATATATGTATAACTGATTCACTTTGTTGTAAAGCAGAAACACACCATTGTAAAGCAATTATACTCCAATAAAGATGTTTAAAAA
>NC_041222.1:67720971-67773263 GCF_002837175.3 Physeter macrocephalus
CTTGAGGATATGGGGAGGGGGAAGGGTAAGCTGTGACGAAGTGAGAGAGTGGCATGGACATATATACACTACCAAACGTAGGGTGGATAGCTAGTGGGAAGCCGCCACATGGCACAGGGAGATCAGCTAGGTGGTTTGTGACCACCTAGAGCGGTGGGATAGGGAGGGTGGGAGGGGGGGAGACGCAACAGGGAAGAGAAATGGGAACATATATATATGTATAACTGATTCACTTTGTTGTAAAGCAGAAACACACCATTGTAAAGCAATTATACTCCAATAAAGATGTTTAAAAAAAAAAAAAAGAATAACTGTTAGATGGGGTCCAAAAGGTAGCAGAAAGAGATAGAATCAAGATAATGAAGTAAGAACCTTTCTCCTCTGAAAAGAAGTAGAAAAAGAACAAGGGTAAAAGAATACAGAAATAAATCTGGACTTGAGAGGGACAGAAGTTTCAAGCATTTATTCTTGCCTGTTGCTCTTCTGAAGCAGGAGCAACAAGGTTTCGTTCGCAGGCAGGGAGGGGTGAGGGGTGAGGCTGGAGGCTAGATAAAATTGGTAAATTTTGGAATAAAGTTGTGGGTCTTGGAAGAGGTTGTTTTACTGTAAACAAATAATCTTTTTTGATTCACTGTAGCCAGCCCACCTTCAATGGGGGGAGTTGGGGACAGCTACTAGAGTGTCCAACAGACATGTTTCCTTAGCTTTCTGGGAGGGGACTTATATGAATTTCTGTCAGCTTCTTTTGCTGTGCAGCTCTGACGGTGACCCAGGCTCATGTAAATCTGACACAAGGATTACAAATATTCATCAAGCATCCCAACAAAGGAAATGCAGCAGGAGCAAAAGCGAGGGAACAAATGAAAGCAACGGGAGGGGAGAAAACCTAGCAACCAGCAAATAACATCATCCAAATTCATCCTATGCAGTCACTGGTGGTTTAATAGGGAAGCAAAGAAAAGTAGGTTTGATGAGGCTTTGTGTCTTAATAAAACGTCTTTGAGGATTGAGGAAACAATGTGTACGGGGTGTTTTGTGTTCCTTCATCATCAAAGGAGAGGGATTAATGGAAGCGACTCTTCTTTCTCGTGTATGGCAATGTATTTATCACTCTTTGCTTATATTCTGAGACCCGATGAGAACAGCTCCGTCCCGTTGCCCTGCCAACCCTTCTCAAGTAAGAGGAGAGTTCAGACGCCACTTTGTGTTTCATTGTTATACTCCTCCTATTGAAGCTGACCCAAATAGAAAAGCTACCCACTAATGGCAGTAAATGTCAACATTGTGAACAAGTTGTAGAAATGAGAAACAGCCTATGATAATCAAGCTATCTAAATGCAAGTGATATAAGCTTCAAAAGTTGTGGTTAATAATTTTTATAAGTAAAATCTCATTTTTAATGGGCCCATGGTATGCCAAATGCAGTGCATGGAAGCTCTATCACTGAAGTGGGAAAAGGCAGGGAGTGTGCAAAGCTTCAGGCCTCCACTGGCTCTGCCTGTCTCCACCCAACTAGAGCAGCTGGGCTTTTACATGTTATGAACAGAGTCTTCAGGTAAGAATGCATTGGAGCAAAGGATTTTACAGCTGAAAATTTTGAAGATCACTGCACCAAAGGAACACACAATTTAAAGGAATCCTTTGGCAAATCCTTCCCTAAACCAAAGAATTGTTTCCATTTCTTGTGCAAACGTTGAGTATCTTTCCTGCATAAGACCCTGTTCTTTTCACTGTGGTGAGCCTAAAGAAGTTAAAAATACAGGAGAGAAGGAGAGGAAACAGAGATAGAGTGTGGTTCTTGAGAAGGATGAGTGTTGAGCACAGGAAAAGAGGCTAGCCTCAGCTGCAGGAGTAAAGCCTTGTCCACCACAACGAAAGAAAAGACACAAATGGTTTTTTTGAGGGGTGGGGTGGTGAATAGAGAGGGGGGAAAACTCAGAATACGAGAAAATTCCTGCCTGGTGGCTGTGATCTACTTTATAAATAGTTCTGCTGCATTTATCCCACATTCATCAGTTACCTCCCATGTGCCAGACATTATGCTAAGTGATGCTAGACATAGATGCATAGACATGGGCCTGTCCCTTGGGAGCTTGCAATCCATCTGAAGCAGTGAGACTACTGAAGCAGTAGATTTATGGCTACAATTAAGATAGCCTGTGAGAAAACCCATAATACATGGGCTAGAAAATAGATACCCTGTGGATACAGAAGAGATCACTTTTGACCTAGCTGACTGGAGAAAATCAAGACAGAGATGAGATCTGCTCTAAGCTTTTGAGGATGATTAGGTTTTCAACAGATGGAGGTGTTGGGAGCTGACTGACATAGGAGCATTCTGTTTAATAACATGGTAATGATCTTTGTATATCACACACCATCAAAGCTTGTGCTTCTTAAAATAAGATACAGTTGTCTTTCAAATATGTTATCTCATTTAATCTTCACAACAATCTTGCAAGCCATCATTTAACAGATGGGAAAATATCTCTAGGAAGGAATTTGTCAGGAGTTGACAAAGTCAGGATTTGAATCTAGGTCTGAGTCCAAAGTCCATGTTCTATCCTCAGCACCAGACTGCCTCTTCATTGATCCCTTTCCACCATGTTTTTCCTGCCCTGCGTTCCCTGAACCTCTCAACTCACCTGCACACAATCAGCAATCACAACTTCTTTTAAAGAATAATTACATACTAAGAGACTTTACCATGATAGCAAATGTATACTGAAGGAACATATACTCTCTTTTAAACTTTGACAGGTTTCCATTTATCATAACCAATTCAACTGAAAAGGTTACTCTAGAGCCTCATTCCCACCACGGCTACGATGTGGCTTCAAGAACCTTCAGGGAATCCATGTCTTATTCATCTGAGGATCTTCAGCACTTAACCCAGCGCCTAATGCAAAGGAAAAATCTAATTAGTGCTAATTGAGATGCGATGAATGAATGATGAAATATTCCCTTTGCTCTCAATGAAGGAGCTGATGAAATTAAGTGGAAGAAACTGTCCTATCTGGCACTCTCCACGTGTTAAACCCATCAACCAACAATGTGATTCCACGATATGGATGGTGTTTGTTTCTCTACATATTGACTTGTTTGTATTTCAAGACCCACCTTTTCCATTCCCATTCAACTGATATTTATTTATTTCTAATGACCACCTGTGAGATAAGATGCATTATCCTCATTTTGCAGCTGAAGAAACAACAAAGGCTCAGAAATAGTTTCGTGATCTCCATCAATTCACTCAGCAAATAAGTGCTGGAGACTAGATTTCACCACAGAATGTTTGATTCCAAGTCCGCCAAGGAGAATTTATAAAGAGGTCTTAGAAGAAAGCTATTCCAAGAAGAACTAACTGATCTCTTCTTCCCAAGAGAAGGTTCTACATCCACCGGACCAGCAGAGAAAGCCGCTTTGCACTTGGCTTTGCCCAAGAGACAAAAAGACAAGACTTTGTCACAAAGACAATCCCTGCAAATGAAATTGGAAGATCCAGAAAACTGGAGAAAATAAAATACCAAGATTTAATTTTCTATCAATACATCTATCATTAATCTTTTAAATGGATTTTATAAGAACTTTATTACACATAACTCTAGTCCTAAAATCTCAGATTTACAGAAGCTAAAATTTCCATAAAATATGAAATGTGAATAATTTAGATTACATACTACTGTACAATAAATACACATCCCAGACAGGAAGAGATCTATAACCTCATTTTTCTCCTGACATCGCTGAGCAGCTTTTCATGGCAAAAAGTTTGCTGACTCCAGCAATTCCATCAGAATCATAACAAAGCAAAGGGTAGTTCTCTTTGGCTAAAATGCCTTTCTGACCAAAAACAGCTTAGAGAGGAGGCTCTAGGGTCAGGCTGCCTGGTTTTAAATTCCACATCTGTCACGTACAATCTGTGTGACCTTGGACAATTTAGGAAGCCTCTCTGTGTCTGTTTTCCCCTGTATAAATTGAGCTAGAATTGCTAGGAGGCTCAAATGAAAATAACGTATATAAACTAATTAGCTTATTTCTAGACACATAGCAGGCACCTAATAAATATATTACATATATTAGCTCATCTTCATTTCTCCCAAAGACTGGGTCAAATTCTTTAGCTGTGCCAATGGCAGATGAGGCTCCCTTTGAAGCAATGGCTCCACAGAGATTAGCCTTAGAATCAGAGGCAGGAATTCAGAGGACCCTGCAAATCCTAATATATATATTTTTAGTTCTCTGAACAAAAGTGAGCCCACAGCAAAGTTGCAAAGAAAAAAAAAAAAAAGCCACACAGCTGTTTTTAAAGTTATTGGGTACCCACCACAGGCTCTTTGCACATATTATTGCAAATTCTCTCAGTGATCCTGCAATTCAAAATAATTTAAGATTCGCAACTGAGGAAACTAAATCTCCAGAAAGCCATATTAATATTGGGTGTTAGGAGCCAGAATACCAACTCAGGTGGGTCTCATGACACAATTTAGTTATTTTCACTCCATCATGACACCGTGTAAAATCTACTCCACCCTTCTACTGTGCCCCTGTCCTGTTTTTGTTGTCCCTGCATGTCCCCCCAGAGCCCACTTCTTCACAGTCTCATGAGTAAGCTGAGACTCTGTCCTCTGGCACGATCTGGACTGGACTTGCCTCCTTTACAACCCATCTAAACTTATTTGCCCAGCATTCTACTCTTCCTTTCACATCTTTCTTGAGGAAAGAATAAATTCATTTTCACTAGGGCATTAACAGACATTAACAACCTAATTTTAACTCTCCTAGAATAGCAAGAATAATAGCTAACATATCCTTGTACTTCAAATGTGCATATTCTCAATGCTTATTATGTGTGATCTCAGTTCTCACCAAACCATTTTACAGATGATGAAACTAAGGTTACTTAACTTACTGAAAGTCACAAAGTTCCCAATTGGCAGTTCAGAAGTTGTCCAGGACTGCCTGACTCCAAAAACCAAACTTAAAGAGCATTTCATGTTTAATTGTTGAGGTGCCAGTCAAAAATTGGAGAGGGGCCAGTGTTCTTTATGAGGTGGGGAAGGGACGAGGGATAATTTCTTGGCCCATGTTTACAGCCCACACAGTCAGCATTTGGGGAAATTTTCAAGTTAAGGTTTTATCGTCACTAATATTCAAGTTTTCGTTTGGTTATTTCCTTTCCATTCTCAAATATTAACTCAAGCATTAAGCTCCCAAAATATGCATTTTTAAAGATGAGCCCACTCCTGAAGACTGGGAGAAGAGTCAATACCACCAAGAACCTCTGACAATTCCAAATGCCTAGGTCATTGTTTCAAGAGGACCATGTGTCCCTGGAATGATGGGAGGATGTTGGAAGAAGGTTGATGATGAGATCACACAAAAGTTATCAGATTTGTTATCGTTTTTTTCTAGCAGATGTGTTGCCTATATCAAGGAATAAGAAGATGAGGCAGTCTCTTTAAAAAAATACACAGAAAGGGGTTCGAACCTTAAATCTACAGTGCAAATTGTGCCACTCACCCAAGAACATGATAATGATGATGTTTGCAGGATTATGTCGTGAACAAGACATAATCTGGGGCTTTTTCAGGCAATTTAACAGATTCCGTTGATGATCCTTAGGGGTTTATTGCACAAGGTATGGTACCTAGTTGGGATAAACCTACAAGGATATTTTAATAGGGATAGGTTTCATATTATAAATTTGGATCCAAGGTCATGGAACAAAAGCAACCCTGAATTTGTAAAACCTAAGAATCTTCTCTTCACTCTACAATCATCTGCACTAGGAATTCAGTCTTCATTTCTTCATCTGTCCCCATCTCACAGGGTGACTGAGAGAATCAAAGGGGATAATGTATCTGAGAGTGCTCTGTAGGCTCTGAAACACCACACTAATGTGAGGGATTATTGTCATCATTATTACAGTAGATATTCAAGACTCTTTCTAGCTAATGACCTTCAGAAGTCAGAGAAGAGTGCCTTGGGGGGGAAAATACAGAGTTTTTATTAATACATGTAGGCTTTGTGCCAGTTGAATTCTAACTCTAGAACTATTTCCTGTAATTATGATTTAGTGGTGCCAGAAACAAATATAGCTATCAAGTTCAACCACTTGCACGGAGAACAAATTAGTTCATAAAACATCGTGGATTTTATCTCCAAATTGAAAATTTGGCCAAAGTCAGTAACAGACACTAAGCTGTTTGATTTTGTTCTTAGTAGGGTAAGTTTGGCTAGCTGGCATTTTTAGGAAAAAAGTAGCCATTAAGAGTAAGGTAATGTAATTAGAAGAAAAAATATATTCCTATGTAGGGTTCAGACAAGAGTCCATTTATGATATTAGCATTTTGATCCATTTTTTAAAGACTGTAATTCTATTTGGTCATTGATATCAGTTATTCCAATAACTTTAGTATGCAAAAGTATTACCATGCCTTACATCCATGCATTTTATTCGTTAGCTCAGGGCAGGGACCCAGGAGTCTCCATTGTTAATAAGAATTTCAAGTGCTTTTGACACAGGAGGTCCTCAGAATCACTGTTGGAGATCAGACATATGCAAACTCAAACTAGGCTTCTGTCTAGACCAGGGCAAGGTAGGCAGCAGAAATGAGTAAAGCAAGCTCGATGGGGATCATGGTGAAGAGAGGAAGCCTTGCCTTTCCTGCCGGGTGCAGTAGTTACTTAGCATAAGTCACTTTTGCCCCAAAGAAATAAATATGCAGTTTCCAGGTGTTTCAGTATTTTAAGAGATGTCAAAGCCTGTATTTTTGTGTGTGTAAAATACTCTGATCTTTAAAATGTTAGTTTAACATTTAAAATACTATGTGAGGACTTTCCTGGTGGTGCAGTGGTTAAGAATCCGCCTGCCAATGCAGGGGACACAGGTTGGAGCCCTGGTCTGGGAAGATCCCACATGCCGCGGAGCAACTAAGCCCGTGGGCCACAACTACTGAGCCTGCGCTCTAGAGCCTGCGAGCCACAACTACTGAGCCCGTGCGCCACAACTACTGAAGCCCACACGCTTAGAGTCCATGCTCCACAACAAGAGAAGCCACCGCAATGAGAAGCCAGCACACCGCGACGAAGAGTAGCCCCCACTCACTGCAACTAGAGAAAGTCCGCTCACTGCAACTAGAGAAAGCCCGCACGCAGCAACAGAAACCCAACGCAGCCAAAAATAAATAAATAAATAAATTAAAAAATAATAATAATAATAAAAAATAAAATAAAATACGATGTGGATGAAACAACACATTGGCAGTGAGAGGCTTAACCAGTGAGAGGCTACTTTGGTACCTCTATTCTAGGCCAGAATTGCTTACAGGTTATAGAGTATGGGTCTTTGCCATGAATGAATGAATGAATGAATGACCTGCCAACTCTTCAGGACTGCTACCCTTACCTTGCTTCTGAAACAAAGAGCTATCCTAACTCTTGAAGTAATTAAAAATTACCATCCCATTGTTTTCAGTGGCTGGAACTGTCCCATAAAACAGCCGTACACTTGTTCATTGTGGGCACGTCCTCCCCTCAACAGTAACATTTTATTTTGTTTCTGGGCCGTTGTCTACCTATCTTTCACGGTGCAGCTCATTGCATTCTTAAATGATGTTTTTTCCAGGAGCTAATTGAGCTTTATCTATGTGAGTGAGCTAGAATCTGTCACTGACAGCCTGCAGAAGGCCGTTTCTTCAATTGCTTGAAAGAACTAAAGAGTCAGACATGACAAACTGCAGCTCGGAATACCTGGCAGCAAGCCCATTAGTGTTGCTGTTCCAAGATGCAGTAATAAATTACTTAGAGAACACAGACCCACTTTATTTCCGTCATGAAACTCGCCACCCTAAAACCAAAAGAAGAGATTTGATTTTTTTTTTTCTATCATAGTTTGTCAGGGCCTTTTGGAAACAGAATGCATTATTTATTTTTTACAAAACATAATTGCTGGCAAAACCGCTCTAGACTGTGAAAACAGCTTTCTTTTGTTTCTTTTATGATTTCTTGAGAAGAAAACCTTAGGCTTTCTTTATACTCCTTATACTCTGCCAAGAAGCAACTGTTAACACAGTAGCAACTGTAGCAAATAAAACATCAAACTGCATTTCTTTCCAGTCGGGCTTTATAAACTAGATCCTACTGTCTCTGCTTTCCTTGCAACCTACAAGACAATTAACTTTTTCCTAAGGGGTGGAGCAAAAGTACCCATTTTACCAGAACATTATCAACCACTGACTTAAAGGATTAAGAATAAGCTGCTAAAAGGTGTCTGCCAGTATCCTGGGGATTTGCTCTATTTCGTTTGGATCAAATCCTTCCGTAGGCAAAGCAGGCCAGATAGGATTCTCGATTTTAAATTGATGAGTTCCTCTCTAGATAATTTTCTGAATTGACTGATTTTGCTGTCCTCATCCCAGTTCTAATGTTTATTTCTGATCATCTAGCACGTTACTACCGCACAGATTTTGGTGTTTACCTTTGTGTGGTCCTAGTTGATAACAGCCTTGCCATCACTGAACGCCTGTGGCCAGGGAAAGGGAATTCTCTGATTGGCCAGCCTGGGTGGAGGAGATTTTTGAAGGACAGCATGAAATGGGGAAGGGCTGATGCCCCAGATGAGGAGCAGGTTGCTATCGACAGTTGATAGGGGATGCAGTGCAAGCCATGAACAGTAATCAGCTTAAGCTCACTAAAATTCAGTTTGGGATCCAAAATGTGAAAGTGATTTTCAGACACTCTGAAGTCCAGTCCCAAGTAGAAATTTGCACCAATGTTTTCAAGCAATGGAAGCCTCATAGGAGTAAATATGTAGATTCCCAAGAGACCTTTGGGTCAGGTAAGAATGCACATTTGAAGATAAGACTTCTTGTAACAATTGCAAATGCAGCCTCAGTATCATTTGCTCACGTGCTGTAAATATTATCAAGCTGACAGAGACGGGTGGGCTACTGGAGGACTTGAAGCATCTCCTCTAGCTTTTTCCTCACTAGTCATTCATTTGGTGTAGTCCTCCAAGAAAAGCATTTTGACAATGAAGGAAGCAGCTATGCAGCCCACAGCCTGAATCACAGGGACAGGAGGTGAAGAATCTGCAGGGTTTCCTGTGCTTGCCCACTTATCCCACTGACTGAGCCCCATGGAGTCATGGAATTTGTGTCCATAACCCAGGACAGGGCCACACTGAAGTTATTGTTCAGCGAGTTCAGTCTCTGTGTTCTGAGCTGCTCTGCATTGAGACTGGGATAGAAAGAAGAGGGAAACGAGAAAACATAATTCTGGTCCTCATAGTTTTTGACATATTCAAAGTTCAGAAGAGGTACCCTTCATCATACACTTGCATCGCATACACGCCTTCTCCGATGACTTTTGCTGCAGCTTTGAGGGACAGAGTGCGCAGATCAACCTCCTTTCTAGGCAAGGTTAGTCACATACATTTCCAATAAAATAGAGACCTTCACCCCTTGCCACCTGGGTAGGTCTTTTTCTCCACTTGGACACCCCTCCTCCCTACTTTCCCGTGCTGTGTGTCTGTAGGTGAACTGGCAGCTACAGGAATGCCATCAGAACCGAGTATTCTGTGCATTCCTCCAGCCAGCTCGCTCTGTTCATGGCTGTTCCTCTCATTCTCCATTTTCAATTTTTCCTAAGCAAGTTTCTCTAGATACCATTACTCTCTTAACCTTGTCTTCCTGGTTGATTCGGTCTCTCCTTCACAAAATATTTACTTTGTACTTTCTTTGCATCAGAACCATGCTGGGCATTGAGAATAAACAATATATTATTTAATTCAACCAACATGTATGTTCCAGACACAACTTCAATATCCTAGTGATCTCACAGTCTGATAGGGAAACTAGGCAAATCAGGAGATATTTATAATGGAGAGAGGAAAGTGATGCTATCCTGGGCACAGTGTGCTTGGGAAACACAGAATGGACATGGGATCTGAGTAGACCCAGAGATAGCCATGGAGAGAGGTGTATTTCTTTCACTTTGGCTGAGTCAGATTCATGGTATGGCTTTTTCCAAGTATCTGTTTAGAGCGGAATGGAACATTTTATACTGGAATACTCTTGAGGGACAGCCAGTTCTAGTTCCAAAGAAATCTGATAAACTCAAAACCACCGTGGTGTTCTTTTCCACCTCATATCCACCATCTCCTTCAACCAGCAACATCAGTACATGTGCGGAGGTTTGTTCCCCTAGGTCCCTCTCCTGTATCAGCTTTCAGGCTGACAATGTAGAGCAGAACACTCAGAAAAAGTAAAATAAAATCTCTTGTGTTATGGTCATAAAATTAGTTGATATAAAATATGAAAGATAACAAAATCCCCTTGCATCTGTCCCTGTGATTAGGATTCATAGCTTATTCTGAGAAAAACTCAACATGAAAAGTTTGCTCCCCTTGCTTTGAGTTTTAATGCCACTTGATTCTGGTCTATTACAACCATTGAAGTAGAACATGGTGCAAGTATTTGTTGTGAATTTCTGCCGGTTTCCTTTTCTCCTAAGGACTGAGTCTTCGCTGGATGGAACTCAATGTTATGTATTCTTGTTCAATATCCATACAGTCCAGGAGCCTCAAAGCCCCACTAGGGAAACTGCACTTGCAAATTTAACAGTTTATATTGATAATTGTGGTGCATCCCTTTGCTACCTGGGCAATCTCAGGCCACCGAATGAAGTTCTCTGGGACTGAGTTTCCTCTTCTATAAAATGTGAATTATAGTGAGTTGAATGTGGCCCCCAATAAGATATGCCCTCACCCTAGTCTCCTGAATCTGTGAATATTACCTTACTTGGCAAAAGATATGACTAAGTTAAGGATCTTGAGAGGGGAAGCTTATCCTGAATAATCTGGGTGGGCCCTACATATCATTACATGCAACCTTATAAGAGAGGTGGAGAGAATTGGGGGGCAGACACACAGAGGAGAAGACACCCAGAAGAAGAGGAGTTAATGTGACCACAGAGGCAGAGATTGGAGTGATATGGCCACAAACCAAGGAAGTCCTGGATCGACCAGAAGCTAGACGAGGCAAGGAATGGATGTCCCCTACAGCCTTCAGAGGGAGTGTGCCCCTATAGACACCTTAATTGTAATGGCCAGAACTATAAGAGAATAAATTTGTTATTTTAAGCCATCGAGTTTGTGGCAATTTGTGACAGCAGCCACAGGAAATGAATACAAGGATAGCAGTCACCTTGCAGGGTCAACAGGAGGATCAAAGAGAATGTAGGTGCAGAACTTGGAACAAAGTAGTTACTCAGTAAATAGTGATGACTCCTCCTCCTATTACTACTACTACTGCTACTATTATTGTTATTATTATTATTTTCTAACCAGGTGGTAGACATTCAAGTGTCCACGTTTTAAACACTGACAGAATAGACCTAATTTTTTAAGCTTCCAATAGATGAACAAGCGAAAAATGAGCCCAGTTCACCTTCCCAACTTCATCATACCTTATACTTAGGATAACTACACAACCAGTTTGCCCATGTCTTGTTTTCTCCCTGTTGTCCCACTGTAATAATAGACAGTCCCCCCCTTTTCCTCCTCAGAGGGGCCTGAGTTGCTGGAATAATCATTGTTAACAATCACTGCATGTGTGTCATGAGCCAGGAACCAGTCTAAGCATTTTACTTGTATGTATCCATTTAATTATCACAAAGTTCTACGGATAAAACTAGCTTTATCCTCACTGTGCCCAAGGACACACAGGTAGTGAACAGCAAGGTGATGTTATTCCCAGAAAGTCAGAATTTAGACCTGCACTCGTAACCACTCCGCTGTTCTGACACTTTATTTCTTGACAGTGCTCCAAAAGCACTTCCTCTTGCACCTCTTTGCATTTATTGATGGGTTCTCAGCAGCGGTGCTAAGCCCTTGCTATATCCCAATCAGTTATGAGAAATCCCATACACTGTTTATTACTAACAATAGTATGAGTGTTATGTTTTTGAATTATTTTCTAAATAAATTAGAGCAGATTCAAGATTAGCCCTCAGATAACACAGCACTCACTTGAGATGTGAGTAACAAGAGAAAGGAGGGAAAAGCTGCAGTGACAATGGACATTCCCATAGTAACAAGTATGGGAACACCACTGAATCATGTAAGTTTCAGTGAGAAAAAAAGCCTGCGAAGTTTCGGCATCCTGTTGCCTTTTTCTGAAATATCTCCCTCCACCATTTTCCCGTCGGGCGTCTACTATTTCATCCAGTCTCAATGCATATGACCACAAACACATCCTCAAATGCCAGTGAAGAACAAAAAGCTCCCTCTTCAGACAGTTCGTCATTGATAAGTCATTTTTGCTGTACCTCGTATCATGCTACACTGTACAGTGATCTAGATGCTGGTCTGTCTCCCCAGCTTCTCTGCATGACCCTGTGAGCAGGGACCGTATCTTTCTCTTTTCTGCACCCCAAACACCAATCACAGTTCTCTGCACGGAGAAGAGGCTTCCAAGCTATTAGTTTGTGGGTCAGACTGTGTCTCACTACACCATGCACATTTCTTTAGCCTAGGCTGCCATTCCATAAACACTTTGCCCAAGAAATCAATAGTCAGCATTCACTTGGCGAGAATTTGTTGAATACCCACTCTGTTCCAGGTAGGGAGCGAGAAGCTGAGAATACAAAGATGAACTTTACTGTCTCTTCTCACTAGACAGAGAGTCATCTAGTGATTCCTATAAGAGGCGAAACCTCTATTCTGTGTGCTGGTTTAGAAGAACTTACCAAGAAAAAGAAGAGGAGAAGGTGCCTCTAGAT
The DNA here is from genome assembly GCF_002837175.3 of Physeter macrocephalus. Taxonomy (NCBI): domain Eukaryota; kingdom Metazoa; phylum Chordata; class Mammalia; order Artiodactyla; family Physeteridae; genus Physeter; species Physeter macrocephalus. The sequence continues at coordinate 67,733,758 of NC_041222.1, forward strand.
CTGTGCTACTCAAAGTGGGGCCTGAAAATCAGCAGTATCAGTAGTACCAGCAGCACTAGGGAGCTTGTGAGAAGGGCAGAATATCAGACCTCACCGCAGACCTACCGAAGCAGACCCTGCAATGTAACCAGGCCCCCAGGTGTGCCACAAGCACATTAGAGCTTGACAAACACTGATGCAGACAGTGAGACAGTGCGGGTAAAGGCAAGAAAGAATGATTCCACTTGGCTTTTAAGGGGACACCATAAGTGGTTCTGTGCAGCTGGAGAGAAAAGTGCAAATTCGGGCGTGGGTAAAACTGAGACTGGAAAGGTAGGGAGGGTCGGATCTTGAGAGCACTATCTGTCCCCCTGGGAGTACGAATTTTATGGTGAACGTGAACGTTGTGAGCTTTCATGGAGGATGGTATGCAGGAGAGCAACATGATCACGCATGTTGTGAAAAGATCACTTGGAGGGATGAGGGGGCGGTGCTGTGAAGGGGGCAGTCTACAGGTAAAGATTAATTCAGAAGCTGGTTAAAATGTTAGATGAACACAACTGCAGTTGTGGGCTGGGGATGAGAAAAAGAAGAAAAGTTTTAATATATATGAAGAGAGCCAGGGTTTTTATATTCATGTTCGATTATTCTTTAGGCTTAAACATTTTAATTTTACAACCTTTATTGTGATTGTTACTATGATGAGGAACAGTATTTAATTGCAGGGTAACAAAAATAGAGAAGCCATAACCCCAGTCTGGGAAGTTTACACACTTAGAGGAGAAGGCAGACAAAAAAATCATTAGCAGACCATCTATTAGGTATGAACAAATACTATAGAATCACAGAGGCGGGCAAGAATTACTAAATCCTGGCCGAGCCAATAAGGCAAAGCTGCAGAGAGGAAGTTACATATGGGCAACTAAATAAACACAATAATAGGGAGGGAATATATTGTCATGGCTGAAAGCATGAGTTCTGGAGTCAGAGTGCTTAGGTTTCAATAAGCCATCTACATGTACCTGCTTAGGTTGGATAAACCATCGATACGGACTGGCCCTATACGACCTTATGCAAAGTATTTAATCTTTCTTTGTTTCATCTTTAGAATGGGGATGATAATAAATGACCCATCTCCTGGGGTTGTCACAAGGACTAAATGAGACATGTCAAGTTTATGACACAGTGTCCAGAATCTGGTAAGCACTCAAAAAAATGTTACCTTTTATGACTACAATATATGAACTGAATCTTGAATGATAAGAGGGTGTTTTCCAGAGAGAGAAAAGCTGAAAAGAATTTCTGGCAGTGGAGAGTGTCTATGCACAGGCAGGGAAAGGTGCTAGAGCAGTAAGTTTGGGGAATATGGCACAAAGCCTTGAATGACATTCTCAGAAACTTCCATTTTATCTTGAGGATACTGGGTATGGATGCAAAAGAGTACTATGAGGATGTTCATTTGTTAGGAAGCATTACAGACGGAGTAAAATGAGAAGAGCCTGGAAACAGAGTGAACTACTCAGAGTGCGCTGCAGCAAACTTGACAAGAGACGATGGTCAAAATAATTTTAGTGATAAAGAGGGGCATGGCCAGATTCAAGAGACATCTCTGAATTCGAACTCCTAGGCTTCAGTGAGTAATTAGGTAACAGAATGACTCTGAGTTTCTGTGTAGGGTGAGAAGAATGATGATGGTGAAGCATCTCATCTTGTGTCATTGTGAGGCCTTAGGGGGCAGCTACAAATAATGGAAAACCAAAAATAGCAGAGATTCGCAACATAGAAGTTTATTTCTCTCTCAAGAGTAGTCCAGAGCTGGCCAATTCAGGACTGAAACGATGCCCAGCGGTGTCAGGGACCAAGGCTCCTTTGATCTTGTTGATCCCATGCAAGGACTCTCTTCCCAAGGTCACCTCATGATTCAAGTTGCTGTACCAGCTCTAGCTTCAACCATCATCTCCTCATTTCAGACATCAGGAAAAAAGAAATGGATGAAAAAGAAAAAATGCTTTCAATGACACTCATTTAAAGGGGTTCTCAGAAGCTGTCACATGACCCTTTCACTTGCATCATATTAGAAAGAATAAGCAAGGGAGGCAAGTAGGTAGATTTACTCGGAGTGCCCAGTTAATAGCTAAAGATTCTATCTCTATGTTATGTTAGAAGGCTACAGGAGATCCTGGGGAGTAAGAAGCAATCTCTGCCATAACCAGACAAGGAATAGGGCAGGGAAGCAAGTTGGAGGGAAAAATCAAGATTGACGAAGGTAGCTGTGGGGACAGTTAATGAAAAGCACCCAGGAGGCAGTTGGAGACATGTCTCTAGAGATTAGAAGAGAGGTGTGAAGGCATAGATAAGAAGTTTACATTCCTTCCCTCCTGCTTCTAGTTGTTGTGAAATAAACCTCTGAGGCTCTGAAAGTAGCCGGCTTACTCCATCCATAGAGCAATTTGTTGGCATGACAATAAACCCACAAAAGAAATTATTATATTATGATTGTCAAAAGCACAGTAATTCACAAGGTTTACAGGTAAGAACCTTCTCCCAGGATTGCTCCGTAGCTCTGCTACTGATGCCTATGGGTGGGTCATAGTTTCCCATGTGGGATTTTGGAGCTGACATTTGCTTCATGATTTTGAGGCTATGAGCATTTGAAATCCCTTAGAGCAACTTCTTTAAAACAAACTTCATATTCCAGTGCTTATGCTCTGCCAGGAATAACATTTATTTTCATGACTCTAAAATTATAGAATTTCTTTTGAGAGACAGAAGTCTTGGAATTCATGATACCTGGAAAGCATGGGTACCCCCGCCCTGTCCCCAAGTGTGACACCCTCAGAACAAAGGTCAATCACTATTGACCTCAAGTTGGCCTTATATTTCTAAGGGACTCCTCATGTATTTCTGTGAGTAACTCATATGGTGAAAGGTCTGAAAATCAGGTGCATGTGGGCCAGTTTGGGAAATCTTGAGAAGAGGGAAGTTGAGCAGGATTTTAAGTTTCCAATGTCAGAAACATGGGCAAGAAACACACTTATCTATAAAATGGGACCAAGAGGAAGAAGTGGCAAGGAAGCAGACTGAGCCTAAAGGTAGGCAATCTAATCCTTGAAAATAACGTATTGAAAAAAATTTCTTTAGTAAAGTAAGAGAATAGGAAGGTACGCCTGAGGTAGTAAAGACTACACAGCATTGGGCTTCCCTGGTGGGGCAGTGGTTGAGAGTCCGCCTGCCAATGCAGGGGACACGGGTTCGCGCCCCGGTCCAGGAAGATCCCACATACCGCGGAGCAGCTGGGCCCGTGAGCCATGGCCGCTGAGCCTGCACGTCCGGAGCCTGCGCTCCGCAACGGGAGAGGCCACAACAGTGAGAGGCCCGAGTACCGCAAAAAAAAAAAAAAAAAAAAAAAAGACTACACAGCATCAATCAACACCCTATTCAACAATAAAACACTAGAGGCATTTCCATTCAAATTAGAAATTAAACAATGATGCTTACTGTTGACACTTCGACATTATTCTGTAAATTCTGGAGACTGAAATACAACAATAAAAGAAATACGCTGGATAATCGCTGGAAAGGTGACAAAAAATTCATTACTTGCAGATGATATAATTTATAGTTTTACCCAGAAATCCCAAGCAAATCAACTAAAATCTATTTAAACAAATAACAGTTTAGGAAGATAGCCAAGTAGAAAAAAATGTAGAAAATCGATAGCTTGCCTATATATCAGTAGCAATGAATTAGAATATGTGGTGGAAAATGATCCCATTAGTAATGAAATGACAAATATCAATTTCTTGTAATATACCTAAGAGTTTGCTGTTCTAAGTGCAAGGGCACGTAAGCAGCGTGAGCAGAATCATCTGATTCCCAATCTCTCATCATCACAGTGGGTGCCACGCTTAGGCTGGACTCAGCTCCAGGAGAGAGCCCCACATGGCCTCGCTCATTTATATGGGGGAGGAGGGGTACAGGGAAACACCAACTGTCTTTGCAATGATGTGAGTTAAATGTGGTTTTTTGTTTGTTTGTTTGTTTGTTTTTTAACATCTTTATTGGAGTATAATAGAAAGAGAAATAAATGTGTTTTGAGAAAGAGCCTTATTATAAAAGACAGAGAGTTGAGGCATCATGAGCTCAGCCTGGAGATCTTGACAATCAACACTGTCTCTGACAGCCAGAGATATTGCTGTCCTTCTGTTGAGCCAGCACAGACCTGCTGACAGCTCATAGCAAAGCTACCAGACAGGGGAATGAGGCTGCCTCCAAGGCCACACAGGGGACAAACTTTTATCTCTCCTCACAAGTAAAGAGCAATGCCTCCATTAGGAGAAGGAAAAAATTTTCTGTGAGGTATTACAGAATATTTCAACAATATTTGTATGCTATTTACTCATTCATTCACTGAAAAATATATTTTGAGAGTCTGCTCTGCTGACCACTGTCACAAGTGCTAGGTATACAATGGAGAACTCTCAGGGAGCTTGTGGTCTAGTGGGAAAGACAGTTAACAAGTAAGCAAATAAATAAATGTGTAAGTGAAATTACAATAAACGTTAGAGGCGTGCTAAACAGAGGGCGGAGCTAAAGCATAACCCAGAGGCTGGGACAGGGAGGTAGGCTGCTTTAGACAGGATGGCCAGGCCAGGAGAGTAAGAGAAGATGACATTTATGGTGGGACTTGACGTATTAGGAAGAGCCTATCATCCAAAGAGCCAGAAAAACAGTATTTCAGGGAGAAGAGACATCATGAGCAAGGCCCTGAGTTCAAAAAGAGCTACATGTGTTCCAAGAACAGAAATAAAAGGCCAGTTGCGTTAGAGATCAGAGGGCAAGAAGAATGAATGGTGCCCGATGAAACTGGAGAAGTAAACGAGTGTGGCCTTGGAGACCACATTAAACGGCTTGGATTATATTTGAAGTGCAATGGGAAGCCATTGATGGGTAATAGAAGATTATGTTATCAGGTTTATGGTTTTAAAAAATTACTTTGGCTCAGCAGGCACTATGGATCAGAGACCATGAAGGACAGTATGATTAGAATACAGAAGAAACATGATCATTGCCTAAAATAAAGTGCCAAAAATGGAGACAGAGAGATGAAAATAAATTCACGTAATAACCTGGAAATAGAATCAAAAGGAGTTCTGCAGGATTATATGTGCAAGGTGAAAGAGGAAAAGGAATCAAGGAAGACTCCCAGGCTTCTGACTTGAGCAACACGGGTCTTGGTGAAGCGGCTAAGACTGGACAAGGAAGAGTTTAGGGGAAGGAAGCTCAAGAGCTCAGTTTTGAACATAATAAATGTAAGAAGGCTGTGAGATGTCTACAAGGGCTATCAAGTAGGCAGTCAGGTATAAGAGCCTGAACTCCAAGGAGAGGTTTAAGCTAAAGACATAAGTGGAGCTGTCAGCATATCATAGCATATTAAGCCAGGAAGAGAATGAAATTGCCTAGGACAGTGGTTCCAAACTGAGTCATGCTATTTGCCATATCTGTGTAGCACATCTATGTGCTTTATTTACTTTTTCTAGAAATGTACCAAAATGTTCACTTAAATACCCACTTTAATCTCTTTCAAAGATGTAATATCTGTGAAATCTCCTATTATGATAGTTACATTCCAGTTTAACATGCATCTAAAATCAACTTTGATTCCAGCAGGAGAATGCATAAATCAGGAAATACTCACTGAAGAAGAAGAAACATTGAGAGGGAATATAAGAGAACCTAGGACTGAGTAGAAGAACTTGAATATTTAGAGTTGGGGTAGAGGGGAAAAAAGATTCTGTCAAATGCCTGCAAAGCCTGAGCAGCCAGAGATGTAGGAAGTACACCAGAAGAGTGGGGTGTAATGTGCTACCTAGAGCCCCCTTCAGGGCTGGAGGATTTATTCCTTCCACCTAGGAAATTACCCTCAGCTGGAAAGAGCTACCTTACCAGGGGTCACACCCTCTCCTCGGGGGGCAGCCACATCTCATGACAGCCACATCCAAAGTTGTCCAGAGGCTCTAAAGACTATGCCCCTCACCACAATTCAGGACATCTCTAAAGGGTTTCAGAGCTCTCATGAGTTTGGCCAAAGCATCTGTGGGGCCCAATATCCCCTTCTGCTCCATCCTGATTCCCTTCCTTCTTCATAGGTAGCAATTCCAGGAGCACCCTTCTGCAGGCTCATTGAGATCAGCCTCAAAGTCAGCTTCCTGGGAAACCATCCTTCATCATTCGGTATCTCAGAAGGCAATAGGGAAGTGTGCTTCAAGGCAAAAAAGAAGAATATTGAACAGTCAAATAAAAAGTTATAACATCATTCTTGGTGGGAGGTCTCAATATTTGCAAAGATAAACATTTTCACCAAATTAATGTGGGTATTGTTTGGAAGAGGGAAAAAAATGATTTTGAGATTCAACAGGAAGTAAAAAAGTGAGAAACATTTTAAAAAATCTTTGAAAAGGAAAAAAATAAGAGAAGATTTCCATTTCTCTAGAATCTAGATATTAAAATGCACTGAAGAGCTACAGTAAGTCATATAGAATGGGGTTGATAACAAAATAAAATAAAGATAAATAAATGGAAAGCCCAACATGAACTCAAATCAATATATATATAAATACATAAAGATAAGTAAAAATTATTCAGGCAAATGTGAGAGAGAGAGTTTTCCAGCAAAGGAATTTATATTTTCAAGACCCGACAAGTTTGAGAGAGGAAAACAATTCAACAAAAATTGTTTTATATTTATTATCAAGAGCCTACTGAACCACATAAAAACCATCTAAGGCTGTGCTGTCCAACATGGTAGCCACTAACAACGTGTGCCTATCTTGTATTTCAAATATTGTTAGTGTGAATTGAGAGATGCTGCAAGTATAAAATACAGACTAAATTAAAAAAATTTTTCATATTAAAAAGTATGTAAAATACTGCATTAATAATTATTATATTATGTTTTAAAATCATAATATTTCACTATATTGGGTTAAATATATTCTTAAAATTAATTTCACCCATCTTTTTTTTTTTTTTACTTTTTTAATGTGGCTGCTAAAAAATTTGAAATTACATATATGGCTCACATTTATGGATAATATTATATTTCTTTTTTAAAAAAAATTTTTTTTATTTTTGGCTGTGTTGGATCTTCGTTTCTGTGCGAGGGCTTTCCCTAGTTGCGGCAAGCGGGGGCCACTCTTCATCGCGGTGCGCGGGCCTCTCACTGTCGCGGCCTCTCTTGTTGCGGAGCACAGGCTCCAGACGCACAGGCTCAGTAGTTGTGGCTCACGGGCCTAGTTGCTCTGCGGCATGTCCAGAGGCACAGGCTCAGTAGTTGTGGCTCACGGGCCTAGTTGCTCTGCGGCATGTGGGATCTTCCCAGACCAGGGCTCAAACCCGTGTCCCCTGCATTGGCAGGCAGATTCTCAACCACTGCGCCACCAGAGAAGCCCTTATATTTCTATTTGACAGGGTTGACATGAAAGCTTCAAGCCTGGAAGGGAAATGATTAGCTTTGCATTTTTAAAAGATCTCTCTGGCTTCAGGGTGTCATCATCCAATCTCCTCCCATCCATAAGTGCTTGCTGAGTTCTTGACCTGCACTTGCTCCTCCCCATCCTCTTTCCATACCCGTGTAACACCTCCTCCCCTTCACATTATCCTCTTGAGGAAAGGTCTTATCCTAATATATACCAGGCCATTTGCAAAGGATTTCAGGTGTTGCTGTTGTTTAACTGTAGAATGTAAGATTGTATCCCTTTAGGAAAGAAAGGCAAATATGGGGAAGCATGGAAGACAGATACACAATATAGCATGTGACATCACCTCAAGTTGCTGAGTGCAACCTCCCTGTCCAGAAGACCATCACTGCACTATCGTCTTCCCATGTTGGCGAGTACCTCCCCTGACCCCGAAGGACAATCAACCCCTACAGGCTGGCCAGAACCAAATCAACTCTTCCCTCATCAGCAACTTACTTCTCTTCTTCAGCAGTGCTCAGGGCTCCCCAGGAACTACAGCAATGTCTTGAGTTAGGAGATGTGAGGTGTGCCTGTGGAAAGGCCCCACCACCTCCATTAGCTTAGGGTATCTCTAGCGGTTAATTCAGGGAGCTCAAGAGTCACTTTAACCTGACCTTTACCAACTCCGGCCATAGCTTTTCATTGTACATATAAGCCTTGGGGGGTTTCAGGGGTGGCGGTGGCTGACACCTGCTGGCAGTGGTCATGGAAGGTCTAAGTTAACCTCAGGCCTGAAGGACATCAGATAAGATTAAGTGTCTCCTAGGTGACTGAGTGATTGTGCAGTAAGCTCAAGCTTGGAAAAGCCAATGTATATGAAAACACAGTAACTGACCCCCTAGAACATACTTGATAATTGCTGTTGAATCTGAATCTGCACTGCGTTCAAGGGTTCATTGCTATTAAAGAGCTTTGATCATTACTAATGCACTAGGAGCCGGAAGGAAGACCGCAAAGCAAAGGATCTTCAAAGCCAAGCAAGAGACCAGGGCTACTCTTTTCTAGCTGGGGGTGGCAAATTGAAAAGCCTATCAGAACCAGGCACGAAATGTAAAGGAATGAAGCAGGCCAACCCTGAGAATGGAAAGTACACTCCCAGTGTTTGTAAGTGAGACCCTACAATTCAATCCATAAGTCTTGTCAGTTTCTAAAGAAGCTGGATGCAGAGATTAGTTTTATATGAAATTACTCACTTTTTAAAAGTTAGCAACAAATTCACTAAATACACATACGCACCAACACATACACACACACATTCATACACGCACACCACTATGCAGAACCAATGAAACTCACCTGTGGACCCTTATCTGGAGCTAGCTGGTCTCTGCATACCTGGGGGCAGGCCAGGTAGTGTGGCTTAGCTTTAGATCAGTGATTTCTAACCTGTGGTCTTTAAATTTTTGGCTGCTGTTGTGTTTATGTGTTATGTTTGTTGAAAAGAATTAACCATAAAAAATAAGTAAGCATCAGTTTGATTTTCCATATTAGAACTAAAAAGCCAAGTCAAAGCTGTCAGCAAGATCAAGAGGCTTCAAGCATAGAGGATGAAAGGCAGAGGAACAAAGACAACGTTAGAAAAACACCTGGTAATAAATGAGAGGTATGTACTAGACAGATAAAGAAATTAACCTGTAAATATGTTTTTCTTCCAGTCAGCCTGTTGGGGTTGGCATTTATTTTTTATGTAAACAGTTATCTCTATTGAGATCAGCACACTGGGGCTGGCTAATCTGCATATGACACAAACCAGATCCAAGGTCTGATAAAAGAATGCAACTTGCCACATTGACAGTTCACCAAAAGGGCTCTTCTGATTGAACTCCTGTGTGTGCCTTCCGAAAAAGAGAGGAGAGAGTGGCCCCAGCCTTCCACACCAAGATCTAGCTTCCTCCTGTGCAGTTTGACAGAGAGATGGCAGTGCAGGGGGCAACAGTGCAGCATCCTTGGGACTCCGGAGTGTCATGAACAGAGTCCAAGTCTTCTGCCTTGTTTTTCCCTTGTGCTTCGCTTTATGATGATACTTCTGGCCGTGACCATTAGTCATTCACTATTACTCGTATTGGCTATTATCCCAACCCTCTTGCTGGATATTTAAAATAGGTTTTAACCAGCTTAACAAACTTGTGATTGCCATTAATTTACCTGCCTCTGAATCTGGAGGTGACCACACCAACATAAAAGGATCTACTCACCAGGTGCCAGTATATACCAGACACTGGATATCTAGAGATCCAAAAACAATGAGGACACTCCCTTGTCTAGAAGAGCTCACATTCTAGTGGCAGAGTATCCATTTAAGCACGCCAACCGAGAGATTTTCATTGCCCACCTCTTTCCTCCCACAGTTGCCATGTCCCTCCAATCAGAACATTCCATGGCACCAAGCCTGGTATTAGTTATATGTCTGTAAGTTTCAAGCCCTGAAACCAGAAAGATAGTTAATTTAGGATGTGCCTTCCCACCGTGCCCAGGGAGGTTGCGTTTCCATAAGGGTACCAAAAAATCCATATTTAAAATAAAAATCCCCTGAAGGGTTTCTTGCTATCACTCTGGCTAGAGCATCCCAGTTCTTAGCCCTCACTTCACTCCCCATCCCCAAAGCCCTGACTATTTCTGCTAGTTATTGAACTACCAGCCTCGGGGCCTGAAAATCATAACCATGGTCCTGACACAAAGCTCTGCTCACAAAGACTGTTCAAAGCCATGGAATGCTCTGGCTCTTTCATAATTGTAAGAGATATTGAAATGAAGCACATTCTATTCTCTCCACGGGGAGAGTTTTTCCTTTTTTCCCCTTCTGTTCAAAGACTCCTCCTGGTACCCTGATAGCATAATAATTTGCTTTTCTCTCCTATTTATGCATGCTTGTGGACACAAACTCCTCTGGTTTTTTCCTACTTCAATAAAAATTATTGACACAAACTTTACAATGAATGGCCCTGATATAACTGATTGTTCTCCCATTGAGTAATAATACTCATAAAAAGAAATGGAAGGCACGAGAAGAATCAGAGTGAGCAGAAATTGGAATCGTAGAGAGAAACTGTTTAGCATTTATAACTTCCATAAACTTAACCTTGTATTTGTGTCAGCTACTTTATAGTTTTCCAATTTACTTTTTAATTGAGTCCTTTTTTTAGCCATGTTTGGAAGGTATAACTCTAAGTCGTCTTTCAAAACCGCACCACTTTAGTTCAGTTCAATTGATTGTTCCTTGTATTTATTATTCTTGTGCCTAACATACATCACACCATTTGGCCAAGTGCAAATGCAATTTACCATGCATCAAGCCACTTACACAGCAGACGTGCATTAGTTAATATTTTATTTGTTGTGATCTTTTCCATGTTTGCTGTTAGACTTGATCACTTCCAGCTACCATATTGTTTAAGTTATAAAGACAGAAGGAATGACCCAAGTGAACTGATTTACTTGCTGACTGTATAGTCTAACCACGGGATATGAGGTTGTTGTTAAAGGCACATAAATGTGAGTTAATTGAACCAACTTGGGTCCCAGACTCTCCAAAAATTCTACAGAAATGTGAAAATTGCCGTTTCTGGCTTCCTTTTCAGTGTGGTTTACCAGAACTGCCCTGGAGTTGAAAAATCAAATTCTGGCTCTGTTACCCTCACATTCTGTGACTTCAGGCTCTGTTCTCTGACTTTGCTTTCTGTCTATTGCCTGGTCCTGGAATACCCAGAAACTGCTTCCTAAAGAGAAGTTTCACTGTCTTTTGCCAGAAAGGTGAATCAAGAGAGATTGATCAGTCCACAAGGAGGGGGATTGAGTGAATAGCAAAAAAGGGAGATGTGTGGAGCCAATAGGGAGTCTTTAAAACCCAGGAAAGGGCAGTTCAAGAAACTAGAGGTGGAAGCAGGCAAACAGGGGGCATATTAATTCAGACATATAGGTCCTTAGCTCCATTTAAAGAGAATAGATATCTGTTGATCTTGGGTACCATGTTTGCCATTCTCAGTGCATCCAGAAAACCGGATGAAAGTTACATGGGAAGGCGTTTTCATTCAGTATTTAGCTGGGAGCGGAGGATGCCTTGACAGCAGACACATTTCCTACCCTCTCAGGGCTCACAGTCAGAGACATTTTAAAGGACTATGGAGATGTGAGTTGTCACCATTGTTGTTAGGGTTGTTGAAATGAGATCAGTCCTGATTCCTCCTGCTAGAAAAGACTAAATTATTTTGAGGTTTTTCAGTAAATGCTACTAAAAGAGGTTTTGTCACTGGGAAGATAGCATCTCATGGTTTTCATTGACTTTAATTCAAGCATTCATTCAGCTCCTAATTCTAATTCTAACCCACTCACTCGGAACATATAATCCTTCAATCAACTTCTAATTCTTAGTTAATGCCTATACAAATTAAAGAAATATATTTAAAACATATATATTTATCTGAAGACAGCTCTGATTTCTATTTCTATTGGCAAGTCCCATTTAGACTTATGCATTCTTCCTATATGCCCATAGCACTTTCCACTTGTATCTATTATAGAGGTTGTCTGATTGTATTAATTATTCCTACTAGTTCTTTGAGGACAAAACTTATGTCTTAATCGTTTTTGTGTCACTGGCACCAAATGCAACTACCAGGCACCTACCATGTGACAGGCACTGTGGAAACCACTGGAGATACAGAGATATAGAGATGAGTCTTTTCCATAGCTCATAATCAAGTGGGGCAGACATATTATTGCAAACAAATAATTGCAGTAGCGTATTATGGGTTGCCTCATTTAGCATGCTTTAGGCGACAAGTAACAGAAAAGTGCCCTTTCCATCTTTACTTCCCTTTCCAACTTTCCTTTTATTCTCACATTCCTTTCACTTCCCATGCTGAGGCAGAGATGCTGACATCTGAAGAAGCTGGGTGAGGAGAGGGTATGGCATGGAAGGAGGAGAGGGTATGGCATGGAAGCAGCAGAGGGAAGGGGACTGGAGTGTTTGGAAATTGAGCAAATAAGTTAACTGATAGAGCAAATAAGTAAATACATTTAGGATACCAGAAGCCAGGTTTCTCACTGTCTGAGAAGGTATTTTATAAGCATAGAAAAGAGGAGACTAGAAAGAACCTTGAAGTATTAGACTGGGGTTTTAAGCCTCAGTATGAACTTGTAGCATTCTTAATATACATATTCAGATAAATATGGAAATAGCAGCTAATGTAGATGTGTGAATGCATGCACATGCATACATACATATATATATATATATATATATATATATATATATATTCCTAACTCTATCCTCTGAGATTGTCTAGATGCAGGGGTACCCTAGAAGCAACGATCACATTGAATACCCAGATGGTGGTTTCTAAATGACATCCTCCACTAGAATCTGGTCATGGGGAAACATCAGGCAGACCCAAATAAGAGTCATACTATAAAATGAAAGACTTATACTCTTTAAGACTGTTAAGGATGTGAGAGACAGGAAGAGATTGAAGACCTGTTCCAAACTGAAGGAAACTGATGAGACATGATAACTAAAGGAAAACATGTTTTTGGATAAGATCCTGGGTCGGAAAAGAATAAGAAGCATTACTGCTTCTTGAAGTAGTCAATGTATACTAAAGTTGGATCTTAGTAAGTGCCTCTGAGTTGCTATTTAAAGATTCAAAACTTTGAGACTATTAACTGTTTTTAGCACTTGCAAAAGTCTAGTTAGTTACAAAGTTTTCATTTTTTCTCGAACATTTTGTTGCCTTCATATGGATGAATAGCCAGTAAAGGATTTTTAATGGACACATCTAATTGTAAAAAACACTGCTCTGTGAACATTATCTCAAAGCCTCACTGCTAATGACAATAAAATGAGGTTACATTTATATTAACGTCCAAATTACAATGGCTTAGCACCTCCACCAGCTACACTGCAGCTCAAAGTATACACACCCACTGTTATTTCTGAGTCTATGCTCTTCTTGTTCTAGTTCTTCATCAAGCCTCCAGGCTATAGTCCCTAGACATGATCTGCTGCAGCTCACAGGACACACAGGAGGTTTGGGAAGTTGTGTTGGTCTCCCTATGTCACTCAAGCCCAAGTCTGGAAGATAACTCTCCCTTGATTCTCAATAGCATCACTGAGACCTAGCTTGAATTTCTTACAAGACACTGGAAGTTTAAGCATAAGTGGAGGAAATAACATTACACGCAGTAAGGCATTCTTGCTACTAGATGTGATACTCTGGGGGCCCATGGGCCTCACACTTACGCTCAATGGTATCTCCTAAAGTGTCCCGCTGCCTAGCTCCCCACCTGCTCCAAAAAGACTGACTCCTCTTTACCCTCACCACTACGCGCTCCATACATTCCCACAACCCAAAGTCCAGGTCCATCTGCCCTGAAGCTCAGAGAGAAACAAGATTTTCCCTCCCTCCAATCCTTGGCCTGACTTCTCAATTTTCCTTTCTGTCTCTGGTTCGGTCTTTGCCAGAATAGTAGAACTTGCTACAAGAAAAACCCTGATCATAGACTTAACCTATGGCCCCAACAGTTGCAAAAGAAAATGCTTTGAAATCTTAGTAAATTCCAGGTTAATATAACTGAAATAATGTGTAGGACATTGTTATGGACTGAATCGTATTCCCCCCCAAAAAACTATTCTTCCCCGCTGATATCTCAGAATGTGGCTGTATTTTGGAGAGAGGGTCTTTAAACAGGTAATTAAGTTGAGTCATTAGGGCAGGTTGTAATCCAATATGACTGGTATCCTTACAAGAAGAGGAAATTTGGATACAGACACATACAGAGGGAAGATGATGTGAAGGCAAAGAGAGGAGATAGCCATCGACAAGCCAAGAAGAGAGCCCTGGAACAGATTCTTTCCTCAAGGTCTTCAGAAGGAACCAACCCTGCTAACACCTTGATCTCAGACTTGTAGCCTCTGGAATTGTGAGAAAATATACTTCTGTTGTTTAAGCCACCCAGTCTGTGGTTCTTTGTTACAGAAGCCCTAGCAAGCTAATACAGATGTCAAGTTTGAACTGTGTCAGACTAAGTCCAGCTTCCTTTTGGTCTTTCTTCCACCAGGAGGCAGAAGATAAAACTCTGAGTCTTAGTAGTTTCACATTTTTTGCCAATGACTACTAACAGGAAAATGGAATTTTCCACAAAAATAGTTCATAGGCAGAAAACATTCTAACGGTAAAATTTATATATAGAAAAAAATAAAAGCATTTTCCTAACTCCCTTCCCCTAACAGCCTCCACCAAGAAAATAAAAGCCAGGAAACTCTCCAAGATAGATTCCTGGTTCAACCATAAATAGCCATTTATGTTTGCAGAGAAAATAATAAATTTCTTAGTGTGAAAAAAATCTACCTCACGATTTTTCACAAGTACCTTTACAAATGTGTAAAACATAACAAAAGAATGATATGTCCCAAAGAGGAATTCAAATCTCCATCTCTTAACAAAGAGAAAAAGAGTTGAAAACTTCAAAATGAAAACTATGCTCACATTCAACACAACAAGAAAGAACTGAAGTTGATTCAGGGCACCCCCTCTCTCATTCCATGGTGTGTGAGTTGTACCCAAATTACTGATGAATGAAATAAATGGAATGAGATGGAAAAGGAGGGTATTTATTTCATTCTCTGCTAAGAGAGTGAAGCTGCCCACGATCAGAGCCCAGCTTCCCTGAGGACCACCTTATTTCTCTCCATCCGAATTCATCCTTTTTCCTCGTGTGTCTTCCTCCTTATCTCAGTTTGCATGTCTTCTGTTTACTGAGTCCCCCACATCTTTCCCATTTCTTTCCTCTAGGTTTCATCATTGCCTTTTCCTTCCCTGCTGCTATATGGATGACATACCCGTTTGGGGTTGGAATGCTCTGTTTCTTGGATTCAAAATGACAGAAAAGCCATCAACACCCAGAGCAGCAGTGTGGTAGGTAGACCAGTGGTGGCATAGGAGGTCATTTTAGGGAGACCACAAATGAATTTTTAAATTTAATGGATTTTAAAATTTAACTGTACATTAGAAAAAATAGAACTGGCACATCAAATCTTTAAATCCTGATGTAAATGAGCAGATGGCGGAAGAATTTTGAGCCTTAAGAGAGTTTTCCAGGTGACCCTGAAATCAAACCACATTAGATTTTATAAACCTAATCGCTTTCCCTGACACGTTTAACAACTGAAATAGTGCAGGTCTCGTTCCCATAAAGTCTCAGAGCACCGTGTACCTCTCCTTTACAGCACTTAGCCCAATTATAACCCATTCTTTGTGTAACTGTTTGTCATATGACCATCTTTACTACCAGAATGTTCACTCTGAAATCGGTCCCATGACTGCTTGTTTCCTACTGTATCCTTTGATCTCAGCACATTCGTTGGTATATATTAGCATTCCTTAAGTGTTTCTAGAATAAATGCATGAAGAAATAAATGAATAAATAAAGCTGGCTCTAATTTGATGATATATCCATCATTTTCCTAAGAAGATTTCTGAGCAAAAGAAGGAAACCATAATCTAAGAATTTGGCCCATCAAAAAATGAGTGGGTTAAGTGCATAGTGCAGGGAAAAGAACAGTGGGCTCAGAGTTGCAAGACCACAGTCTGAGCCTTAACTCTACCAATAACTAACTGGTTGAGTGACCTCTTTTTTATCTCCCAAGTCATTCCACCTCTACTGACCTTGTTTCCCATGTGCAGAATGAATAAATGTTCTCTAAGACATGTTCCTATTTGGGTGCTATGCAGTCAAGTCAAAATAGTTCAAGAAGAGGATCCTTAAGGCTGTGCCTTTCTTTTCCTGTGTATGTACGTGTTCAACAACTATTATTTAAGCTTCAATCAAACAATGCTCTCATGAGTGGAGAAGATGTCAAACGTCTGGCTAACCAAAAAACAAAAAACAAAACATCTAAAATCCTATGGGTTCTGCTGGTGGGAATATACATGAAGCAGCCACTGTGGAAAACAGTTTGATCCTTCCTCAAAAAGTTAAACATAGAATTAATCAGCATATGACCCAGCAATTCCACTCCTATGCATATACCCAAAAGAATTGAAAGCCAGTATGCAAACAAAAACTTGTACATGAATGTTCATGGTAGCATTATTCACAATTGCCAAATGAGAAAACAATCCAAATGATGAATGGATAAACAAAATGTGGCTATATCCATACAATGGTATATTATTCAGTCATAAAAAGAGATAAAGTACTGATACATGCTAAAACATGGGTGGATGAACCTCAGAAACACGCTAAGTGAAAATAACCATACACACAAGGTCACATGTATGATTCCATTTATATAGGATATCCAGAATAGCTAAATCTGTAGAGACAGAAAGCAGATTAGTAAGAAGGACAGAATGAGGAGTGACTGCTTTACTGGATACAGGGTTTCCTTTTGGGATGATGAAAATGTTTTAAAACTAAATGGAGGTGATGGTTGTGTAACATTGTGAAGGTATTAAATGCCACTGAATCATATATTTTTTAATATGATAGACCCTTTTATTGATTGATTGATTGATTGGTCATGTCACGCAGCATGTGGGATCTTACTTACTTCCCTGACCAGGGATCAAACCTGTGCCCCACTGCATTGGGATCACGAAGTCTTAACCACTGGACCACCAGGGAAGTCCCTGAACTGTATACTTTAAATGGATAATTTTATATTAGATTAATTTTACCTTAATTTTTAAAAGCCTATGTATTCTATTTTATAAAAATATACAGTAATGTTTTCAAAAACAGTCACTCAAAATCAAATAAAAGCTTTTATAAATCTATGAAAATTGATGGTAAGAATTCTGGGCAGGAATAGACAATCTGCCACCCATGACTGTAACCTTCTGAGCTTTAAAATATGGACCTTGATATCATTACAGCCACCAAAATCTAAAATTATTCAAGCCTACTACTAATAATACCTATCATGTACTCATATGCATGAATTTAGAAAACCCTTCCAGAGTTGAATAATTTCCATCAACTCTCCCCCATGAATTACAAATGTTATATTCTATCAATGTGACTAATACAGATATATTAAAAACTAAGTTAAAATGATCCAAGAAACCCCTTACTTCCTTCACAAACACAATATAAATAGTTCAAAACTCCATATTGGTCCCATATTCCTCTATCTGGACACACAAGGGATCTACATGACAAGCTGTAACAAAGTACATGTAGTTTAAAAACTCCAAACTTAGAAAAGCTATGCCTCTGACTGTGAAAGAGTTTTGCTTAAAAATAGTAGCATACTATTTTTAAGAGCTCTCCCCCATTCTCCTTCCCTTTGACATTGCCACACAATTCTCCTAGGAGCAGAGCTGCCATGATTTCCACATGCCAAGAAACCACTCTGGTGTGTAGAGATAGGCATCCAACAACAGGCTCACTACCAGTTTACCAAGCACATCTGCCCATGACCTTCAAGACCAATATCAAATGCAAACTTCACACTTTATAGAAATTGAACACAAATCCTCTTTTGAAACTTGTTTCCTTTTTTTAAAAAATAAATTTATTTATTTATTTATTTATTTTTGGCTGCATTAGGTCTTCGTTTCTGCACGTGGACTTTCTCTGGTTGCGGCGAGCGGGGTCTATTCTTCCTTGCGGTGCGCGGGCTTCTCATTGCGGTGGCTTCTCTTGTTGCGGAGCACGGGCTCTAGGCGGGTGGGCTTCAGTGTGGTACGTGGGCTCAGTAGTTGTGGCTCACAGGCTCTAGAGTGCGGGCTCAGTAGTTGTGGCGTACTGGCTTAGTTGCTCTGCAGCATGTGGGATCTTCCAGGACCAGGGATCGAATCCGTGTTCCCTGCATTGGCAGGCCGATTCTTAACAACTGAGCCACCAGGGAAGTCCTGAAACTTGTTTTCTAAATGCTTGGTAAAATGACTTATTTGATCAGCTTGAGAATGTTTTTGGAAACAGCATCGATATTTTGCCACATGACACATAATGTCACAATGTGGTACTTAAAGCATCAGTTCATGAAATACCTGTTAAAGAATAGCACCTGTATTATACTCCATAGGTTTTTTTTCTCTTCCCCCTTGCTTTCTTTTTTTTCTTTCTACAAAAGCAATGCACGTTCACGTCAGAAATTTTGGAGAAAACAGAAACGTGGAAAAAGGAAAAATCACTCAGAGTCCTACAATCCAAATGTATCTCTATTAACATTTTAACCACTAATTTCTAATCTATGTCTAATGATTTAGGAAAGTTTTGATACGCATTTTTCATTTTACTGTGTTTCTCTGCAACTGAGGTTAGTTTTCTTGGGTAATAAATCAGAAGTGTTTTCATTATTTGACACAGAGTTTATGTTAAATGCTCAATAAAATATTTTTGGAATAGTTCAGGCCCTTTAGAGAAAAACAACCTCTATCTTACAATCACCTCTTTGTAAATCCCAGCTTATATGTCACCTCCACGGGGAAACTTTCTTAATTCTCCAGATCAGGTTAGGCCCCCACTTATATGCTCCCACAGCATCCTTTGCTTTTCCCTCATAGCATATACCACAGATAACCATCTGGATTGTTATCAGCTGTTTTCCCCAACTAGAGTATAGGCACCCAGAAGAAAGTCACCAAGTCTGTCTTATTCTTTGCTATTCTCCAAAAATTAAGTGAGTTTTATTATGTAAAAGATATTTAGCTAATAGTGGATGGATGGATGGATGGATGGATGGATGGATGGATGGACGAATGGACAGATGGATGAATAGATGGACAGATGAATTAATGAACCAAGGAACAAACTTTCTTAGGGATGCAATCTGGGACCATGACTGACTGAAGAGATGAAACTTGTGTGGCAATGTAATTGCATGAATAAGAGCTGAGTTTATACTGGAATGAGTTTATACCTCTTTGATCCTCCTTCTCAGACACCAGGATCCTGACGCAAGACCCCTGTTTAGTGTAGAGACCCTGCCCAGGGAACATACCTGCTGTGATACATGAAGGAATGGGACTTCAGTTCTGAACAAGATGGAGTCACAGGAACTGGATTTCCTTTCCACCTGAAACAATAAAAAGGGACAAAGTATGATTTTCAGACATTGGACAGGCAGCTTAAGACAGTGATTCCTGAGACAGGGAAACTCATGCAGTGAGCCCTATGAATGCCCCATCTTATTGCCTCCAGAGAGTTTTCAGGCTGCAGCTGAGGAAGGGAGAACAGTGCAAGAGGCACTGATGTTCTCCCTGAATTTTTTCATTCACAACCTCTAGAGTTGCCCAGGTGAAATTAAAAACTGGCCCCTGCACATGAAGGACAAGAAAAAAAACAAAGAAAGAGGCAGACCACTTCAGATTGGTAGATGGCAGTTTTAATAAGCAAAGGAACTTACATATGACACTTGTCTTGGGAGGCTGCAAGGCGAATAGATCTCCACACAGCTCTCCAGAATCTTAAGAGTTTACATAGACGTCTTAAAGGGCCTTAAAGTCACTACACAGTCTAGATTGTCTCAACAACACAGGGCTCTCCCAAGACTGCATCTTTGAAGTGGCTCCTAGTACAGGACCAGTGCATGGACCATACATTCCAAGGACAAGGGAGGGGATGAGGAGTCTCAGACTGCCTGGGTCCAGCTTGTAGATCAACTGGCAGTCATGTCCTCTCGATGACCTCCTCCCACAGAGTTGAGGGGATGGAGCTTGTTGTCTTGAAAAGTCACAACAGCCAATGTTCACAGGGCAGAATACCAGAGAAGAGAGAAATACACAGAGATAGAACTCCAGAGATATCTGCAGAAGGTCCCCATCAAGTCTGCAGCTGAGTCCATGTGAGTGAAGAGATCACCTGAGGCCATGGGAAGAATCACCTAGAGGGAGCACACAGAACAATCCAGAGTGCTCACACAGGACTAGGAATCATTCCTAGCCTCAAAGGTCAAGGTGGAAAATCCTCACAATTCATGGGCAGTGGGTAGAATATTCAGAAGGGTAGTGACTCAGTAGTGACAGAAAAATAGTCCTAAGTCTACAGGGTGCTCTGGTCCCACCATACCCAAAAGGTTCAAACCATTCAAGTAACTGTGTACTATAACAAGGCTCAATAATGTTTACAAGAATACAAAAAATATCCAGCACCCAACAAGGTAAAATTCACAGTAGCCAGCTTCTAATAAAAAAATTATTAGGTATGTAAAGAAGCAGGAATATATGACCCATAATGAGGAGAAAATAGCAATGGGAGAGATAGTATCTGAGGGAGGAACCAACGTGAAATCCTGGCAGACCATCTAACACTATCAGTAGAGAGAAAATATGGTATTAAACACTAGAACAAACATCCAGATTTGCAAACCATCTCCACCATTTCTTAGGTGAATCTGACTCAAAAACCCATTTTTACAATGACTGGTTCCTCTTCTGTTTACTTATGCTCTTATAAGGACTGAAAGAATTGAGAGAATGTTTAAATAAAGGCAACCGTAGATTTTCTATTTTGGATGTCCACACCATCAGCACCTCTAAGGCTTCTCAAGAACACAAAAACAAGCAACTCCCACCACTTGGAAAGAAGAGACTGATATTTTGAAAGAAATGCTACAGTCTAATCAGTATTTGCCTCCAAAGCTTCCGCATATCAGTCCTGAATTTTGGAGTCTTTTTTCTTTGCCAGCAGTTTTCATAACATGATTCAAAGAGGATGGATTTTTCATCAATTAAGTGACATATCACATTGCCCTAACATGTCATAAATTTCAAGGATTTCTCAATATCTTGTCATGATGAACCCAAATTTAGCAATATTATCAGACTTTGGCTCTACATATCAAGATACTTAATGTTTGTGCCAATAACTGAAATTTATCGTTTCTTGAACTTAATGGACCCAGTGCCATTGCTTCTTTCAGATTGTTTCAGCAGGGACTAGACTTTTTGAAGTCAATAAACCATTTCTTCTCTTGAAAATGAACTCCAACTGTTCTCTCTTAGGTTGCTTTCATGGCCAAACTATTGTTCCTCAGCTCTTGCAATGTGCTTTTTGGAAAAGGAATATTTTTCGGATTTTATTCACTGAGCACTAATTGAGTCTCTGAAGTGGTCCTAAGTGTGATAAAGGAATTACTAAAGCTATGAGTCCAAAAATAAGGGCACAGTGACAAAAATACTCCTTGGCTAAATGAAAGATGCCATACAAATATGTAGTGTCTATTAATGTACCACTCTTTTGGGGGACAGACGTCCAAGAATTTGGTCAAAGGAAATCATGTCTTTGATACTTAGCTGCTATTCAACCCAGGTGAAAAGTCATTACAATCACAGACAGCACTAGCGGAACAGGAGATGCAACATAGTGGAGGAGGGGATGATGGAGAAAGATTGAAATCAAAGGGCAGATCAATGAAGGAAGGAGTAAGCCAAAAGCATGAGGAGTTATGGGAAAGAGACCTATATGCATCCCAAATTATAGCATCAGTGAGAGAGAACAAGGGAACACAACAAAGTGTTAGGCAGAGCTACCTTTTGTGAATTTTCCATGGCTCTGAAGACCCACATGGCCAACAGAGTCAACAAAGAGGGCAGGGTGCATGGCTTCTGCTATGGTCCTAGCAATGAGTTAGGACCTTGAGTGAGAGAGTAGTCATGACCATCATTCTGACAATGTGTGGGTTGATAATACCTAATTAGAAAAACCATAAGATGACTGAGGACCATTTAAAAGGCAACTCAAGAACAAATATGGATTTTTAGCAGAGGCAGGATGAAGACAGAAACAAATCCTAACATTTGATAAATCACAATGGGAGCAAAGAAACCCAAACTTATGCATGTGCATGTACACATACACAGACACCTTACTATACTAGGACAGAGAGTCCTCAAGTTGAAGACCTATTGGCTGCTAAAATTGGCTTTTCATATAGGATTCTCTAAAATCTTATGTGGAAAGAAAGTAGCCAGAGCCAGAAGAGTCTTATTTTGATAGTCATATGTGCCAATATGCTTATATCTCAAGAAATGATGAAGCTATATGGTCCCTTCTTCTGACTTTAAGACACAAATTGAATGAAATTCAGTGGAGACAGGAGAGGGAAAAAAAGTAGCAAAAGTAGGAAATAAGAGATTATTTCTCACATTTTACTATGTCTCTCTCACTGAACTATAAGCTCCAAATGGTAGAGACTATATTTGCTTTGCTAACCACTGAATATATAGTGTCTAGTACAATTCCTGGTGTATAGTAAGTATTCATTGAGTATTTATTAAATAAATAAGGTTGCAGTGTTATATAGAACAACAGAAGGCCATGATAAAAGCCTCGATCTTCAAGGTAGAAATAATATTGGAAGTTGAATTAGTTAGAATTAGTTTGGCTCTGAGTAAAAGAGAAATCCAAAGTATGGATGGCTTAAACAAGGTAGAATTTTATTTCACATCCACATTTTTAGGAAAGTCTGGATGTAGTCTGGATGCTAGGGGAGGTATCATGTTTGCACAAAGTGATCAAGGACCACTGTCACACCCTCCTCTGCTATCCATTAGGTCTGGCCCTTCTCCTCAAGGTCCAAGATGTCTGTTAGAGCTCCTGTCACTACATCTTCATTCCAGGCAGAGGCAGAAGGATAGAAGGAAGGGAAGGGACAAAAAGGGCACATTCTTTTATTTGATAACCCAAACAATACTTTCAATTACACTGATTAGTCAAAACTTAGTCACACTTAACTACAAAGGGAGGCTGGGAAATTCAGTCTTTTAGCTGGAAAGCAATGTTCCAGTTTAAAATCTGTAATCTTTTATGAAGGAGAAGAGGGATAATAGATATAGGGCATTTTCCACCATAAGGTGAGTATCAATTAAAATCTTCTCCAGAATGAAAAGAGAGAAAATAGAAATTATTTCGCATTGAGACTCTCTTCCCGTTTGTTCAATATTTTTGGGAAGCAAATTCTCTTGAAATACTTAAGAACTGCAAAAATTATTAACCAATTGACAGACCTCTCAGCCAACAAAAGATGAAAGAAAGGGAATAGATTTTTTCCCCTTTGTTCCTTTTTTTTTTTTTTTTTTTAATCTCAGCAAGGACTGCTTGAGCTCAGAGAATTGTCCACCTCCATGTTTTTGCTGTCAGTGGTCTGGGGATCTGTCAGTTTGTGGAAGCTGGAACTAGACTATTCTATGCCCCTGCCAGCCCTCGCCCACCCCCTCCAAATGACAAAACTTGCCTGTACCTCAAGATGTTTTTTCACTGCTTCAGGGGAAAAAAAGATAATTCCAGCTCACCATAATGCAGGCATTCTTGAATGGCACATTTACTGTTGACCAACAAAAGACCAAACTAGTTACTGTGGTAAAGACAAAACTGACCTAGAGATCATGATAACAGGTTCCAACTACTATTTGTTTATTTGTTTACTCATTTTTTCACACAGGATTTTAGCTGATGGTATCAAACTAAATATTTCTTAGAAAATAAAACCACTACAAAGAAAAAACATTGAGGCAATATCTTGAGTCTGAAATTTTTAATTACTATCTGAGGGCTATTTGAAATGTGAAGTCATGAATCAAAGAGAACTGAAAGGATTTTTCAAAAAATAAAAAATGCTGGTCAGAGACACAGTCTTTGAATTTTCCTGGTGATGACTGGCGACAGGGACAGGAGGGTTAAGATTTTAAAGTGAAGTTTTTGAAACTACTCCTCCTCATCCTCAGCCTAGTTATAAGGGGAAAACAGAAATCCTAAGAGGCCAACCAAATTTCTCCACCTCCCACTCCCCGCTATAAAGATTATAAAACCATAGGAGACTGACAAAGCTCTCTGCTCAGATTAAAGGTCAAAACTTGACACCCTAAATACTAAAGTGTTTGGGTGGAAAGACAGGAATGACAGACTTCCTAATTTGAGAACACATACACTCAGAGGGTTAGGATGGGAGAGTAGGGTCTTAAAAAATTCCATCTTGGTGGGTCTCCTCCAGGGAATATATTCAATGCACTTAGCAAACAGCCGATCAGAAATTGCACTAGCCAAGGCACTAACTCAGGGACCTAGAAGCTCTCTAATGAGCCATGCATTAACTCTTTATAAAGTTTCTGGATTGTGAAGAGGATCGCAGGACAGGGGTAAGGCTCAGGTCATTAAATATTTGCCAACCAGAATTTTAACAGCGTGTAAGGCTGTCCTGGGGCAAACCATCTGAATATCAGCCCCGTTCTACTCTTCCAGGCACTAATGATCATTATGACCACATTCTTGCTCTCTCATGTCATCCAGCTTCAGAGGGTCACTTAGCTCTTGTCACTTTGTGGAAATGGCCACCCAGTCCTGGAGAGAGTATTCAGGAAGACACAAACCGTACCTCTCTTTAGATCATTAATCCCAGTCACACTGGAAACATCAGGTGGGGAACAAGAGTTTCCATGTAGTGTCTGGTGTTCCCATATTCATGCAGGACTAAACAGAAATATACAGCAATATTACTGGAAAGGAAACTCAGAAAATTGAAATGCTACTCTTACTTTAAACAAGTCCTTTTCTGATTATACCTTGGTCTCCTCTGGACAGGTAAATTGGATTGGAATATGCTCTAATGTCTTCAACCTGCATATTTAAATCAGTGTCACTTTAATTCTCACTTATGAATGTGTATGAATAAGATTATGAAATTATTAAGCGGGAAAAACACAACAGAAAAGACAGGCTTATTGGTGACACCAATCACAATGACACGATACAGTGGCTTGTTTAATTATTTTAAGAAAAATTAGATTCTCTCTAACAGCCTTCCATATTTGATGTTTTCTAATACACAGTAATTCTTCCTCTTTTTTACCTTGTAGATTTTCACTTTTAATAAAAGTCTTCTTATTTAAATATTTTGGAAAGGACAAAAGCTAAAGAAATTTAGGTTTACTTCCTGTTTTATAATTAATGGGTCTATTATTATGTCCCTGGCTTGTTCGCTCATTCCTCATGTTACCCCTTCCCCTTTGTTTTAAATGTCTCTTTCATCTGAATTTGTTTCCTATCAGTCATTTGTTTTTTATTAAGGTAAGATTCGCATAACATAAAATTCACCATCTTGCCATTTTAAATTGTACAATTCAGTGGCATTTAGTGCATTCACAGTGTATTGCATCACCATCTAATTCCAAAATATTTTGATCATATCAAAAAGAAATCTTATACCCATTAAGCAGTCACTCCTCACTCCTAGGTCCTAGCAGCAGATTATCTGCTCTCTGCCTCTATGGATTTGCCTATCCTGGACATATATAGGATACAAAAGGAAACATATGAGATATGGCTTTTTTCTGTCTGGCTTCTTTCATTTAGCATAATGTTTACCAGGTATATCTATATATCAGTACCTTTTTGTAGCTGAATAATATTCCACTGTAAGGATATACCACATTTGTTTATTCATGGATTGGTTGCTGGACATTTGTATTGTTACCACTTTTTGGATATTATGAAAAATGCTACTATGAACACTCATGTAGAAATTTTTGTTTGGACACCTGTTTTCAATTCTCTTGGGTAGGTACCAAGAAGTAGAATTGCTGGGTCATATGGTTATTCTATGTTTAATTTTCTGAGGAATCATCGAAGTATTTTCCACAAGTGCTGCACCATTCTACATTCCCACAGCGATGCACAAGTGTTCAAATTTCTCAGCATCCTCACCAACACTTATCATTTTCCATTTTTGTTGTTGTTATAGCTATCCTAGTAGGTATAAAGTGGTACTCACTGTGGTTTTGCTTTGCATTTCCCTAATGACTACTGATGTTAAGCACCTTTTCATGTGTTTATTGGTCATTAGTATATCTTTGGAGAAATGTCCATTTAAGTCCTTTGCTCATTTTCAAATTGGGTTGTTTGCCTTTTGTTGTTGAGTTGTACCTTCCAATCATTTTAAGCCAAAATGTTTTAACATTGGGTTTTCAAACCAATGACCAAGTTGCAAAATGAACTATACAAAAAAAAACAAAGCCTAGACTACTTGCTACACCCACTAAAATGGGTGGGTGGGCGTGCCCACACCCACACCCACCCACATAGTCATTTTGAATTTTGATTTTTGAATTCTAATATGCCCATCCAGACAACAGATAAGTAAGTTATTTCTAGGGAAAATAATTTTTTTTTAATTAACAGAAAGGAAAATAATTTATTCATGCATATATTTATTCAACAAATATTTCTTGATCATTCTGCTAGGCATTAGGATGACTGAAAACATCTGTGATAACACTGCATCTTTATACCTATATCCATATAGGAAGATGCATTATAAAGGGGGGGTTGTACACGAAAACCATGTAAAGTATGAAGAAAAGCAATTATAGGAAAAACTTAATTCAGTTTGCCCAGAGTTTAGAAGAAAATGAAATTCCCAAATGACCTAGAGACAGATGACTTGTGTTTTATCTTCCTTTGAAAAAGATACTATGTAAAAGAGGAACAATGTCTCCCATGCCACACACAAGGATATATCATCCAAACTCACTCATACTATTGAATTGATAGCTATTAATCAGGAGGCCTGAAATGTGTATTGTTCCTTTGCATTATTGGGAATAGCTCTAGAAAGAATTTGTGGAAAGTTGGAATATCAAGAAAATTTTAAACTCAGATGTTAAAATGTGATTCCAAGTCACTATTTTTGGATGAAAATCTAAGGAAGAAATCTATGAAACAAAGAATGTGTCTCCACAAGGTGAAAATAATATATTCTGATTCCCAATGCCTGAATTTGTGGAGAAGTGAGGCATTCACTTACTGAAGTGCACAGGTATTTAGGACGTGCTAAATAAGAGGTAGAATATAAATATAAAATTGGGAGTATGGAGTAGTGGTTTAGAACACAAGTTTTAAAATCAGTCCGACTTGGATCTGAGAACCTTGTGTCACTTATTAGGTTGCTCATCCCAGCTTCAAGACCAGCCTCCTGACTCAGCTTTGTGATGCCGGGGCCAGGACTCTGTGAACCAGCTTCCGGCATTGCCCACTACCCTCTGTGAAGCTCTGCCAGCAGGGGGTACTAGAGGAAGACCGAATACCTGGAGGAAGGAAAGAAACCTGTCTGCTCCTGTCTGTTTCCTTTTGGTTTCCTGTTATTGTCAGCACCACCACCTTTGAACCTCAGAAGCAGCACTACTTGCAGTAGGAGAAGTTGAATTCAGTTGAATCCAGTTTGCAGGGGTTTCTTTAACACTTGCTGACCAGTCCCACCAAATTTTCCCAAAGACACAAGGACCAGCTGTCTGCCCCCTCTCCTCAAAGGTGTGGGTCCCAGCCCAAGAATGAGCCTCCTCCAAATTTCTGAGTTTTAATAATTCCAAGATTTTCCTTCACTTCCCAACCTAAAAACTTGATAGTCGTGCTTGCTTCAGCAGCACATATACTAAAATTGGAACGATACAGAGAAGATTAGCATGGTCCCTGCGCAAGGATGACACGCAAATTCGTGAAGCATTCCATATTTTTAAAAAAAGAACAAAAAACAAAAAACTGATCGTGGATTCCTGCTAGTTCTCCCTTCTGTGATACCTTTTTTAAAAAATTTGAAGTATAGTTGATTTACAGTGTTTCAGGTGTACAGCAAGGGATTCAGTTTTATACACACACACATACACACACACACACGTGTACATCTCTTTTTTCAGATTCTTTTCCATTATAGGTTATTTCAAGATATTGAATATAGTTCCCTCTTCTATCAGTAGGACCTTGTTGTTTATTTTGTAATAGTAGTGTGCACCTGTTAATCCCAAATTCCCAATTTATCCCGCCCTCGTTTTCCCCTTTGGTGATCAAAATTTGTTTTCTATGTCTGTGAGTCTAGTTCTGTTTTGTAAATAAGTTCATTTGTATCATTTCTTGGATTCCACATATAAGAGATATCATATGATATTTATCTTTCTCTGTCAGACTTACTTCACTTAGTATGATAATCTCTAGGTCCATCCATGTTGCTGCAAATGGCATTATTTCATTCTTTTTTATGACTGAGTAATATTCCATTGTATATATACACCACATCTTCTTTGTCCATTCATCTGTCAATGGACATTTAGGTTGCTTCCATGTCTTGGCTATTGTAAATAGTGCTGCAAGGAACACTGGGGTGCATGTATCTTTTCGAATTAGAGTTTTCATCTTTTCTGGATATATGTCCAGGAGTGGGATTGCTGGATCATATAGTAACTCTATTTTTAGTGTTTGAAGGAACTTCCATACTGTTTTCCACAGTGGCTGCATCAAATTACATTGCAGCAACAGTGTTGGAGGCTTCCCTTTTCTCCACACCCTCTCCAGCATTTATTATTTGTAGGCTTTCTGATAATGGCCATTCTGACTGGTGTGAGGTGGTACCTCATTGTAGTTTTGATTTGCATTTCTCTAATAATTGGCAATACTGAGCATATTTTCATGTGCCTGTTGGTCACCTGTATGTCTTCTTTGGAGACAATGTCTATTTAGTCTTCCTTCTGTGATATCTCAGTGCTCTTTGGTTGCTTTTTCAATTCTCTAATAACCTCTAACAATTGTTTACATTCTCTCTGTTAAAATAACTGACATCGCTTCTGTCTCCTGATGGGATCCTGAATGATATGGTTCCCCAGCTGGCAGCTGGTTGCCTTCTGGTCCTATTTCTCTCCAACAGGACTGGGAGTTCTCAGAGTTGCTGCTGAGAAGCTGGTTTCTATCACTGGGAAGCCAGAAGCCTCCAAGGTGTTAATATACTAAGAAATCTAATCTCATGCACTCTCCTAACCCTAGTGTGAATCAGTGTGACTCAAGTCTCCTGAAAAAGACATCTTCTGAAAAAAGGTAAATTGAAAAAGACATAGAGTCAATTAGTGTTATCCTGGGGTTGGGGTGGGAGCAGAGGTTGACTGCAAACATGCATGCAAGGGATGTTTGGGGAGTAATGCATAAGTTCTAACACTGGATTGTGATGATGGTTCCGTAAATTTACTAAAAGTCGTTGGATTGTACACTTAAAATGGATGAATTTTAGATGTAAATTAAAGCTCAATGCTTTTCTTTTTTTTAATCAGCCTTTTAAAACTAACATAAATGATCTTTGTGATCAAGGCCTACCATAGAGTGAGATGGTCATTTACGCCAGGATTCTCATTCATGAAAGACCTCAAATTCTGACATCCAGGCTTGTTCATTCCCAACATTAGTTATTTTTGTGACTCTAGGCCTCTCCACATCTGAGCTGTTGTCTTCAATGTACAGTAAATACTTACTAATGACATAGGATTTCTCTCTTTGGTATCTGAACTTATCTCTAAGATGGTCCAAGTCCAAAGACTTGAAAGGCTAGGGGCCTTGGAAGACTTGGTAGGCTAGGAAAGTTAACACTTACTAAGCCTATCCACCATGGAACAGGCACCAAATTCTTTGCTTTACATCATAATTTAAGCTTATTTTTACAATAATGATACCTATGTGATGGGCATTCCAAACCAACCATTTTATAGAGAAGAAAACTGAAGCACTTAAAAGTGAAATAACTTGCATAAGATGATGTACTCAGTAAGTAGGATGGTTAGATTTATTTATTTTTAAAATAAATTTATTTATTTATTTATTTTTGCCTGCATTGGGTCTTTGTTGGTGCAGGCTTTCTTTAGTTGCGGTGAGCGGGGTTACTCTGCGTTGAGGTGCACCGGCTTCTCATCACAGTGGCTTCTCTTGTTGCGGAGCATGGGCTCTAGGCACGCGAGCTTCAGAAGTTGTGGCACGCGGGCTTCAGTAGTTGTGGCTAACGGGCTCTAGAGCGCAGGCTCAGTAGTTGTGGCACACAGGCTTAGTTGCTCCGCGGCATATGGGATCTTCCCGGGCCAGGGCTTGAACCCATGACGCCTGCATTGGCAGGCGGATTCTTAACCACTGTGCCACCAGGGAAGCCCTAGATTTAAAATCCAGCTTTCTGCACATGAAATGACATTTTCATGAAAACCTTGGGGCCTCTTTCAGTGAGGCATTTCTGAGGGCAAAGAGAGAATTCTATAGGGTATACCTTTGAACAAGAATATCAGTTAAATCAATTTAAATAGCAAGTTACTGTTTAAGATTGTATGAATTATGAAGTTAGAAATCTATAAAGAAGGTCTCAAATGGTAGGTGACCCACAGTGTATTTTACATAGGTATTAGCGGTAGGTATTTCTCCCTAGTTTCTTTGGGTTCTTTTTGATTCAAATGCTTGGCAAAACTGTGCATTATGTTGTTTTATAGTGTTCTGTGCTGACAAGTGGTAAACTCTGAGAAAATACATTTCTTTTATTCCAAACCTATAAAAGCAACATTGTGCATTTTTGTCTATGGTAGCCCTGTGCTCCTGACTACATGTTTAAAGTTGGTGTTCCCCTGGGGTTGCCCAAGCCAAGAAAATCAACTTCAAAAATACATCTGAAGACAAAATGCATTTTTTCAATTGAGAAAACCAACAGAAAGAGTATATTTTTAAAAACACACACAATTTTTAAAAAAATTATTAAGGGAATTCATCAGACCTTGTTTTGTCTTTTTTTTTCATTGAAATGAACTTTGCTGTATTTTAAAAGAGAAAAAAAAAATCAGCTGAAATAATTTGTTTGTGGTTCAAGTCCAGCCATGACAGAAGTTTAAACAGAAATTTGAATATAGGTCCCCAATTCCAGTATTTTACAGAGAATGTGAAAATTTTTAATATTTTACCACAGAAAAACAATATCTATCTTAAGATAGCTATCCCATAATTTGATTAAAAACTGATGTTAAAATTAAATCTCCATCCTGTGGCAAGAGCATAAAGGCCAAATCCACTTGGTGCTTTGGTTCTTGAAAAGGTCATAGTGATGACAGAATTGCAATGGCATACAAAAGTTTACATTATCCACCTTGGATGAGGGACATAATGGCACAACTATAGTTGTGAGGTTCAGCTAAGGTTATTTCCACTAAGAAATAAATAATTTTTTTAATGAAAATACTGTCAAAGTTTACCTCAGAGAAGTTGGCTAAGGAGTTGAAGAGATAAAGGAATTTTTACTTTTCATATTATATTATTCTGTGTTTAAACTTTAATGAAAGTGCTAAAACTTTTATTTTATCATGGGCATGCATTGCTTTGTTAATGAAGGAAGTAATTACTTTTAAAAAGGATTATTTCAAAAGAAGAAACAAAAAATGACTTAGGAAGAGTCACATAATTTTTAAAGAAATTTTTCATTACAGATGGATAATGTAACCCCAGGAGACATATGCTCCCTGGGGTAAAAGTGCAATTATCAATAAAAGCAAAATAAGAAGCAGTTTTAATGCCTAGAGGAAAGAAAATACAGAGTGTGTGGCCTGGGGCCTTTGAGTAAACTGGTGATACTCAAAGTACCCACCACCATAAGATGAGGAACCTGTGCAGAATATAAGTTAAAACACAGCTTCCTTCTATGAGAAAATCTTGCTATAGAAAATCAATCAATCAGTCAGAGGAACTGAAAAGTGTGCTTAATGACTAAAGTGATTTACATTCTGATGCAAGTTGATCGCAATAGCTGGGCAACCAGAGACCTCAATTTGAGTAGCTCTGGAGCCTACAAACTCTAGAAAAGAAACGGAAGGAGAAAGGTTTAGGCTGTGAGTCAGTCAGGGCTCAATGGAGGACACAGAAATCACTCTAGACATTTCAAGCAGAAAAGGATTTAATACAGGGAATTCAGTGCACACAGAAATGTTGGAAGGCTAGAAGCATAGGTGTCAAGTCAAAAAGGCACCACTTAGCCAAGTTGAAGAACTTCCACCATAGCTCCAGCCCAGAGATCGGGAAGTTATAATTACTGCCACTGCCACCACTGCTTCTTAACATTCATGGAGCTGGTGACTAGACAGAGGGCTGCTGAGTCTGGTCAATGCAATAAACTCTAAATCTTGATGAGCTTGCTTGCCAGCTGACAATGACCTCCATCTCTCCTCTGCCTCCCAAATATCATACCATTGCATCTATCTTACAACCAGAATCCTAGCTTCAAGGAAGCCTGGCAAAAGTAGTCATTAGCTTTTCGGTCCCTGAAGAATAAGAATATGTATAGAAGACTGCAGGAATAGAAGTCAATACTAATTGACTATATCTAACCTGATAAGAGATGTTTTGTAAAAATGAGTCTTCAAACATATGAAGGACTTTATTGCAGGAGAATAACTAAACATATTCTGAGTAGTGCCTGAGAGCAGGCTAGAACACTTGATCTGCCCTGGTGTATCTCCCCAAGTGGGTGTTCACTGGGATCCACATCTTTGGGTTAGGATCACTTCTGCTTCGAATATGTTCTTTCTGGGGCTCAGGCTGAAAGAGCAGTGGCCATCCAGGGCATGATCGGCTCATGGAGATGAAGCCAAACTACACAAGCACATGTAAGGCCTTTGCTCACATCACATCTACCAACATTCCATTGTCAAATGCAAGTCACAGGACCAAGTTCAATATTAGTGGTCCACCCACAATGGAAAAGCACTGAAATACTACCTAGCAAAGGGATGCACTATCACGTGGATAGTGATAGTAAAGAATTGGGACCAATTACCCAATCTACGACAACTTCCAAAGTCTTTTCTAATGGTACCATTCTGCATTCTATAATTCAATGACAGAGATTCATGAAAATATATGAACTACTTCAACTCTCCAGTTATCCACTTTCTTGCCCCCCCAAAATACAGATGACTAATCTCAGCCAAACCTATCCTTTTCTTAGCCCTTTCTATCTCAAAGGAAGAGTTTTCCCTCTCTAACCAAGACCCATTCTCAAGTTCTGTTCTAAGATTCAGCCCCCAAGTCTCAGAGACTTTCATTCATCCCTAGTCCCTCTTATTCTCTCCTAAATCTTCACCCTGGCTTCTTACACAGATACAATCAAGCATTTGGCTTATGATATTAAAAATAAAAGCTCCCGGGCTTCCCTGGTGGCGCAGTGGTTGAGAATCCGCCTGCCGATGCAGGGGACACGGGTTCGTGACCCCGTCCGGGAAGATCCCACATGCCGCAGAGCGGCTGGGCCCGTGAGCCATGGCCGCTGAGCCTGTGCGTCCGGAGCCTGTGCTCCGCAACGGGAGAGACCACAACAGTGAGAGGCCCGCATACAGCAAAAAAAAAAAATAATAATAATAAAATAAAATAAAAGCTCCCCCATGGCATTATATCTCCTCTTACACTCTGCAGCACTCTGAAATCTGCCCAAAACTGCTTACACAAAGAACAAAGGGATATTTCGCCAAGTTTACTGTTTATTGTTGGATGCTTTGGTAAGGCACAAGAAATAACATTCCCGTTCCTGCCTGAGTTCCACGTCAAATGAGGAAGATGAAAAAAGATGAATGTAATATTGAAGAAACGTGGCTTAGATGTGAGAGCCAAATGCACCTATCAAATTTCCATGCCCTCAACACCAGTCAATGTGAGGATAGTTTGAGTCTGCAGGGCAGACACACTTTACCCCAGTTTCTGGCTTACTGTTCTAGGTAGAAGAGGAAGGAGAAGTGTTCAAACTCCATCCTACTCCATGGTTAGTTTGATAAGTGCCAACAGAGAAAAATGCACCAACAGCAACAACCTAAGACCCAAGAGAAAGACGTAGGAATAGTAGTAAAGTGATGGGTAAAGTGCCCCTCCTGGAGACTAGAGGACTGGAACAGAACCCTCTAAGAGTTACTTTCTGGGTCTAACTTGATTGAGTTCTCTGGGATATTTACACTATTGTTCCTTCTAGAATATATACACTTCCCTTCCTCTGGAAAGCTTTTTTTCCCTTAATTTCTCAGAAACTCTCAATTCTAGGTTTTCCTCTTAATACTCTGATCTGTCCTATTTTATCTCTCTAATGGCGGTGATCATGGGGATACTACCCTGTTTTCCCATTCTGCAGTGTCCCTTGGAAATCCATTCCACTCCTGTAACTTTCACTCTCACTCATGTGCTGTAGACCCATATAACTGGATATTTATCTGCCTACCAGCCATTTCACCTCAAGGATGCCCATCTGCATGTCAAATGCAAAATGTCAGAGCAAATTTGCCATCTTTTCCCCAAAGCATGCTTTCTCTTCTATTGCCTCGGCCTTTGTGAGAAGCAATAGAAGTTGCCAGCTGACAATGACCTCCCAGTCTTCCAGGGTAAAAACCTTAAGAAACATCCTGACTCCTCTCTCTTCTCTCCCTCTCTGCCCTCTCTGTCACATTATGCGGTCCAGTGGACTTCATTTCCTAAATGTCTTTCAAATCAGTGCCCCCCAACCTCCGTTTCTACTTACCCTTGCCTTGGTTGGAACCCTCCATATGCTTTCAAATCTAATTTACTATAATAGTTCCTCAACTACTATGCCCAATTTCAACTGCTTTAGAGTTGACATCTTTTGCTTGGGGTTGTTTGTTTTACTTTATTTTTATTTTCTTTTTTTCCTATCTAACATCAATTACCTCTTCTTTTGTTAGCAGCCTCCCAATTTGGCTGAATGAATATAAGGTGCCAGTGTGTTTTCTTTCTAAAAAATTCTTTTCAATCGGTGATGTATGTGTGATGTATACAGCAGGTCCCCAATGGCTGAAATATTTGAGTAACCAGAACTGTCTATTGTTTAATAATGGTGGTGTATAGAAAAATTACAGGATGTGTTAAGGGTCAGAGAATTAGAAAACAATAAAGGATTTCCTAAGAAAAATAAATCCATCAAACCAGAGGATCAGTGATTCTTTGCCTTCTTCTTCCTGGTCACTAGTAATGATTTAATATCCTCAGGGCTCAGTTGTGTAGCTTTTGTGGGTTTTGCTTCAAGCGAACATGGTTCCTTTGAGTAATACTGCATCTGTTACAATATCCAAGTTAGTGAAACCCACTCCATAAGCTTATGCTATACAAATTTGTGCTTTCATTTGTGTGTAACTCCCCCTGAAACACTTTTCTATCAAAGTAACAGTTACCTTAGATGTGTTGAAACCCACCTAAACATAAAGTGTTCACTTTAGTCTGTCACACACTGCTTCCTCCACCTTATATACTAGAAGGAAGTCCTTTGGTTTGAAAGCTTTGCCAGTGTTTGAGAAAGTAAATCACTTTCAAGTTCAGGGTGAATATTTTCAAAAGGATTTTACAAAGGGTTTTAATGACAACACTGTCTCTCTTCCCCCAACCTCTGCTCAAACCTGATTCTGAACTCTTTAAATTCAACACCAAGCTTAGATGATTTTTTTTTTTTTTTTTTTTTTTTGCGGTACACTGGCCTCTCACTGTTGTGGCCTCTCCCGTTGTGGAGCACAGGCTCCGGACACGCAGGCTCAGCAGCCATGGCTCACGGGCCCTACCGCTCCGCGGCATGTGGGATCCTCCCGGACCGGGGCACGAACCCGTGTCCCCTGCATCGGCAGGCGGACTCTCAACCACTGCGCCACCAGGGAAGCCCCCAAGCTTAGATTTTTAGGCTGTAAGAGCTGAACGAATTTTTGTTTCCATCTCAATCTAACCCACTCGCTTTATAGCCAAAGAGACAGAGACCAGGAAAGAGCAAAACAGTTGTTCAAGGTCTCGATACGTTTGACATGACTGAGATTTATTTCCCTAATAGTCTCAGGATTTTGAACAGCAGGGATTTCTCTAACCCTCAGACTATGGCACCTGTCTTGCCTGATGCCCTGGCCTTCGGCTCTAACTCAGCTGCCACTCATGATCCCCCGTAAAAGGCCAACTTTGGCCTCTTTTCCTTAAATCCAAAGAGCCCTCTTCAAGCCTTTCTCAGAGGGAGGAGCCATTGGGGGTGGGGCTGGGGAATTTCTGCTAAGGCTGAACAGTGAGCCATGGCTTCTGGTGGCTTATACCCCTTATCAGAAAGAACGTCCCTAGTGTAAATAGACGTTGCCAAAGCCACTGGCTCAGAGAGGCAGCTGGTACCCAAAATGAGATGCAAGCAACTCTGGCTGCCCAATATAACTGGGGCTCCGGGGGTGGATGGGAAGGTGGTAGCAGCATAATTTTCTCTTCCGCAAACACAAAAATAAAATGATTGAGGCTCCCCTTTCCTTTTTGCAATCCCCCTGCACACACATACATAAACACACACACAGTAACAACCATAACCACTACCTATCCTAGCCAGCTATCATTTTGCGGTTTTGCTATATATTTACATCTGTTAATCTGGCGGGGGAGGGGAGGGGGAGGACAAAGATACGGTGTGATTTCCTCCAAGTATTTGAATACTTCCACTTTTTCCAGAGTCATCATCTTTACTTTGTATCCTAAAGTATATAAGTTGCCTTCTGACGTTGAACCCTCTAGGCCCAGTTGTGGTTATGCGCTAAGAGCAGTTACAGCACTGATTGGAAAGTGGACTGCAAATGGGAATAAAGGAAGTGCAGAACAAGACTTCATGGAAGCTAGTGAGGTAGATTTCAAGGAGACACCAGTTCTACAAATCAGAACATCAAGGCAATAAATCCTTGCTTTAGTCAATATTTATCTTTCAGGTTAATCTGTCTGGAAGTTGAACAAAAACAAGAATTAAGTGCTCTGGCTATCTTCTCCGTATATATAATCACTTAAGCAATGCAAGTTAGATTGGTGTCTGGCTGCATAAAAATTGACTATTGGGGATGTTATTTTGCAAAGAACATTCTGAAGGCAAAATGGCCTAAGGAGCTTGTAAAAACTCATTATTTTCTTTCTGAGAATCGAGTACAATTGTAGTTAAGGCAAACAACTGTTGTCACCGAACTTGGCAAGAGCCCATGGAGAGAACCCATTTGTATTTGCCAGTTGACTAGTTAATACTATTGCAAAGTGTCATTGATCCTAGACAGTGTGAATGATACTAACTACTGACTACTGACAATGATACTGACTACTTTTACTTCTTTTTCCTTTCTTAT
Organism: Physeter macrocephalus; assembly: GCF_002837175.3. Classification (NCBI taxonomy): domain Eukaryota; kingdom Metazoa; phylum Chordata; class Mammalia; order Artiodactyla; family Physeteridae; genus Physeter; species Physeter macrocephalus. Next base: position 67,771,130 of record NC_041222.1, read on the forward strand.
CACAAACCAATAGTTTGGGAGTAAATCGATGTCATTGTTTTTATAGGTAAAAACTCCATGTTATTCGAAAACTATCCCTCCAACTGAACAGCTTCATCTTTCAGAGAGAGAACCAGGCAGACAAAATTGGTTCAGAATCAGGTGGCAGAAGAAACACCCATGATCCAAGAGAATTAAGTCACCTAATATAACAAGGACAAAAAATATCAATGTGGGGCAGGAACAAGAATCACGCTTCTGTAAGCAGGATGGGGTATTTTATCGTTGACATTGTTTAGAATTGCTAATGCATGGTGATAATACAAAGCAGACCAACTTTTAGACAGCTTTATGATAGATTTTTTTCTTTCTATAGAGACAAAGCATCACTTCATGGCTGCACTAGGGCAGAACCTGCCTCCCCCCACTCCAGTAAGGCACCATTTGTGAGCATCCTCTAGCCTTTCTCCCTCACAGGCTCTCTCCACCTCACCTCCTTTTGGAGGAATATTCCATGTCTGCCTGCTGGTCCTCATAGCCTCTTATTTTGCTAATTAGGATAATGAATAAAAAGATTTGAGAAGTGGAAGGAGCCAGAGATAAGCCAGGGGATTTTTTTAATTGAAAAGAGATATTTAGAGGAACAGAAAGGGAATAGGTGATCCAAAAAGGTACAGTGGGTAAGACTACTCCTGTTCCAGCCTCAACCACCATAATCGGCACAGTAGAATGAAGGGTGCATCCACGATTCAAGAGTCAAGAATCTCTTGAGCTGAGCTTCAGGAAGGGATGGGAATTGGCAGCGAGAAAAGTTTGGAGGTAGCCAAACTTTAGAAGCCATTCAGAGGCCATTAAGCTTAAACAAGACTGGGGAAATAGCAAAAGGGGGAAAGAGACTACAAGTGAATACCCGGGCCTCGTTTGATCCATGAAACTGAACACAGATTATTTTGGGCACAAAACTGTAATGGTCAAAACACTATCTTCATTTGTCACCTTTCACATGGGGAGTTTAATACGGTTTAAAACTCTTGAAACAGAGGCATCTTTTTAGTTTCACTGAGAGTCATTCCCTATCCCATATAGGGAAAATCAGGCACAGAGGCTTAAATAACATACTTGAGGTCACACAGCAAGTGGAGAATGCAGCAGAAAATAATGCATGGGCTTCACAAATCCCTTTTCACCACCGCCTTCACCAAGCCCCCTCTTCCTTTTCTTCCCCTCTTGACATCAATTTGCAAAGTCAACCAACTCCAGCCCACAAATAGTAAAACGTCACGTCTCCATGGACTAACTCCCCCAGGAAGATCATGACTTTATTAATGTCCCTGACACTGGGATAAGAATCCATGGGTCAGAATAGGAGGACCAGAGGACAATGAACCTGCCAGAGAAATGCTGGCCATGGCTTTTCTGTTCCTAACCCTTTGTCTTTTCTCTTCTTGCCCAACTTCTCCAGCCAACTCATCTGCAGCCTCTTTTTAGCAAAACTGATGAAAATAAATTGCCTTGGGGATGAGTCAATACATAACTTTGGATGAGTGGGTATCAGGAAAAGTTGTGAAATGAAGATGTACAACTGTGTGTGTACTGAGATAGAAACACATATACTAACTCATACACACACACGCGCACACACACACACAGCCTTTGCTATTTATTTTTGCCTCAGTAACTGGAAAAGTATCTCCTTTATGCTCTGCCCTGTCCTGCCCAAGCCAGTTTTCAATCGTTCTGGAAACAACCTAAGGAAATTTAGAGCCTGATTGGAATCATTGGATTTCATCATATCTCTCTGCACTCGCCAGGGAAACAATATACATCTGAAAAGTTCATTTTGACAAAGAGAAGAAGTCATTCCAAACTCTCAGTGTGACACAGGAGGAATATGTCATCTGCAAGATGAAGTCCACGTTCCTAAACATACATGGCTCGTGTTTATTTCTCCAGCCTTATCCAGTGTTGATCCTCGGGATAAAAGTCAAACCGGGGCTTCCCTGGTGGCGCAGTGGTTGAGAGTCCGCCTGCCGATGCAGGGGACATGGGTTCGTGCCCCGGTCCGGGAGGATCCCACATGCCGCGGAGCGGCTGGGCCCGGGAGCCATGGCCGCTGCGCCTGCGCGTCCGGAGCCTGTGCTCCGCAACGGGAGAG
>NC_041222.1:67773342-67773948 GCF_002837175.3 Physeter macrocephalus
GCACAACAGTGAGAGGCCCCGGTACAGAAAAAAAAAAAAAAAAAAAGAAGAAGCGCCCTGTTGTTTCTCATTGCCAGGTCTTCAATCACACAAGCATTGGACCTGCCTTAACTACCGTTTCCCACATCATCTACCTGATGATCTCCTACTCATTCCTCAAGAGCCAGCCCTGTGGCCTACGCTGTGAATGCTTCCCAAAACCACCCGTAAGGTAATCATCACCCAGTCTTTTTGTGTGTAGTCTGTTGCTCTTATATCATTATATTGAAATTTTATATATCAGTTTCCTTCCTATGTCATGTATTCCCAATTATATTATGTCTTGTTTTCATACCCAGAATCTACCACAGCAAGACTTTCATAATAGGCTTTCACTAAATGTGGCTGAATGAATGAGTGAATGTGAGTCTATCTTCCCTTTGGATCCAAAGGACATTTAAAAATTACTTTAGGACTTCCTGATGAGACTTAAAAGCCTAGCAACTTGGCATCATCGTTATTGAAGGCACGTAGGCTATCTGACCCCATGCAGAGAAAATGAAAATAACAAAAGCAAAGATCTTATCCATTAGGAAATGTGTGTAGTGCCAAAGCTCTGATATTTTT
>NC_041222.1:67773988-67789538 GCF_002837175.3 Physeter macrocephalus
GGGCCTCCCTCTGCTGCGGCCTCTCCCGCTGCGGAGCACAGGCTCCGGACGCGCAGGCTCAGCGGCCATGGCTCATGGGCCCAGCCGCTCCGCGGCACGTGGGAGCTTCCCGGACCGGGGCACGAACCCGTTTCCCCTGCATCGGCAGGCGGACGCGCAACCACCGCGCCACCAGGGAAGCCCCAAAGCTCTGATATTAATCTTGCTCACTCCTAATTTCTTCAGATCTCTCACATCAGAGAAGTTAAGATCTTCCTTTGCCTTATCGCTGAATAAATTAAATTTCTGATTAGAGCCAATGGATGGTTTTACATAAAGGAGGTTTTAAAAATGAGAAAATTCTTGCGGGAGTCATTTCAGAGCTGGGTCCTCACCTGCAACAGGACAGTGTGTGACTGACCTTTAAATTCAATAAGGATCTACAGCCCAGGCTCTTATTGCTCTTCTCAGGGTGACGGGATGAGTGTTCTGCGAGTCTTGCCAAATGTCCCATCTCTAAAGTCCAGGAAGTAAAAACAGTATGTGATTTTCTACCATTTTAACCTTTCAAATTATTATTACAGGTTAAGAACTGATCTTTTTGGCTCTCTATGATCCAGAAACTTAACCAGTACTTCCATACTTTTGTAGTCAGCTTACTTGTAATGGATCAAGGAGGAGTTAAAAGATTTAGAAGAGATAAAAATAATTTTACTCGGGATAACAGTAGTTTGAAGGTGAGCCATGGGTTTGACATATTAAACATAGCTCTTCTCCTAGGTTCTGAGATAAAGGGATGCTTTCCAACCATGGAACAAGAAAAGGCGATAGAAAGGTATCTTTAGAGAAACAGACTTCTTAGTGGCACTTTGCCAAACACAGCTTCTTTCTGCCTCAGTTCTCAAGGGCTAGGAAAAAAAAAAAAATCCCTCCCTGGATCCTGAGACTGAGGGGTTATCAATATCCAAAGATCAAAAACAGCTTGCCTTGGGCTTCCCTGATGGCACAGTGGTTGAGAGTCCGCCTGCCGATGCAGGGGACGTGGGTTTGTGCCCCGGTCCGGGAGGATCCCACATGCCGCGGAGCGGCTGGGCCCGTGAGCCATGGCCGCTGAGCCTGCGCGTCCGGAGCGTATGCTCCGCAGCCGCAGTGGCCACAACAGTGAGAGGCCCGTGTACCGCAAAAACAAACAAACAAAAAAAACAACAGCTTGCCCACAGATCTGTCTGGAGTGTGGTCAAGTGGCTACTCGGCAGTGTAGGTAATCAGAAAGATTTTTTTTTTAATTTATTTTTGGCTGCGTTGGATCTTCGTTGCTGTGCGCGGACTTTCTCTGGTTGCGGCGAGTGGGGGCTACTCTTCGTTGTGGTGCGCGGGCTTCTCATTGCAGTGGCTTCTCGTTGCAGAGCACGGGTTCTAGGTGCTCGGGCTTCAGTAGTTGTGGCACGTGGCCTCAGTAGTTGTGGCTCGCGGGCTCTAGAGCACAAGCTCAGCAGTTGTGGCGCACGGGCTTAGTTGCTCTGCAGCATGTGGGATCTTCCAGGACCAGGGATAGAACCTGTGTCCCCTGCACTGGCAGGCGGAGGCTTAACCACTGCGCCACCAGGGAAGCCCTAATCAGAAAGTCTTAAAAAGTATTTTGATAAGGGGCATCGAATCCTTTCTGGAACAGAATAGATTATAATAAGCAAATTAATTAAGCAGCTGAAATATCAATCAGTGATGTCATTAACGCAATATCCATGTAGGCAAACAACACAGGCTTCCATAGACAACTGAGAGTTCTCAGTAAATGGTCAATGAAATAGTGCAACCTTACTGAAAATGACAAAAAGCAGCACAAGAATGGAGCACAAAGTTTAGAAAACCCTTCCTAGGCCATTAGAGGTCTTAGGTATTTGAAGGGTTGTTCACACCTATATGTAAGGCAACATAGGAATGTGAAATCACAAAGAGAAGAGAAAGAATAAACAAGAGGTAAAAAAGAGCCACATCAATAAAACAGCATGAGATAAAGCAGAGAAATTTCACATTTTAAAATTAAGTGTAAATTTATAGGGAATCTAATGAGCCTTCATGTACTGCTAGAGACCTATGAACTAAGATTTTTACCAGATTCTAACAAGGGAAACCAGTGGTTTAAAAGAGTCATGCCTCTAGATAGGCCTGAGTAGAAAATCTGTTTAGAGTTCATCCTTTGTGTCAGCCTAGCTTTGTTCAATTAATCCCTACTATAGAGTCCCAAGTTAAAGGTTGTTGTTCAGCTGTGAAAGCAGAATCATTAAAAAAAAAAAATCCAACCCAATAAATATGAGCCTGGTTTTGGTGCCTTGGCAGCAATAAAGGAGACGAGGTTTTTGGTTAACAGTTACACTAGTAAATTTCTTACGTCTGAACTAAAAGCAGGGTTCCTCAACCTCAGTACCTTTGAAATTTTGGACCAGATAATTTTTGTTGTGGTGGTCTGCCCTGTGCGTTGTAGGATATTTAGCAGCATCTCTGGCCAATAATGCATGCACGCGTGCACGCGTGCACGCGCGCGCACACACACACACACGCACACACGCACACACACACACACACACTCACTCAACCAAAAATGTCTTGGCGGGGGCGGGGGGGGGGAGTCAGAAGTGGGAGGGGGAGGAGGATAGGAGGCAAAATTGTTCCTGATTGAGAAACACTTAGACTAACTCTAAATCTAAATTGAACATTGCCTAGCAAGTAACAGTGATAACTGCTACTCCACATGATGGTCATGGGGCATTTCAAGTTTAAATTCTCAGGCTTATTAAACTTCATATCAAATTTCCAAAGGGGTCTTTGATTTTTGCAAATGTCATTACATATCTGCATGCAGGCAGTTAATTAAAATCAACTTCAAACTATCAGTATTGAACTAAAATCCCCAAATTTCCCTGCCACAAAATGAAACTGTGTGGGTGCAAGAGATAGAAGTGCATGACTTTCATTTGTTTGTTCTCTTTTTAAAAATATATGTGCGCATTCAGAAAAAACATTTCTGTTCACTTTTTAGGGCACATTACAATCTACCCTTGTCACTCTGACAAATGTTTCCTTCATTGCTGGAAATAATTCCGACTAACAAAGGAAGAGACAGGGCTGCACTCCTCCAAGCTCTTTGAATCTATGTAAAGTTGGATTTAATCACTTAGTGATTCGTACGCGTTCTCCACATTACTTTTCAGAGCAATTTCAATAGGGAAGAAAAAAAAAAAAACCAAAGTTACTGTCCTAGTGGCAGAGTCATTTGCAGTGATCAGCTACCATTCATATGGTTTTGATGGAAAATGCCTTGTAAAGAGGGATTCCTGCAAGAAGACAGAATACGTGTAGTTACCTTTTGACATTCAGGGGAAAAAAATTGCGATTACAGTTTCCTGAATGGCCAAGTCTATGGAGAAAATATCCATTCACACTCCCTCTAGGGTTGTTCTGCCACTACCCCTTTCCCAGCAGTTTCTGAAGGACATCTGAGTCTAAATGATTTTCGAGTTTATTTCAGCATCGCTATCTTGAGACCTATGTGGACACACAGGTGAGGCTGTTTGTGTCTTGCATGACATGAGGAAGTAATCTGAATGTCCTCATCCACCTGACCTCTGATATAGCCACACATCATGCATTGACCAACCAATAAATCCTGAATTCTTTAGTCTACAACCTGAGGTTGATGGTGCACCAGAGTATTTGGAAATGGCATTTGTAATTGGTCTCCTTGGCATTTGACTGCCTTCTTTCCCAACTGCCTTTTGACTTGTCTTGCCCCACTTACTCTCCTCACCTTATAAGGCCCTCGGGAAGAACCTGGACCATATTCTAGTTCTGGACGCCAACCTTCCTACTGACCACTTTCTATTGACCACAAATCTTTACCTTCCCTTTATGAACAATAAAAACTGAGGAATCTGTTGTCAATAACAAAATATACAGAGGTATGTGGTCTAGACTGCTTCAAAATACTAAATCTTAAATCATCCAGTTTTTACTATACTTTATGGAAGATGGTATTTTCCAAAGTTCGCAGCAATATTTCTCATCCACATGCTCTTTTAAAACACTGCCACTCCCTCCGCATCAAGAGGTGGAGTCTATGCCCTAGCCTCTTAAACCTGGGCAGGACTTTGTGAGTGCCTCACCAAGAGAGTATAATGAAATAGACACTTTGTAACTTTCAAGGGTATGTAATAAAACTTCCATGCCTTTCTGCCTGCTCTCTTAGGATACTCACTCTTGGGAGCCCATCCTCCAAGCTATGAAGAAGCCCAAACAATCCATGGAAAGGGTCATGTGGAGAGAAACTAAGGACCCTGATCCATAGCCCTGGCAGACCTCCCAGCTGACTGCAAACACCAGCTGGCCAGACAGCTGATTGAGCCATCTTGAAAGTAAATACTTCATTCCCCCAGTAAACCTATAACTGACACCATATAGAGGAGGGACAAACCTGAGAAGAGGCAATTTCAGCTTTACCCGAACTGCAGATCTATGAGCAAAATAAATGATTTAGTGGCTTTAAGCAACTAAATTCAGGGGTAGTTTGTTATGCAGCAAAGGATAACTGATATATACTTTATTATTTCAAGTGAAATTAGCAAGTATGTTTTAAACATATTCTAGGAATTTATCCAGACAAAACTCTTGGACAAGTGCCAAGGTAAATATTTTAAAATAGTGTTTATTATAAGACTGTTTACATTAAAGAAAAAAGTGTTTAATCTAAATGTCCAGTAATCTGGACTGTAAAAATAATGTATGGCATATTTTTGCAATTGTGTGATACTGGGCCATTATTTGAAAAGGTGACATTTGACATATATTGATATAAAATTTTTTCAATAATGACCAAACAGCAGGGGTTTCTGTGTGTTTGTTTTATTTACTATAATTGACATATAACATTATATTATTTTCAGGTGTACAACATAATGATTCAACATTTGTATACAGTGTGAAATGATCACAATAAGTCTAATTACCATCTGTCACCATACAGTTACAGTTTTCTTTTTTTCTTGTGATAAGAACTTTTTAGATTAACTTTCTTATAAATATCAATTTTGCAGTAAAATATTATTGACTGTAGTCACCATGCTGTACATTACATTCCCATTACATTTATTTTATAACTGGAAGTTTCTATCTCTTGATCCCCTTCACCCATTTTGCCTACCCCCCAATAACCCTCCCCTCTTGACAATAACCAGTCTGTTCTCTGTATCTCTGAGTTTTGTTTTGTTTGTTCGTTTATTTTGTTTTTTAGATTCCACATGTAAGTGAAATCATATATTTGTCTTTCTCTTTCTGACTTATTTCACTTAACATAATACCCTCAAGGTCTATCCATGTTGTCATAAATGGCAAGATTTCATTATTTTTATGGCTGAGTGGTGTTTCATTGTATATATATACCACATCTTCTTTATCTACTCACCCATTGATAGATACTTGTTTCCATACCTTGGCTATTGCAAATAATACTGCAACGAACAAAGGGGCACATACATCTTTTGAAATTAGTGTTTTTGTTTTCTTCAGATAAATACCCAAAAGTGGAATTGCTCGCTGATATCGGTAGTTGTATTTTTAATTCTTTGAGGAACCTCCATACTGTCTTCCATGATGGCTGCACCAATTTACATTCCCACCAAGAGTGCACCAGGATTCCCATTTCTCCACATCCTTGCCAACAACTGTTAATTGTTGTCTTCATGATGATGGTCATTCTGACAGGTGTGAGGTAGTATCTCATTGTGGCTTTGATGGTTCAAAGACACATGAAAAGATGTTCAACATCACTAACCATCAGGGAAATTCCTAACTGCTGTGGCTAGGACTTCCAATATTATGTTGAATAAAAGTAGCGAGTGTGGGCTTCCTTGTCTTGTCCCTGATCTTAAAGGAAAAGATAAGTCCCATTTGATCATGGTATACAATCCTTTTAATGTATTGTTGAATTCAGTTTGCTAAGGATTTTGTTGAGGATTTTTGAATCTATGTTCATCAGGGATATTGGCCTGTAATTTTTTTTTTTTCTGTAGTGTCCTACTCCGGTTTTAATATCATGGTAATGCTGGCCTCAGAAAATGAGTTTGGGAGAATTCCCTCCTCTTCAATTTTTTTTTTTTTTTGAAGTTTGAGAGGATACTTATTAAATCTTCTTTGAATGCTTGTTAGAATTCACTAGTGAAGTCATCTGGTCCTGGACTTTGTTGGGAGTTTTTTGATTACTGATTCAATCTCCTTACTAGTAATCAGTCTATTCAAATTGTCTATTTCTTCATGATTCAGTCTTGGAAGATTCTATGTTTCTAGAAATTTATCCATTTCTTCTAGGTTCTCCAGTTTGTTGGTGTATAATTGTTCATAGTAACGGCTTACGATCCTTTATATTTCTTTGGTATAACTTATTTGAGTCTTTTCTCTTTTTTTCGTAATGAGTCTAGCTAAAGTTTTGTCAATCTGATCTTTTCAAAGATATAGCTCTTAGTTTCATTGATCTTTTCTCTGGTCTTTTTATTTTCTATTTCACTTATTTCCATTCTGATCTTTATTATTTCCTTTCTTCTACTAACTCTGGTCTTTGCTCTTCTTTTTCTGGTTCCTTTAGGTATAAAGTTAGATGGTTTATTTGAGATTTTTCTTGTTTCTTGAGGCATGCCTGTTTCACCATAATCTTCCCTCTTAGAATTGATTTTCCTGCATCCCATAGATTTTGGTATGTTGTATTTCCATTTTCACTCATCTCAAGGTATTTTTAAATTTCTTTTCTGATTTCGTCACTGACCTATTTGTTCTTCAGTAGTACGTTATTTAATGTCCACATATTTGTGATTTTTTCAATTTTCTTCATATAACTGATTTCCAGTTTCATACCACTGTGGTCAGAAAAGATGCTTGATATGATTTCAATCTTCTTAAATTTATTGAGACTTATTTGTGGCCTAAAATATGATCTATCCTAGAGAATGTTCCATGTGCATTTGAGAAGAATGTGTATTCTGCTGCTTTTGGATGGAATTTTCTGTGTATATCTATTACCTGGCCTAATATATCATTTAAGGCCAATGTTTCCTTATTGATTTTCTGTCCAAAATTATTCATTGATGTAAGGAGGGTATTAACGTCTACTACTATTATTGTATTGCTGTCAGTTTCTCCCTTTAGATCTGTTAATATTTGCTTTATATATTTAGTTGCTCCTATGTTGAATGCATAGATATTTATTGTCGCATCTTCTTATTGGAGTGACACCTTTATCATTATTGAATGCCCATCTTTGTCTTTGAATACAGTCTTTGTTTTAAAGTACATTTTGTCTGTTTTAAGTATAGCTATCCCAGCTTTCTTTTGGTTTTCATTTATAGGAAACACCTTTTTCCATTCCTTAGCTTTCAGTGTGTGCGTGTCCTTATATCTGAAGTAAGTCTCTTACAGGCAGCAGATAGATCAGTCTTGCGTTTTTATCTATTCAGCCACTCTCTGTCTTTTGATAGAATTTAGTCCAGTTATATTTAGAAATATTTATATGTATGTACTTATTACCATCCTGTTAATTGTTTTCTGGCTGTTTTGTAGTTCCTCTTTGTTCCTTTCTTCTTCTCTTACTTTCTTCACTTGTGATTTGATGCCTTCCTATGGCGTGTGCCAGAGTCCTTTCTCACTACCTTTTGTGTACCTACTCTAGGTTTTTGCTTTGAGGTTACCATGAGGCTAGCATATAACAGCCTACTGTCTATTTTAACTTGATAGCAAGTTGAGTTTGAACACATTTTAAAACTCTAATTTACTCCCACTGCCCAGGTTTTATGTTTTTGATGTTCCATTTTACATCTTTTTATTTTGTGTATCCCTTAACTAGTTATTATAGTTATAGGTTTTTTTAGCTACTTTTGTCTTTAAACCTTCACACTAGCTTTAAAGCAATTTATCTGTTACCTTTACTATATATTTACCTTTACCAGTGAGATGTTCACATCCATATGTTTTCTTGTTACTAATTAGTGCTCTTTCTTTTCAGCTTACAGAAGCCTCTTTAACATTTCCTGTAATTTCCTGTAAGGCTGGTTCAGTGGTAATGAACTCCTCTGAATGATAGCCTTGCTGGATAGAGTGTTCTTGGCTAGACTTTTTTTTTTTTTTCCTTTTCAGCATTCTGGATATATCATTCACTCCCTCGAGACTTTTTTTTTTTTCCTTTTCAGCATTCTGGATATATCATTCACTCCCTTCTGGCCTGCAAAGTTACTGTTGAGAAATCTGCTTATAGTCTTATGGGAGTTCCTTTGTACATAATAAGTTGTATTTCTCTTGCTGCTTTTAAGATTCTATCTTTAACTTTTGACAGTTTAATTATAATGAGTCTTGGTGTGGGTCTCTTTGGGTTTATCCTGTTTTGAACTTTTTGGGCTTCTTGGATCTGGATATGTGTTTCCTTCTCCAGGTTAGGTAGGGATGTTTTCAGCCACTATTTCTTCATATAAGTTTTCTGCCTCTTTCTCTCTCTCTTCTCCTTCTGGGACCCCTATAATGTGAAAGTTATTCCACTTCATGTCCCATAGTTTCCTTAAGCTATCTTCACTTTTTAAAGTTATTTTTCCTACTTGTTGCTCTTTTTGAGTGTGTTCCACTGCCCTGTCTTCCAGATCACTGATTGTTTCTTCTGCTTTAGTCTGCTGTTGAACCCCTCCAGTTTTCCATTTGGTTATTGTATTCTCCAGCTCTGTGACTTCTGTCTTGTACTTTCTTATATTTTCTATCTCCTTGTTAAAGTCCTCACTGTGTTCACCCACTCTTCTCCTGAGTTTGGTGAGCATCTTTATGACCATTACTTTGAACTCTTTATCAGGTAAATTACATATCTCTATTTCATTAAGGTTTTTCTGGGGTTTAACTTGTTCTTTCGTTTGTAACGCATTTCTCTGTCTCTCTGTTTTGCTTGAGTCTCTGTGTTTGTTTCTCTGTATTAGGTGAAATAGCTATCTCTCCCAGACTTGAAGGGGTGGCCATATATGGAAGATGAACTTTATCATTTAACTCTGCCCTAGCTCTTGGCTGTCACTTGAACCTTTGTGATTTTCTAGGCAGCCTGATTTATTCCTGATATAGGGTCCCAGCTGTGGAAGCTGTGCCAAGACCTGTGAGGGAGGCATCTCAGTCAGCACCCAGTTTCAGCTGATTAGAAGCTAGACCCTCAGGCAGCAGCTGTCAAGGTATGCAAATATACACTGCCCTGTGGGACCACAATCATGAACCCTGCGTTTCTCCCATCCAGGAGATCTGGAGGTGTCCCTTAGTGACAGTTGCAAAAATCAGAGCTCCATTCCAGTGTGTGAGCTCCTTTCTGGGAAGTACCCATGAGCTACAGCAAGGCCGAGGGTGAGTGCAGAGATGGTGTTCCCCATCCGACATTCCCTGAGAGCACTTCTGTATCCTCTACAAGTGGTAATCTTAAGCATTCCCCTCAGGCTGATGCCCCAGGATAAGTAATTAGGCCTTTTTCACAGAGAGACTGGCGGGTAAGGGTGGTTCAGTCTGCTTTCTGCAGTGACCTGAGGGTGGTGGCTTTCCAAGAACTGCTCCTCTGAGCTACAGACCCATAGAGCCCAGAAATGCAATTCCCCTGACCTTCAGCGCAAGGCAACAGAGCCTGGCTTTGCTGGGACTGTGCGAGTGGCACAGGGGGTGGGGCATGCCCACCAATGCCAGCAGATTAAAGGGAAAGTGCAAAAACAGGGCCTGCTAGTGCTGACGCTAGCAAGGTAGAGAGCAAAAGCAAAAAATGGTACTCACCAGTGCCTTTGTCCCCGAGAGTCCCAACAGGCTCCTGGCCCTCTGGCAGATGCTTTAAGATTAGCAAATGAGTCTCTTTCACATATGGTCTGGGCACTTTTCATATTGCTGCTTTTGCACTGGGTCCTGGGGTAAATGAGTCTGCATTTGAGCCCTTTAAGAGTGGAATCTCCATTCCCTACAGCGCTCTGGTTCTCCTGGACATAAGCCCTGTTGGTTTTCAAAGCCAGATGTTTGGGCCGGTGGGGGAGGTCATCTCTCCAATGCAGGTCCCACAAGTTGGGGTGCCTGATGTGGGGCACAGAACCCTCACTCCTCAGGGAAATGCTTCCTATTTGTGATATCTCTCCCAGTTGTAGTTTGCCATGCTGGGGGTCAGGTTTTTGACAAGACTGTGTCACTGCCTTTCCTACGCATCTCCTCTCAATGTGACTCTTTTATCCTTTGTTGTGGAGGAGCTGTTCAGCTAGTTTTTAGGTCTTTCTCAGAGGGAATTGATCCATATGTAGCTGTGGAGTTGCTGTGTCCATTGGAAGAGGTGAATTCAGGACCATCCTACACCACCATCTTGAACGGCCACCCCCAAAACAGCAGTTCTTAAAACAGTGATTCAATTTTTCTTATGTGTTTGTGTGCGGATTCGTATATTTAATATATGGGAAAAATCTTAAAATCTATCCTTCAAAATACGTATAAAAGTTACCTCTGTATGAGGGGCTAAGGAGCGATTTTATGATTTTTTTCCTGCTCATTTGAATATTCTAAATTTTCTTATTGAACATGGAGCGCTAAATAATTTTTAAAGACTTTAAGAAAAGTAAAGGATTCTCTTTATAATTTTAGTGTAAGAAAAAGGATCGTGTCAGGCCATCTCTGCTTATAGTTGTGTTACCAGAAAGTGGACTGACCTGTAGTATATTCAAACACACACCATCCTAAGTTGTGTCATAACAGGATTCCTCTCCAATTCCTTATTCCTTGTTTCCCTCTATTTGATTTTCCAGTGTCTCCAGATCAAGAGGATACAAATTTCTCTTCTTTCCAAAGTAGCAGCTGGCAGGCTAGGGGCACAAATGCCAGCAAAAACTTCTCTCTGTGCTTGAAGGGTTAGGGGCTGGCAGCAACAGCTGCAGCAATAACCCCAGCACCTAGTGTGATTTTTAAAATAATCTCTGTCCCTCTGCGGAGAGTGAGTCAAGTGACTGTTTCACGTGGAAGGAAAAGTTAATTCCTCATGTCTGAAAGGCAAGTTTGGATAGAGCCCTAGATGATGGTCAAAGAGAAGAAATTGGTCCCCCAAACATGGCAACTTTGCCAACACAATCTAAAACATTTAAATCTGGCTCTCAGAAGGAGGTTTTCTCAATTATATAAACACGTTCTGCCTTGTTAAAAAGCCCCTGTTTCCTTTTCTTCTGATGTCAAATAGCACATTAAAAACTGTGTGTCATGCCTTTCCCTGGGTATACTAAGGGTGTGTATTACAGTAAGTCCCCTACATATGAACCTCCAAGTTGCGAACTTTCAAAGATGCGAACGTGCGTTCGCATGTCCAATCACGTAAGTTAGTTCGCGTGTCTGGCATACATTGTTACGTGCATGCATCCTCTACAAGTGGTTGTGCTTTTGTGTACTTTACTGTATAGTACTGTATGGAGTACAGTCATACAGTATCTTTATTTCAAGCCCAGGATGTCCGGAAGCAAGCGTAAAAGCAGTGGCGATATAGCTGCTACTACTGTACTATTCAAGGTAATGTACCATAAGATAAAAATGTTTTATTTTTTGTTTTTTTATGTATTATTTGTGTGAAAAGTATTATAAACCTACTACATTACAGTACTATAAGCCAGTTGTGTTAGTTGGGTACCTAGGCTAACATTGTTGGACTTCCGAACAAATTGGACTTACGAACACACTCTCAGAACAGAACTCGTTCATATGTAAGTGACTTTCTGTATTAATGCATCAGCACATATGGACTTTGAAGAGGTGTGTGTGTGTATGTGTATGTTTATGTATGTGTAGGAGGTGAGGGTGGGGCTAGAGGAATGTCCTATCACCAGTCCTGTCACCTGAACTTCAAACTCATGCTATTCAAGAGAAAAACCTCGGCTGCATCATTTAAATGGCACTCATGGAAATGGCAGCTCATTCACTTTGGAATAAAAGGAAAAAGCTTCTGCAATACTTTCTTCTATCCTCTCCCCTTTTCCTCCCCCAAAAGAGACTTCTTATTGAAGTCATTTGCAATAGAACACAGCAAATTTTCATTTTCCTACTCCTACATGGGCTGCAGTTTAGCTAAAACCATCTGATCTGGGGTTGCAGACCAGCCTTGGAGACTGTGCACAATAGGTATAAATAAACTTGGTCCTAAGTACCTGCTATGGGTCACAAAGCAATAAAAGGGAAGGTCTGAGTGTTAGATAAAATGCATTACCTGGGGTAGGTTGCCTGCCTGGGTGATTATCACAGGAGAAGGCTAAACAAGAATCTCTAAGAAGCTAACGCAGGTCTTCCCAACCACAGGCAGGAGTCCAGGTCTCTCTCTAAATTGGAGAGGCAGGGTAGGAGAGAAGATCTGAGAATGGCACTTATGAATTGCTTATTGAGTTTAAAGTAGCCTAAGTAATTACCAAGTACTGGGCAGGGAATACACAAATTTCACAAGGAAGCTTTGAGTACTCCAATCTTGGGGTTTTCTTCTTGTTCCACCACTTACCGACATGTAATTATGTGCTAAATACTTCATTCTTACTCTGTGTGATGATTAATTTTATGTGTCAACTTGACTGGGACATCGGGTGCCTGGACATTTGGTCAAATATTACCCTAGGTGTGTCTGTGAGGATTTTTCTGAATGAGATTAATATTCAAATCATTTGACAGAGTCAAGCAGATTGCCCTCCCTAATGTGGGTAGGTCTCATCCAATCAATTGAAGACCTGAACAGAACAAAAAAGCTGTATAGGAAGGAATTCCTGCCTGACTACTTGAGCTGGACATTGATCTTTTTCTTGCCTTCAGACCCAAATTTATACCACTGGTTCTCCTGGTTCTCAGGGCTGTGGACCATACCAGAGAGTGTGTGTGTGTGTGTGTGTGTGTGTGTGTGTGTGTGTATTTCTCTGGAGAACCCTAATATAACCTGCTTCCTCAACTGTAATTTGGAGGGTAAAGCTTATCTGGTAAGGCCTCTGCAAATGAAATAAATGTAATACATCAGCTCTGGTATGTCAGCTCTTGTACACTGTAGGCACACAATACATATTGGCTCTCTCCCTAACTTCAAGTTGCCTGCAATAAGATTTGCTTGCAGGCTCTCCCCTTTTTAGTAAATCAATACTCTGCAAGAAGCTTATGCTGAGTTCATTGGGTATGTATCACAGTTCACAGACTCAGGTGTATAATAAACATCATTTTATTTCCTTTATAGCAACTTGATTCAGACCCCAGGCACACGTACCACCAGACTGAAGGCATATTCTTAGTCAGTAGTGAGATTTCCTCTCCTCTCAGGGGAGGAATCGGGGACATTCTGTGGTACCCAGAAAACAGGAAAAGGTAACAATATCTAGTCACAGCTGACATTCACACTAGCCAAGTCGTTCCTTGAGGTCCAAAGATGACTGCTTCCGTGCCATGCACAGTTCCCTGGAATCAAGGTGGAGACCGGACTCCCTGGTACCCAGGGCTCTACCAACCTAGTCACCTACTGTACCCTGCAAAGCATCCCTAATTCTGAGGACTCAGGTGCTGCCACCCCCAAGGGACCCAACTCACAGGAAACTACTCATACCCATATTGTATTTCACCTGATTTGAGAAAATTTGTGAAAATGTAAAATGTTTTGATCTACATACAATTTAGTTAAATAACGATAAAAGCACATCAGACCACCTGAAGAAGGGAAGGAAGAGTAATTTCTATCATCATCTTGTGTTTCTGGTAAAACCAGTTCTTGGAGCCAACTACCAGCAAAGGTAGGGAGTGGGAATAAATCACACTCACTTTTGGAGGTTTAAATAAAGTGTTCTGTAATCCTATCCTTCATAGAGCAATGCTATTGAGAATATATTTCATAGTTGTGAACTTCGTACTATTTTGAACTTTATACTATTTGTGCATCCAAAAAATCAGAGGTATGCTAATGCAGGTGACTATAGCTATGGTGAAAGCACAAAGAAGAAAACTGGAAGAAACAACTTATTTTTTAAATTAAATCTCGAAAATATTTTTTTAAAAAACAAGTAGAATATAGGATCAGAGATCACCAATGATTTTTCTGTATTTTAAAGGAAACTGCTTGAGGCGTACTAGACGGAAAAACTCGTTTGGTGAGCAGGCTAGCAATTTCAAATCAATTTGACACCAAAGACTGGCAAACTTTGGCAAAATTTCAGATGACACAGCCTGGCCAAGATGACGGGTGACGGAATCAAAGTTCTAAACTACCTTGTTGGGCTTCCCTGGTGGCGCAGTGGTTGGGAGTCCGCCTGCCGATGCAGGGGACACGGGTTCGTGCCCCGGTCCGCGAAGATCCCACATGCCGCGGAGCGGCTGGGCCCGTGAGCCATGGCCGCTGAGCCTGCGCGTCTGGAGCCTGCGCTCCTTAACGGGAGAGGCCACGGCAGTGAGAGGCCCATGTACCGAAAAAAAAAAAAAACAAACAAACAAAACACTACCTTGTCAATATGAAACAAGTTTCTAAAAGTAAAAAAAAATATATGTGTAATTTTCAAAAACCCTAAACTGAATTGGGGTTTAAAAAATCAGCTGCTCTTGTACGCTGTGCTATCAGCCCTTTTTCACACAAATTAACAATAAAGAGAGATTTAGAGTCATAAGAATAATATGAAGCCATACAGTCAGTTTAAACGGCTACAGGTAAAAGATACCTATTTCCTTAAAGACACGTGATGTACAAATTATGGAATCACCAGCAGCAGAAATCGCTAAGCATACACCAGTGCCATCTCACCGTTAGTGACACGTTTGGTCCTCAATGCTGTATTATAAGAACAGCATAGGCCAGTTACAGAAGGTCACTGTGGCAAGAATTGCTGAGCGGCTGACCCAACACTGCTGCAGGAGTAAGCAACCATTTTCTTCAGTCCTTTTGCCTCAGCCCATCCACGAGCCAAACCTCCTACGAGAGGAGGGCTCATTGCAGGAGCTGAGACCGCTTCACCAACCCTCTGGCAGGCCAGAGCGGTGACAGGTCTCCAGAAATCTCCTTCGACTTCTGTAGTAAAAAGTGCACACATCTGGATTTATTGTACTACCAGAACAGCTCACGTTACAGAAAAGAGATCACTGCTCAAAAGGACACTGGGGGAACCAATGCTAAGTAATCAAAATATGCTGTTAAAAATGTAGTGAAAACCATTTAAGTTAATAATAGAGAAAAATGAATCAACAGTCGACTTCTAGGTTAGCGATTTGTCTTTCCCTACAGTGAGGAGAATGACTTTGGGAAATGGTAGACTGCCCAAACTCTGTGGTTTCATTTTGAGTCATATCTTTGACCAAACGCCACGAGTGGGAGGGGAATATCAACATAAGCACCTGGGCTTCCCTGGTGGCGCAGTGGTTGAGAGTCCGCCTGCCGATGCAGGGAACGCGGCTTCGTGCCCCGGTCCGGGAAGATCCCACGTGCTGCGGGGCGGCTGGGCCCGTGAGCCATGGCCGCTGAGCCTGCGCGTCCGGAGCCTGTGCTCCGCAACGGGAGAGGCCACAACAGTGAGAGGCCCGT
>NC_041222.1:67789561-67794756 GCF_002837175.3 Physeter macrocephalus
AAAAAAAAAAAAAAAAAAAAAAAAAAAAAAAAAAAACATAAGCACCTAAGGTTCTCCCTCACAACAGACACTATAAGGCAGGCCCACTAATAACCTCATGGGGAATAATTTATCCTAAAGGAAGAGTCAAGAGACACAAGGACAGCTGGCCAGAAACCTAAGTGAAAGGCAATTTTGAAGAAAGCACTGTATCGCCAAAGTTACCGTCCAAGCCAGCTTACGCCCCGTGGACTCTGTCCTGTATCTTAGTAGAGAAAGCTGCAACAATGTATTAAAAAGTAAAAGAGCATCTTCTGGCTAAGACGGCATTATAAATTTACAGTCTAAGTCTCCCCTCCCCACTAGGCTTTTCTCCAAACAAACAGCAATGATAGATGACCTTTTTAAAAAAAAAAATCTAAAACAGTCGGTCATGTCTTTGTAGAGGAAAAAGTAAACTAGAACACAAAGCAGTAAGTGAGCTAGCTGCAGACCCGCTAGGCTCTGGGTCTGAAGTCTGTCGGAGGCTGACAGGAGTCTGAATAAAAGCCCCTCTCCTCCACACATCACACGGGACCTAAACTGGTCTCTGCTTGAAATCCACAGCCCTGGTGGGACTCTTCTTGTCGTGAAAAGAGACTAAAGAGGTTTCACTGAGCCATACTCTGCTGAGTTGGGCTACGTTCTATATAACAAAGCTGCATAACCAAGAAGGGCTGGGGAAGATGAGGCAAATACAGTTTTTCAGTCATGGTCTGGACCCACCCACCTCTCGCTTCAGTGGCTGTGTGAAGAAAAGAGTTAACATAGCAGGTCTGAGGCTGCCAACTTTAGAAGGGCCTCCTTGCAAGGTTGGCCCTTGGCTGGCATCTAGGGATCTGGCACTCAAATCATTCCCTGATAAGGGAGGCTCACTGTACCTAAACTCTTTGGACAAACAGTGTGATTTATAGTTAACATCTGCTTTCCTTCTGGGAGTCTGGAACTTTGGACCGTGCTAAGCCGAAGACGCCTCCGTGATCAGCCTCCAATAAAGTCCAGAACTCTAATTCTCTAACAGACTATCCTGGGCAGAAATACTATATACCTATTCTACATCTTTTGCTGCTGAAAAACAAACACATTTGGTATGTCTCCTCATGGGAGGGAAAGAGTATCAGGAAGCCTGTGCATAGATTTCTCCAAAATCTACCTGTCTTTTTCCCTCGATGATCCTGTCATATATCCTTCCACTGTAACAGACCTTAGTCATGAGTCCAACTAGGTGATGAGTTCCATGATTCCTCCTAACGTATCCCCAAATGTGTGTGGCCTTGAGGATCCCCAAAGCAGTGCTAGCCATGGGATTCACGAGAACAACTCCCACTCACTGAAATATGGCTACAGTATTATTTCGGAAAAAAAGAAAGGCCGGGGATGATGAAATCCTGGTGCCTGGGTGATTACGGAGATACTCAGAGCACAAAAGAGCAGCTGAATTGCTCTCTGTTGTGAGAGGTAAAAGTTACCTATGGAATTTGAAAATACATGCAAGCACAGGAGGCTTGCCTCATTGGATCCCCTGGCTTCTTTGGGCCCTTCCAGCTGAAATGAAGACAAGAGAGAGGCTGGGGAATGCCTGTGCTTTTTGTGCCCTCCACCTGATGGGAGAGAAAAGGGATCAAATATTCCCAAAGGTGGGCTTCGAATGGGCCAAAGACAATAAAAGTTAGCTGGTTAGGTGCTCATTCCTTCAGGCAAATGAAAAAAAGGGGGGACCACTCAAGCCTTTTCTGCAGCCTAGCTACAGGACCAGCCCTCACCTTTCACTCCCCCTGAGATCTCCCAGTAGCTGTCATTTTAACCCTGTAAACGCTGAATTTACTGTTGGGGCTTGGAGCAAAACTTGCAATGAAAAAAATTTTTTTCAATGGTTTTGTGCTCTGTGGCTATTTCATCTACAGATGATTATAATATGCCCATAATTTTCATGAATACTAGAGAAAGACCCTAATGATCAGGGAAAGCTGCAGAGACATTAGTGGCACACAACTCCCTTGCTTTTTGCCATAAGTAGGAAAACTGAGATTTACACTCTGAATACTGAAAATAACAAATCTCCACAACCAATGACCTTTGTATTATTTTTGCTTATTGGCACCTCTTTCAAAAAGGGAGACAGCTCAGTGGTTTGTGACCACCTAGAGGGGTGGGACAGGGAGGGTGGGAGGGAGGGAGACGCAACAGGGAAGAGATATGGGGATATATGTATATGTATAACTGATTCACTTTATTATAAAGCAGAAACTAACACACCATTGTAAAGCAATTATACTCCAATAAAGATGTCAAAAAAAAAAAAAAAAAGGAGACAACATGAAAAAGAGGCAATCTCCAGATGGAAATACACTTTTTTTAGTTTTAAAAAGCAGTTTTTAATTTGCTAACAAGCTCCTGCTGAAATCAAATGCCTGACCCTTAAAGACTGATGATTTTTTTCCTGCCTAAGTACATATTTCAGAGTGGGTCAATTTAGACTCCAGACAAGGTCAAAAGGCCTTAGGAAAGCCTTGTTACTTGGATTTTGAGACCAGGTGTCTGGCCCTGCAGTGTCTTAGGTTTTGCAACTGCAGAAGAAAATTAGTTGCCGGCATTTCTTGAATTTGAATTCAAGATCCTAATTGCCTAGATCTGACTTTAAGCCAAAATCTCACACTGTCCGCTATGGACTGTTGTAGCCTTAGTACTAGCTGTGATGAACAGAAATCAGATGAGATCTTTTCACTCAATGAACAGGACTCAGACTCTGGGACTGCTGCAGATTTAGAACACTCCTGAGAGGGGCTATCAGGCCCACTGTGGAGGCTGTCTGGCTCTCCTGAGTGACATACAGATGCCCACAGAAAGGGATTTATTCTCTTGATGGGACTATCTGAAATTGAGCTGATCAGCTCTATAGTGTTGATACAGAGACTAATTGCATTCATAACTTGTGGCTCCTGTCAAAAGCTACAGGCTGCAGGAGGCACATCACTTGAGGAAGCCACCAAGCTTTCTAAGACAGATCTTCACGGCTAATGGGATTAGCTAAACGGGCTAAATCTAGGACTCCTATAAGGGCATGACTGAAGTCAATACCACAGGTTGGTCAGTCCCTGAATCGTGAAGTCCTAATGATAATAATCCACTGTAAAGATGCCTTGCATAAGGGTGAAGAGGGTGGACTGTACAGAAAACAGCTAATATAGCAGGGCTGAGGTTGTGACAGGTTTCTCCCACTATCCAAAAGGAGAGCATTTCAATAAAACCTTACATAAGCCAAATGGCGTAAAGCGAAGAAGCAATTACCTGAGGACGCATCTTGCTAACGGATGCACAAAATAAAGCCAAATAAAGCACAGATGCTTACAGATACATTTCAAAGCTATGGTGGCTTGAGGCTGAGATACTGAGTGCAGTTCCCAGGGAAGGAACATGGCAGGGCACTCTCACTGCTCATGGTACACTCTGCCTCTCTTAACGGCTCACTGCAAAATGAATGCTGAACGCTATTTTTGCTTTTCGCCTTTTTTTGGTAAAAGTGAAAGTCCTCTTCAGACTTCTTTTGGTTAACGGAAACAGATACTAATGTAGGTCTTGTATAAAAAGTTTGGTGTCAAGCAAACTTTCAAAAAACAGAGGATACCTGTATCTTTTGAAGTGCCTGCTTGCAAGGTAGGCCCTGAGCTGGCATCTGGTAACTTGGCATGCAAAACTGTTCCCTTACTGATAAGGGAGTCTCACCATGCCTAGAGTGTTCCTAAAAACAGTGTAATTTATACTGAACCCCTATTTTTCTTCTGGGAGCCTGGAATTTGGGTACATGCTGGGCAGAGGGTACCTATGTGACCAGCCTCCAATAAAAACCTTGGGCATTATAATGGATTGAATGGCGGCCCCAAAAAATTCATGTCCAAGTCCTAATCCCTGGAACTTGTAAATATGATTTACTTGGATAAATAAAGGGTCTTGACAGACTGAATTAGGTTAAGTATCTAGGAAGAAATCATCCTAGATTTAAGGTAAGCCCTAAATTCAATAGCAGGTGTTATTATAAGAGAAGGGCGGGGAGAGATTTGAAACAAAGAGACAGAGTGAAGAAGGCCACGTGAAGCTGGAGATAGAGATTGGAGTGATGTATCTACAGGCCAAGGAACAATAATATTTGCTGGCAGCCATCACAAGCTAGGAGAAAGGAATGGAATGGCTTCTCAGAGCCTCCATAAGGATCTAACCCTGCCAACACCTTGATCTCAGATTTCCATCCTGAAAGAGAATCCTGTGAGAGAATATATTTCTGCTGTTTTAAGCCATCAAGTTGTGGTAACTTGTTATGGCAGCCTTAGGAAACAAATACAGGCACTGAGTCGCTAACGGGCTTCCCTGGACAGAAAAATCACAACCTCTTTCTGCATTTTTTACCGTTAGAGAAAGAAACATGTTAGGTAGGTCTCTTCACAAAAGAGAGGTATAAGGAAGTCTGTGCATGCATTTCTTCAGCCTCCTCCCATGTCTTTGTCCCTTGCTGATCCTGTCATGTATCCTTTGGCTATAACAAACCTTATCCCTGAGCACAACTATATGCTGAGTCCCAGGAGACCTTTTAGCAAATTACTGAATGTGTGGGTGGGTCTTGAGGTAACCCACAAAACAGACTGGATATGTAACATCCTCAATATCTCAAAAGGACACAAGCTCCAGGTCGTTAATATAAGACCTAATGGTGAGCAGGAGACCCCTAACTACCCAATGGGGGAAACCAGAAAAATCCCTATTCAGTGTAAAGTTAGTATAGAGAGAAAGAGAAAACACCAGCTCAAGGAAAGCCAGCAAATAAATGTCCCCAATACATGAGAAAACTAATGCTGAGAGAAAGGATCTAGAAAATGTCCCGTATCATCTAGTGATGATACAAAACATTGAGGATAAGTTGAGAAAATGTAAATACCACTGGAACAAAAAAGACCTACAGGGCTTCCCTGGTGGTGTAGTGGTTGAGAGTGTGCCTGCCGATGCAGGGGACACGGGTTCGTGCCCCGGTCCAGGAAGATCCCACATGCCGCGGAGCAGCTGGGCCTGTGAGCCATGGCCGCTGAGCCTGCGTGTCCGGAGCCTGTGCTCAGCAACGGGAGAGGCCACAGCAGTGAGAGGCCCGCGTACCGCAAAAAAAAAAAAAAAAAAAAAAAAAAGACCTACAA
>NC_041222.1:67794766-67839766 GCF_002837175.3 Physeter macrocephalus
CCACAGCAGTGAGAGCCCCGCGTACCGCAAAAAAAAAAAAAAAAAAAAAAAAGACCTACAAACTAATGACAATTGGACTGAAAGTAGACTTCTAATAGCAGTAGGCTATTAACTCCCTCCCCTTCCCTACCAAATGAGAATAATGGAGCAATTACAAAATAATTTTAAAATAAGATTATATATTCTTACATAAGAATATATTAAATAAAATAAATAATAAATCCAATAAGAACAAGACATGATAAAACAAAAACAGGCACAAATGAAACAAATGTAGTGTATTTTAAAAAATCAGAAATGCTAAATGAAATATTAGAGTTACTGGAATTTTAAAATTCAGATTAAATAAATGCCAGATACAATTAAAGAGAGAGTAATAGTGAATTGGAAGACAGTACACAAAAGAAATCAACTCAAATCCTGCATAGTAAAATAAAGATAATAAAAATATGAATGAGACGATAAGACACATAGGGTAGACTAAAAGGATCCAACATGAATCTACATTTGTTGAATGAGATCTCAAGAAGAAAAGAACAGAGAGGAAGGCAGAGAAAGAATATTGAAAGGTTCAAAGTCTGAGAGCTGAGAGATAAATTCACATTGTACATCTAGTGACAATACAAAACATATGGATAAGTTGAGAAAACTATAAACACTACTGGAAAAAAAAATGACCTACAAACTAATGACAGTTGGACTGAAAGTAGACTTCTAATCAGTATTAATAAATAGCAAAGAACATCAATAGAGAAAATAAGAAAATAACCAAGAATTCTGTATCCAGTAAAACTAGTATTCAAAAAACTAGAAATTTTTATATATACAAAAACTAAGGGAATTTATACATAGTCTCTTGCTTAAAAACTACTGAAGGAATTACTTGAGTGGGGAAAAAAAAAAAAAAAAAAAACCACCCAGAGTCCAGAGAGAAAAAAGGAAGACAAACAAAATTTGGCACACACAGAAATTAGTAAAATACATTAGTTAATTTGACTATTAAAAATGATAAAATTTTGTATTAAAGGGATACTAAAACTCTAGACAATAACAAAGAATAAGTAGGAATTATTCAATCAGTACATAAAGTATGCTGGAGTTCTAGTATTATTAAGTCGCAAAAGGGTAACATTGAATGACTTTGGATCCTTATTAAAAAATTTATAGTTAAGTACGTGTATTAAACATTTTGGAAAAACATGCCATAAGAATATATGCTAGGGAATTCCCTGGTGGCGCAGTGGTTAAGAATGTGCCTGCCGGGCTTCCCTGGTGGCACAGTGGTTGCGCGTCCGCCTGCCGATGCAGGGGAACCGGGTTCGCGCCCCGGTCTGGGAGGATCCCACATGCCGCGGAGCGGCTGGGCCCGTGAGCCATGGCCAATGAGCCTGCGCGTCCGGAGCCTGTGCTCCGAAGCGGGAGAGGCCACAACAGAGGGAGGCCCGCATACCACAAAAAAAAAAAAAAAAAAAAAAAAAAAAAGAATGTGCCTGCCAATGCAGGGTACATAGGTTCAATCCCTGGTCGGAGAAGATCCCACATGCCATGGATCAACTAAGCCCGTGCACTCTAGAGCCCACGAGCCACAAGTACTAAGTCCGCGCATCACAACTACTGAGTTCCACGCACCCGAGAGCCCATGCGCTGCAACTACTGAAGCCCGAGCACCCAGAGCCTGTGCTCCACAACAAGAAAAGCCACCGCAATGAGAAGCCCGTGTACCGCAACGGAGAGTAGCCCCCGCTTGCTGCAACGAGAGAAAGCCCACATGCAGCCAAAAAAAAAAAATTATATGCCATACATAATACACATATATGTTTAATACAAATAAATGTATTATGTATTAAATATATATATTGTATATATAATTTAATGCATATATGTAATATGCTATGCATTAAATACATAAATATATATGTATATATAGTATGTATATATAATTTAAAACATAATAAAATCTATAACTTCCAACCTGACAAAGAAAACCAAAAAATAAAAAAAAGAGAGAAAATATTATTAATCCAAACAAGGCAGAAAAGTAGAATAAATAATCAATAAAAAGATTGACTTAAAAGACTACATACAGGAAGATGATAGAAACAACTCTAAATATACCAGCAACATGAAAAATAAATAAAAATAAACTCACCAGTTAAAAACCGAGATCCTTGGACAAATGAGATGAGAAATGATAACAGGATAGAATTTAAGGAGGAAAACCCATTGATATTTATCAAGCAAGCCATTACATAATAAAAACTTTGTCAAGAATATATAAAATTATGAAATAATGTACCTAACAACATATTCCTAATATATAGCACAATAAATGACAAAGAAGAAAATGGCAAATCAGTCTTAATTGCAGGAGATTTTAATGTATCCACTGTACAAACTAAGACAAGATGCAGAACTGATGTATCATGTAATACATTTTTAAAAGCATAATTAACAAGCTTGTTCTAAGAGTGATACACAGAACTCTACACCCACTAATTAAAGATAATATATTCATTTCCAGCACACATAAAAATTCACTATGTATGTATGTAGTTCTTAAGGAAATTCTCAATAAATGTTAAAGAATCAATATCTTACTACATTCTCTGACCACAGCACAATTTTTAAAGTTGTTTCTTAAAATAACTGATTTATGTTTGTGAATTTAAAAGCATACTTCTAAAACAACTTACAGGTAAAGACTGCAATTTCCAAACACTTAAAATTAAATGATAATTAAAGGACCACATATCAAGACTTGCATAATTGGGGAAAGTAGTAGTTAGAGTTAAATTTACAGTCAAATTAATTGTTTACAAAAGAAAAAATTAAACTCAATTAATTTAATATTCAATTCAACAAGCTAGAAAAGGAATAACAGAATAAAGCCAAAGAAAGTATTCTGTGAAAATACTACTAAAATAGACAAACTAATAGTAAGACTGATCACCAAAAAAAGCAGGAGAAAAAAAAAAAAGGATACAGATAACATAAATCAATAATATTTGGATCAAAAAGTGAACATAACTAAAGACAGAGTATAGATTTTTACAAGCACCTGATAGATACTACAAACAACTGTCTGGCAAGAAATTCTCCAGAAAAAAAAATATAAATTATAAACATTGACTCAAGAAGAAACTGGAAAGCTGAAGAAAATAATAGCATTATAATGATTGAATCAAGAGTCAAAAATAACCCCTCCCCAAAAATAATAGGCTCAAATTTTGTGTGTGTGTGTGTGTGTGTGTGTGTGTGTGTGTGTGTGTGTGTCTGTGTGTGGTACGCGGGTCTCTCATTGTTGTTGCTTCTCCCGTTGCGGAGCACAGGCTCCGGATGCGCAGGCTCAGCAGCCATGGCTCACGGGCCCAGCCGCTCCGCGGCATGTGGGATCTTCCCAGACTGGGGCATGAACCCGTGTCCCCTGCATCAGCAGGCAGACTCGCAACCACTGCACCACCAGGGAAGCCCTAGGCTCAAATATTTTTGCAGATAAATATGACCAAAGTTTTATGTTACAGATTATCACTATCCCATACAAGCTATTTCAGAAAATAATAAAGTATAAAACATATCCCAAATTATTTTTAGTAGGCTAAATAATCTTGAGACCAAAACCAGACAAGAATATTACAAGTGTAGGCAAAGCTTACTTATGAAAATAGATGCACAAATCTTAAGTATTAACAAATCAATGGTGTTTTGGGTTGAACTGTGTCCCTCCAAAAAGATATGTTGAAGTCCCAATCTCAGTGTCTAAGAATGTGACCTTATTTGGAAGTAAGGTTGTTTGTAGATGTAATTAGTTAAGATGAGGTCATACTGGAGTAGGTTGAGTCCTTAATCCAATAGGACTGGTATTCTTATAAGAACATGATGTGAAGACAGAAGGAGAAAATGCCATGTGATGATGGAGACAGAGACTGGAGTCACGTAGCTGCAAGCCAAGGATGGCCAGCAACACCAGAAGCTAAGAGAAAGCCATGAAACCGATGCTCCCCTAGAGCCTTCCAAAACACATGGCCCTGACGACACCTGCACTTCAGACTTCAAGCCTCCAAAACTGTAAGACAATACATTTCTGTTGTTTTAAGCCATCTAGTTTGTGTTACTTTGTTACTGCAACCCTAGGAAACATACAAATTGCAAAGTAGGAAAAGAATTTGATAAATCTGGGTAACAGGAATACAGAACTGATGCATATTATAGGATTTTCTGTGCTTTTATTTTTGAGATAGCTCATAATGTTTAAAAAGAAATCAGCCCTCTAGATAACACAGGAGAATGAGAGCACAGGGCAGCAGTGTTTGGAGGGGCAGACTGAAGGATACTTTTCCTACTTGTGGTGACTATAACAACACAAGAAACAGTAACCTAAGCCATGAGCTAGACTCACAAAGTATAAAATGAGAGAAGCCGAAGAGGGCCTGACTCAAAGGGGTGCATGGTACAGGCACTCACATTAATTACCCATTGCTACCATATGCTGCAAAACAACCAGCCACAAAATGCAGTGGTATAAAACAATTAGCATTTATTCAGTTCAAGAGTCTAGTGGGTTGACTGAGTAGTTCTGCTGGTCTGGGCCAGACGTGGCTGATTTTAGCTGCGCTCCCTTAAGCAATCTGCATTCTAGGATCTTGCGTGAGCCCGCAGAATGGCCTCTGCTTTGATGAATTGGCTTTGTTCCACACAGTCTCTCATCCTCCAGGAGACTAGCCTGAACATGTTCCCTTGGCAAAGGCAGGGAGCATGAGAAGAAACAAAAACATTCAAGTGTCTTGCAATCCCATTGGCCAAAGTAAGACACGTGGTCAACTGCAGAGGCAGAGTGGGAAGAGCCTCCAGTGTTACAGGGCGAAGGCTGGGGAGGCCATTAAACGAGGTCATCAATGTCATCGATCCACCATGACAGCTTCCATGATACTACCATCAGTCAACCCGGACAGCAAGGGAGAAAAACTGGACACATGCAGTAAGTTGAAAAAAACTATAATCATGATCACCCAGAGACACCCTCAGGAACTTCCTGAGTAAGTTTGGAGAAACGTTGAAACAAGACTCCTGCAGAATCTGGGGAGTGAGGGAGGGATGGGCAGAATCAGAGAAATACTGAGCTTCATTGTTGCCACCCTACTTGTATCCTGTCCAGATGACTCTGAAAACACTAGCGACACTTCTTCTATTGAGTCCTACCAGAAATGGAGGCCCGGGTGGTCTCCATCAGTGCTTCCAGGCTATGGCTGATGCACAGTCAAAGAAAAAGTTTAAACACACGCATCTAGTGCTTTCTTTTTCTTTTTTTTCTTTAATTAAGTTTTGTTTTTTCACATCTTCATTGGAATATAATTGCCCTTCCCCTGTTGGCCACTTCACTCTTCTGCCAAGTGTCAAAACAGAGCACATGGGACAATCCTGCCACAGGACACTCCAGTGAAAGTCTGTCTGGCAATTCATTTTCAAAAAGTTAATGGCAAAGTAATATCAAACTCAGAGTGCCAACAAGCCTTGTTTACACCTCCACAAGGGGATATGGATGACATTTATTATTCTACTTAATGACAATATTCAGAAATAGCTCACCCTGTCTCCAAGAAATCCCTCCGAGGAACTTCTCCACCTAACATGTCCCTCTTTTATAGGAAAAGAAATCTGGCTTCTTGCTCTCAGATACATAACTTGACCTACTGGAATTCTGGTGAGAGATAACATTCTAACTGAGAAGCAGCATCTGTAGCTGACTGGTTGTAGAGGTAGAATAACCCAGAACAATTTTAGTTAGGAAATTTCCCAAGGAAGCATAGAGATAGGAATCCTACATGAATTACCTACTGAAAACTATTTACTCAGTGACCTGCATTTGGTATTTGGTGGGAATGGTGCATAGAAATAAAAACGATAGAAATCTACTTTTATTGATAAAGTAGATCTCTCATCTAAAGATTGAGACTAGCCTAAATCTCCATTCCTATGCCTTTGTCCACACATCTTCTAACTCTTGGAAGTGACTGATTTATTCTGTACCATATTTATTCTATACTACCTGTATGGACCTCCTAGGAAAAGAGATGGGATCAATCAATCCTTATTTTGTAAGTCAGACTCTCTCTTAAATGCATTAAACACGCTGATTTTCCTTCCTTGTATCTCCATTTCGTACTTGCATAAACAAAAATGGGCAAGAGTTAACGATAACCAACAATATTTATTGAGCAACTGAGTTCTGCTCTTGTTGACCAGTTGGGATTAATATAACTGAAGTGGTAAGTAAATCTCTATAATGCAGTTAATTTCTAGCTCCTCCATGATGGCTAGACTGTCTCCCATTACATTACAGATTCTTGAAGAGATGCATCCATTTTGATCCATCCAATGGAATAAAAAATCCACTTATTCATACAGGTTGACCTGCTTTGTAAACAGCATCCAGAATAAAGGATATTTTTGGAGGATTAACTTACACAAAGCACGCAACTCTTAAGCATACATCTCAATTGATTTTTACATGTGCACACATGTATAGAACCACCCATATCAAGATATTAAAACTGTTCAGCAGCTCAGAAGCACCTCATACCCGCCTCTGTTAATAGTCCCCAAAAGTAAATACTGTTCTGACCTCCGTCATGGTAGATTAGTTTTGCCTCATTTGGGATGTTTTATATAGCATCCATGTCTCTACTTAACATAGTCAATCTTTCCTCTATCTGCCTGAGCATATGGAATACAGTTAAAACTGTTTTCATTTTTGTCTACTAATTCTATCATCTGTGTCATTTCTCAATCAGTTTCAACTGATCGATTTTTCTTCTCATTATGGGTTATATTTTCCTGCTTCTTTGGATGCCTGATAATTTTTCATTAGATGACTGATAATTGTGAATTTTACCTTCTTGGGTACTGGATATTTTTGTGTTCCTGTAAATATTTTTGAGCTTTGGTCTGGAACATGGTTAAGTTACTTGGAAACAGTCTGACTTTTTGGGGTCTCGCTGTTAAGCTTTATTAGGTGGGACCAGAGCAGTGTTTAGCCTAGGGCTAGTTTTTCTCAACTCTGAGTTCTCTCTGAGTTAGTACTCTACCCAGTGCCCTGTGAATTATGAGGTTTTATATTCTGGGTTGTGGTAACAACAGGAACCATTCCCATTAATCTTTTTGGATGATTCTTGCCTTGTGTATGCACACTAATTAGTACTCGGCTGAAGACTCAAAGGGGACTCTCTGCAAATCTATGGATTTCTTTCTCTGCCCAGCCCTCTCCTCCTCATATTCAGCCTGAGAACTCGAGCTACCTTGATATCCCAGATTCTCAGCTCCATCTGCCCTACTAGAGAGACTGCTAGGCTGCCCCTGCATTTCCTCCTCCCAGTGCTGCAATGTGGATGCTTTCCTGGTGAAGGCTGGGCTTCACCTACTTTCTTTCCCATCTCTCAAAGATCACTGTCCTTTGCTACCTGTGGTTTAATGTCTTGAAAACCATTGTTTCATATGTTTTGTCTGGATTTAATTGTTTCAGGCAGGAGAGTAAATCTAGCCTCTGTTACTCCATCTTAGCCAGTGGCGGCAAGTCCTTTTTTTGCCTGTTATTGAACTTCACTTACATGCGGTCATATTGTATGTTCTCTTTTGTGTCCGACTTCATTGACTCAACATTTTGTCTGACCCATCCATGCTATTGCATGTATCAGTAGTTTCTTTCGTCTTTTAAATTTCATTGTGTTCTTTAGTATTTCTACCAATATTTTAAAATTGGTGTTGAAGTTAATAATTACCCCCAGAGCCTTTTATAAGTATGTTAGTCATAGCCTTGGTGTTGAGAAATCATGGATTTGGACTCTGAGTTTGACATTTGATAGCTATGTTCCCTTCAGCATGTCACTTACCCTCCCCACAGCTGTGGGCCCAAAATTAATGATTTGGCTCAAGTGTTTTATAAGCTAAAAAATGCTCCAAAATATAAAGTGATTTTAACATATAGAATCAATGTTTCCTAGTGTTTTCTTCACAAAAAAGCAAGAATTTGGTATCTACCCAAATAATTGCAATTCTCATAGAATGCTTCACTGAGTGGGAAGTGGAAATAAGTACTTTCCAAATACACAGTACTAGGAAACTCTTTAAGGAAGACAGTGATGCCACGGAGTAGCCCAGATACCATTATTCAGTTATCACATGGTCAAGAGACTTAATTTGGCCTAGGCAATAAATCAGGGTAAAAAAGAGTAAGCTAGATTATGAACACCTTTTAAAATCAGGAGCATATTGAGTAGGTACAAGCAGGTTGATTTTCAGTGATGTCTGGACTTCAAAGGGTCCCAAAAAGAGAGTTTATGCATTTTCCTATTTGGATATAACTTCTGTTGTATTAATGGGGTAAGAAATTCCATTTTTATAAGAGATGAGTGTGCTCTGATAATATGGTTATAATGACACTGAGCTCAGTAAAGATAAATACACTGCAGGAATCTATTCTGTAAATATAAATTCAGTTTCTCTCAATGCTTTGAGTTTTTCTTTTTTCCTTAATTTAAGCTCCTAAACATTAATTATTCTGATATCAAATCACATACTTTCATTAGTTTGAGGACAAACTACTCCCATACCAAACAAGTGTTTTGAGAGAATTTCACCTGATTCAATGTGTTCTGTAAAAGTAAACATATCAGGTCTCAGCTTTTCTTGTCAGTGAGGACCCCTCTGAATTTTCAAAGGCATTGGTCTTCTAAAAGAAACATACTGCTCATCTCCCACTGTCAGCTCTTCCAACTGGTAGCCAAGGTGGATGAGCCAGACTCCTTATTTTTTTTTTTTTTTTGAGAGTAATGGTTAATTTGGGACAATGGAGTTAGACTGCTTCTGCCACTTGTTAACTATGTGATGTTAGGAAAGTTATTCAACCTCTGAGTTTGTTTTCCATTGGTAACAGCAGTAGCCTTATCTACTAACAGATAAAACTCTGCATATAAGGTCTTTGGTACCATGCCTACCACGTAGAGCTCAGTGTTAGCTGTGCTTTTTATCACTAGTCAACTTGCTTGGCACCTCCATGGTCCTCCTTTCAAGGCTGCCGCCCAACTACTGTGGCCAAGAAGGGGAACTCCAGCTGCTCATCCTTATGTCCACACACACTGAAAGGCTGCTCGGAATGACAATCTTCCTTTTTTATGGCTGAGTAATATTCTACTATATATATATGTACCACATCTTCTTTATCCATTCCTCTGTTGAAGAACATTTAGGCTGCTTCCATGTCTCGGCTATTGTAAATAGTGCTGCAGTGAACATTGGGGTGCATGTGTCTTTTCAGATTATGGTATTCTCTGGATATATGCCCAGGAGTGGGATTGCTGGGTCATATGGTAGTTCTGTTTTTAGTTTTTTAAGGAACCTCCATAGTGGCTGTACCAGTTTACATTCCCACCAACAGTGTAGGAGGGGTTTCCTTTTTTCCACACCCTCTCCAGCATTTATTGTTTGTAGATTTTTTGATGATGGCCATTCTGACCAGTGTGAGGTGATACCTCATTGTAGTTTGGATTTGCGTTTCTCTAATAATTAGTGATGTTGAGCATCTTTTCATGTCTTTATTGGCCATCTGTATGTCTTCTTTGGAGAAATGTCTATTTAGATCTTCTGCCCATTTTTTTGATTGGGTTGTTTTTTTGATATTGAGCTGAATGAGCTGTTTGCATATTTTGGAGATTAGTCCCTTGTTGGTTGCTTCATTTGCCAATATTTTCTCCCATTCCGAAGGTTGTCTTTTCGTTTTATGGTTTCCTTTGTTGTGCAAAAGCTTTTAAGTTTAATTAGGTCCCATTTGTTTGTTTGTATTTTCATTACTCAAGACGGTGGGTCAAAGAAGATCTTGCCGCGATTTATGTCAGAGAGTGTTCTGCCTATGTCTTCCTCTAAGAGTTTTATAGTATTCAGCCTTACATTTAGGTCTTTAATCTATTTTGAGTTTATTTTTGTGTATGGTGTTACAGGGAACTCTACTCAATACTCTGTAATGGCTTCCATGGGAAAAGAAACTAAAAAAGAGTGGATATATGTATGTATTTAACAGATTCACTTTGCTGTACACCTGAAACTAACACAACATTGTAAATCAACTATTCCCTAATAAAAATTTTTTTAAAAAAAGAATGATAATCTTCCTTTGAACACAATATTCCTGGTTCTGAGTTTTGCATACTGCTGTGTGGCTTCCTCTGCAACCTGCTTGCCTTGGTTTGTTTAACTTCTTGAGTGTTCTCATACTGCAGTGATTTAGGAAAGCAAATTCTGAAATCCAGCTGCCTGAGTCTGATCTACATCTACCACTTACCATCTGTGGGACTTGGGTAAGTTAGCTACTTAACCTTTCCAACCCTGTTTCCCCATCTGTAAAATGGGGATAATATAAGTACCATGTTACGTTACTGTGAAGACTAAGATTTTGCAGATAGTAGAGACTTTGCACAAAGATGGCACTCAGTAAGCACTCATAAAACATTATCTTCTAGTAATAGATAGTAAAGATCCTATGTTATAACCACAGATAGGATTGGTCTATTATCTGCTGCTAACAGGTAAATCCCCTCCTCGAAGGTAGTAGAAACAAAGGTTCATTAACCAAGAAAAAGTGGCTTGAAGAGGAAGTTACATCTCACCACTCAAAAACATCCTAGCCCTCTTGGTCCTATGAAGACAATCTCCTTCTACTAATGATACCTTCTATTAGGTCTATAACAGATAATATATTTATATACATAGATATACACGTCTATGTGTATCTAAAGATCTGCCTGGTGGTAGAGATGACAAAATGGTACCTTGTCAATTAGATGAACAGATTCTGTCCTGGAATGGTGGCTGTCCCTCTAAAAGGTTAACTACTTCAAACCTAAAAGTTCAACTGGGAACAATCCTAGGGCCAGCCTTCCTTTGTAGAGGTATAGAAATCATTGAAAAACTCTTCCCAGCATCCAGCTTTGAGGAAAAGTGGATTGGTTTGATGACATTAACAAATGAAACCAACTTAGAAAAATTCCAGTACACCCCACTGTGGGCCTTCTGCTGAGGTTCCATCCACAGAGGCTTCCTAGGAGGTTAGGAACTGCTTTGGCGTTTTAAAATTAGTTTTGTCAGAGGGTGATAAGGAACCTCCCCGGGTGTCCTCTTGTCCTGATGTTCAGTATCTCGTTAATCTTTGTGCTTATTCCCTAGATCCATTATTCTCTTCCAGAATAATTAGATGAGCATCTTTGGTCTTAGTGTAAGAGACTCAGAGTACCCTGAAGGGTGAATGTGATGGCTTATCCCTACCACTGACTCTGTGTGGTTCAAGCTTTGGGGGGAGGGGAGCAGGATTACAGGTGTACCTTTTTGTACGGATTAGCTTTCCTTCCCTATTGCCCCCGTCACCCCCTCCCCTTTTATGTAAATGGACTTGTGGGTGGAGGACAGAAAACTCATATCCTAGAGGGAGAGATGTAGTTCCCCGTCTTTTCTCTGACTCTGCCAAAGACCTTGCACTTGCCAGGGCTCTCTGCCTCACCCACGTGCCGCCCGCTACTCCTCTGTCTCCATTTGGGACTCGGCTGTGCTTTGGGTTGGGAGCCAGCCATGGGCGCCCTCTTTACCCATCTTTGCCCTCATACTACCTCACTCTCTATCATTCTATCATCAAACTTCAATTCAGAATCTTAAATTGAGCCAGATTTCTATTCTCTCCCTCTCAGCCGTATTATCCTACACCACACGGAGTTAGGTGACGCATGTGTTTTTATTTTTTAAAGATTTTTAAACTTTTAGTAAAAATAAGTTATTTGAATATTGGATTTGTTGTTTTGCAGAGACGTTGGCAAGGAAATAGGACAAAGGTCCGAATGCTTGCTTCTATAAACCGAATTGTTGAAACTACTATTTCCTAAAAGCCAGGGGCAGGAGATAGTCAGTACGGGCATTTCCAAGGATTTGCTGGCTGTATAGGTGAGAAAGGTGGGTGTTGTCTCAGACAAAAGAGGGGACAGGAGAAGATGGCATATGGGGAATAAAAGGAAAACTCATTACTCAGCCACTCACCTTAGTTCTGTGGTTTGTGAACCTAAGTTTTCCTGTTTGGCAAAGAAACCATTTGTCTGACCATTTTTGCTCCAGGCCACGCACACATTCTATCTTCCACTCACTTCCCTTAAATGGCCACAGACATACTTAGCACTCTTGGCAACTGAAAGAAACAACAGTTTCACCATTAGGGAAAAGGACTTAGGAAAACATTCCAAAGCTATAAAAGCATTCATACCCTCTGAACCAGTAATCTAACTCAAGGAATGTAATCAAATGAAAGAAGTACTAAATACAAAGGTGTTTTGTTTTTTTTTTTAATATTTGTAATAGCACAATTAAGAGGCTAAATAAACAATGGAAGAAACCAAAATATGTTATGGTTTATGAAATCAATACGATATTATACAGCCTTTGGAAACATTCATCAAAAGACAATAGCAATGCAGACTACGCTCAATGCATCATTTTCCAACAACAAATTTGTATCCACCCTCTGATTATAACTACTTAAGGACCACATCTACATGTGACCAAATATCAGGAAAAACTATGAAAAATGAAAATGGAAACCTTTTCGTGAGTTATTTTGCCTTTTGTTCTTTTCACTATAATGTTAGAATAGAAAAAATTTAATGTTGGGAGTATATGTTCATTCACAAATCTAGTTCCCTGAGAAGGTTCCTGAATGGGGATAACCTCTACCCTGGACAATCATTTGCACCACCTCTGACCAAAAAAAGAAAAGTTGGGACAACATTGGAGGTGGAAAAATGATAGACTGCTCTTTCCAAAAGAAA
The DNA here is from genome assembly GCF_002837175.3 of Physeter macrocephalus. NCBI lineage: Eukaryota > Metazoa > Chordata > Mammalia > Artiodactyla > Physeteridae > Physeter > Physeter macrocephalus. The sequence continues at coordinate 67,807,615 of NC_041222.1, forward strand.
GGAAGCTACTTATCTCTAAATGCAGTTATATAATGAACGACGTTTCAAAGGAGCCATTGTGAGAGCTCTTCTTTGGGGAGGAACAAAAGGGAATATTGGGGGAAGTATGAAGTGAGGACCTTATACTTCTGAGTTTACTCTGGAGCTCCAGAGAAGGATAAACACTCTTGAGAAATGGCCAGCCAGGGGTGGCTGGAACCAGAGTGGTCCTCCTGAGGGCTGCCGCTGCCTGGTTCAGTGAGAGGGGAGTTCCCTCTCTGATGATGTGTGGAGTTCATCTCAATGTCAACCAAGTGTCTGAGCACCAAGGACATTCCAGCCAAAGAGACGAGAGCACCCAGGCTTGAGGGATCATCTCAGGATGCACTTGGACCCAAACATCAAAAGACATTTGAAAAAGCATCTGGATCATGAGGAGATCAAAGAAGCTGTCCGATAGGGTGGAGGAGCATGGAAAGGCAGCAATAACTAGACAGAGTTTTCCCTCCAAAGAAAACACTGCGGAGGATCCACAATTGCAAACTTCAAAGAACATGAAAGCGATCGAAAGAGAGCCACTGGGAACAATGCTGTGATTGACCTTCACTGGAGGGGATCAAATTGAGGAAGCACAGAACTCACAAACGACTCCACCCTAACCCCCAAGCTCACACCCCTAATGTCGCCTGGATCCGCAGTCCCTGCCTGTATACACACCGTATGAGTGACTCCTTTAACAGAAACAAGAGATGGGGCTTAGATAAGGGGCAATCAGAGATGCAAAGGTGGCTAACTACATACCGATCAGCATCATTTCCTTGTGTTTAAAGAAGAAGAAACTGAGGCACAGAAAGCGAAATTGCTCTATGAGGAAGGGAAGCTACCACTTCTCACCAAAGCTGATTGGCCAGGTCTAAGGAGTAAGGGCCCGACAGCTGTGAGCCTCTGGCAGGGGACTAGGAACAACGTGACAGATTCCAGCAGCCTCCGATAAGGCGAGTTAGATTTCCTGATTTCATTTCATTGTTTTAATTTAGGGGGAAACAGAAAAGGGCTAATTTCCTTATCGAGGGTTCCAGATATAACGGGATTATGGAGATCTCTGCCCCCTCCCAAGGAAACGGCTCATTGTAGTTCCACAATGCCTAGGAACCTCCTAGATCCTTGATGCTGGGAGGAAAGCCAGAATGCTGCGGGTGGGAGCAAGGGAGACCATGGAGGCAGGGGACACAAGAGAGCTGGAAAGGACCAGGCAGTGATAACAGAGACCAAGTAAGCCACTGTCACTCAGTGGCCAGGAGTGGAGAGAAGAAAGGATCAAGCAGGCTCCAAATTCCAGGGAGACTCCTCAACTCCAGTGACAAACCTAAATCCTTCCCTCAGGGAAATGGAAAATGTAGAGCAGAAGAAGCAGGGCTCTATCCAGAGGATCCTTTGGAGCAGTCAGGGGACAGCATCAGAATAGTCGGTGGGCAATTTCTCACATTCAGCAACCCTGGAGATACTGCTGCAGAAGTGAAATCATCAGAGGTGAGATCAGCATGGGAAATCCCAAATCGCAATGCCTACTATATAAAAAGCACTCAGAAAAATGTGTTGTTGTTGTTGTTTTAAAATTCAGTTCTTAGAGATCCTGGGGGTGAAAAAAGGATACCCGTAGCCAAGACTCTCAGCGGTGACTAGAATTCAGAGCCAGGATAGAAAGGGGAAGAGTCCTAGGCTTCAGAAAGCTTTCATTTTCCTCAAAGAAGTCTGTGGTTCACCTTTTAACCTGTCTCTTGAGAATGGGGCTGCGCATGTGTTACATGCAAATAAATAGGAGGGAAAACTTGAACAGATAGAGAAGAGACTGTAGCAACTGACTTAATATTGAAGACACCATGGTGATAACCATCTGATTTCCCAGCATCAATGTGCCCACCACAGATTTCCGGACCAATAGTGAAGACGGAAAGCTATTAAATAAGAGGCAACGAGAGGAGCCCCCATAATGACCTGATAATATGCCAGAGATCCATGGCCAGGACCCCCAACTCTCTAATCCCTAGTGAGAATGGTCCTCTGAGCAGGACCTGCAGACCTCTGTTCTCCAACCTAGAGCCCGGACCTTCCGGAGCACGAAACACAAGGCAAGGCGAGGCTTAACTATGTAGGATAACACTTTGGGATGTGTCAGGACAAAGGGCACCATCAAGGGCAAGATCATGGTGAAGACAAGTAGAACAGCTCCATCCTAGAGAGCAGTTCCTGGGAAAGTCTTCAGGAAGTGTCACTGCTATGTGCTTGAGCCAATATGGAGAGGCAGGGGGAGCTCTGAGACGAAGCGTGGCTCTTACAAACCAGCCAGTCCTACAACACCCCTGCCAATATCCAACAGCCACAGCAGTCATGCCAGGATTGAAATATCTCCATTCAGACCACCCACTGCCCTCATGAAAGGTGAAAAGTCCAGATAATCCTGGAGAGAATCAAACCCTCCCTGAGGTCATCTTTTATAAAAACCACAGTCACCATCTCCATCCCCACTGTTGGGGGGGCCCACCTACTCTGTGGGCAAGGCACAAAGGCACCAGGAACAAGAAGAAACTATCCACACAGTCCCCTAGGTGGAGCAAGCAGGGGAAGTCGATCAGCAGGAGTCTCCAGTGAGGTACCTCCAACCTCTGGGTCACCCACCAGTGAGAAACAGTCTACCTGCCTTAAGGGCCGGCAGATTCACAGCCTGGGTCTGGAAACCCAGAGACCTATGATTTCCTTTACAATCATAAAGGATACACCCCAAGAGGAAACATTCCACAAATGGATCAGAACTGCCTTTGGGGATTTGGTTTCTATGTTTTTCCCTTGAGGAGACAGGGATGAAGTTAGCAAACAGAAAGAGATGTGTATACACGGGTACCCAGGCAAGATGTCTACTCAGAGGCAGAGTCATTTTCTGCCCAGCACCCTTTTATGCCTTCTCTGGTATATATCACAGTCACTGGCACAGAGCAGATTGCTGCATAAACGAAATCCACACCAAGTTTGCTCTGATTTTGATGTCCCCTGCAAGATGAGAGAAACCAGATCCTAGAATGAGGGCACAGACTGGGGCAGGGGGTGGGGCGGGAGAGGTGGGGCTGAGAGGATACAATCTGGAGCATTTTAAAGCAGGACAGAATATAGGTCCAAAATTAACTAAAATCTAGGCACAGGAGACTGCAGGGCCTGAAAAAAACATCCAATTAATTGGAACCACGCACATACCCTTTTGGCTTGGAGGGCCCTGAACAAATGCCTCCAATTTCCCTTCCTACCAGACCCACCTCCATAGAACTGGCATGTTGGGTTAATAATAATATCTCAGACAGTCCCTAAAGGGGAAAGAATGCATAGGTGCTGAGAAGAGAGGTCCAATAGGAATGCCTCTTGGGTCTCAGTCCCAGGAATGACTGCGCTGCTCCTTAATCACAGGTCTGTGGTAACGATCATGTTTCCCTCTTTTAAGCGGGATAACTTAATGCTTAGAGCTAAACCTGTGGCTCCCCTCTACCAAAAATATAATGAGGTAGTAGTGGTAGCTCTTGACCTCAGGTTACTATGACCTGCCTTTTCCCTTTGGCACAGTTTCTTTCCCTATTTTTTTTTTTTAAATTTCCCATATCTCATCCTATTAGAGTGTCTCAAGTCTGTGTGACACTTTAAATCCTTTTTGGAACGAGGCAGTGGTTTTGGTTTTTTTTAAGAAGTCATAAGCCCAATGTACAGTGCGTGGGCCCCTGGAAAAGAGTGATGGCCACACGCCATCTTTGTTCCGGTGATGCAGGGCCCATTGTTTGCGCTGAGAGCCTCCTGCTTCTGCTAGCAGTGGCTGACATAACCCACCCTGCTTCCTTCACAGGACACATTTCTAACTCTCTAAGTCTCTTTCCAACCTCCAGCAGAATGGGCTCGAAGCCGGGTGGCCACGAAGACGGTCAGATATGTGATGCGCCTTGAAGAGTTCTGGGTAGCTGAGGGGCAGGGACTGCGGAAGGAGATGTGGAAGTTAGCCTAAGGTGGAAAAAGATGAAGAATGTCCCTGGGAAAGGGAAGAGAAGGCACAAAGATTGGGAGCTACTATGTGGTTAAGTGTGGATCCAAAGCTCACGGAAAGAGGAATGATGGGACAAGAGATAAGCAATGAGAGCTGTGCAGGAGTCACATCATTAAAGGCTTTGCTAAGGAGTCCAGACTTTTCTCTTGTATGCAATAGGGAGCCAGTGAAGGATTTTAAGCAGAGAAATGCCTGAATCATATTTGCACTTAGGAAAATGACTTTGACGGGGTGTGAAAGATTGACAAGTTGGAGTGAGGGCTGGAACCAAAGTCATCTGGGCAAGATTTAGTGAAGGCCTGAATTAAGGCAATGACAGTGGGATGCTGAGTGAACTCCAGAGGTGTCTGTGACACAGAATTGGCAAAACTCGATAGCCACATCCAAGCAGAGGGTATCGATCTGATTCTCAGAGCAGACTCAGGTTGCTCAGACTTCACAAACATATTAGCTGATGATGTCAGTCAGAACAGGCAGTGGGTAATGTCGAGCAGAGGGTGAATAGAGCAGGATACTCAATGCAGACAGTTTAGGCGAGGTGCCCAGGATACCTTCCATGGAGAATAATAATGGTCAGATTAAATGGGTCTGACATCATTTCTGCAAAACAATATGGATACGTACACCAAAACTGGAGAAATACCATGCTACAAAGAGAGAGGACAAGGGTTTAGAAGGACATACACATAGATGTTAGCAGGGACTGACTCCATGTGTCAGTATTTTTTTTTGCTCATCTATATTTCCTGACCTCTCCATAATGATGTTTTACTCTTATAAGAAGAAACACAACTTCGAATTTCAAAAATAAAAAGAAACGTCATACATACCCCAATCTAAAGAAACAGACTTGAAGACACTGAGAACAAAGTGTGTGGAAGCCATCATGGTTGCGTCTAAAGCAACCCAGAGAGAGTGTGCAGGGTGAGATGAGAGCTGTGAGTAGACCTGTGGGCAACCTGAGGGACTGAGCAGGTGTAAGGACCTAAGAGAAAGTCTGGAAGAAAGTAGTGTCCCAGAAGCCAATGTTCTTGAAAGCTCTCATACTGTAGCTTCTAAGTTCTTGATGGCAGGATGGTCACATATTTGAATACGAGTTCTCATTCCTATTTGAACTCCATCCCACTGGCACGCTGCATCTTCTAGCCAGAACCTACAGAGTAATGGCTCAATAAATGCTTATAAATAAATGTGATCCTAATTCCCTCTTAGCCGCTATTATTTGGACTCCTATTGAATACGCTCTCTGGGACATTTTCTCTTAGAATATAATTAGAAAGGGTTTGCAGAGCTCATAAAAACAGAAGGAAATCACCCCTTAGGAGACTTATTCTCCTTGAGAGAGAGAGAGTTTAATAAAGCTTAAGACAAACTCCATCTCATTGATGTGCAACTGTGGTGGTCAAATACCGGAGCAGCAATACCGAGGTCCAAAGACAGAGTTGAAGGGGCAAGTATCACTTCCAGCCCTATTAAAATAACCCTCACACAAGTGGCCATAAAAAGAGAAGGGCCGTATGTCTGATCATCAATATCTACAACCCCTCAGCAGCGCCCCCCCACCCCAAAACTGATCCCAGGTGTAGGTGAAGGTAAGGGACTATAAAAATTTTATTCAGGTATGAATATCTCGTCTCATAAATATCTCATCCACTTATGAATGAGGCAGGAAGAGAACATGAAAAAAGTGAAAAAAAGAAAGATTCCCAGGCTTGTTGGATTTATCTTTTCACTTATAAAAGAGATTTATTGTTATAATGTTGATACAATAAAGATTTTAAAAAATGAAAGCACACTGGTTGAAGGAAAGTAACTGCACCTTGGTAAGTCTAAACTCCTGGGAGGGCTTCCCTGGTGGCGCAGTGGTTGAGAGTCCGCCTGCCAATGCAGGGGACGCGGGTTCGTGCCCCGGTCCGGGAGGATCCCACGTGCCGCGGAGCGGCTGGGCCCGTGAGCCATGGCCGCTGAGCCTGCGCGTCCGGAGCCTGTGCTCCGCAACGGGAGAGGCCACAACAGTGAGAGGCCCGCGTATCGCAAAAAAATAATAATAATAAAATAAAAATAAACTCCTGGGAGTCAAGAGTGAATGGGAAGAGCATCTGAACTGTGACACACAGGACAGTGACCCAAAGGAATAGAGAGAAGATGGAGAAAAGAAGCCAAAGATCTTTCTTTCTTAATTCCGGGAAGTTATTCGTGTACATATTCAGCAATGTCTCAGAATATCAAAGTGTTCTCCATAGGAGATTTTCCCATCGGTAAAAGGGAATCCCACCCCCAGCCCGAACACAGGAAATTAGTTTTCTTCAATTGGAGCCCCAGAATCCTCAGGATCCACCAATGAGGACAGAGAATCCTATAGAAGCCCTGGTGAACTTCACAATGGAATAAGCTTTGAGAATCTCCCCCTCATTTTATTCCTGTGGAGACTGCTAAACTTGCGTGGCAAGCCAACAATTATCCCAGTCGGAGGTAGACCGTTACCAGCTAACTGTCCAAAAGTCAAGAACACACCAGCTACAGGGACAAGTGCACCCTCATATGAGGAGACTTCCCAGAAGCCATTCATGTCACTGCCCACAGAGCTTCGCCAAGATGAAGAGCCCCAGAAAAATGATGCTACAAAATAAGCTGAGCCACAAGCCAAAAAGGGGTAGTTAAGACACCTTCGGGCTAGAGGGCTGGATCAAGCTTTCTGAGAAGAGGGCGAAGTAGGGGGATCTTGGCGTTCATAGTGGGATGGATGGGGCCATGTGGGTTACTGTTATTGTCGTTCAGAAAGACTCCAGCTGTGCCTGAGGATTTCCAGAGCCTACAGAGCCTCCGGGACCTGCTGCTCCTTGAGGGCTTCTCTTCCATCGCGGAACACATCAGGGGCTCGTGCCTGCCACTCACAGCCAGCACAGTGCTGTCCCCTAAGCAGAAATCAAGGTGCCGCTGCCTCCTTAAAATCAGTCACTGCCAGGAGTCACCTGGGAAGCGAACAGGGAAATAAATAACTATCTAAGCCCGGGCCTTCATTTTTCAAAGGATAAAACCAAGACCCATGGATAGGAAACCCTGAAAATTGAAACAGGGGAGTAAAGAGCCCAAGAAGTGGTTTCTCCTTGACAGTGAGAACTCTCTGGAGGATTCTAGCCAGGGGTGATGGGTGCCACTGTGAATCTCACTGGCAGGCTCTGGCAGCTCCAAGTTTCCTGATCAAAACATACGTTTTTAAAGGGGATAATTACAGTGGACAGATGGATATGAGGCACTCACCTTAAGAGTTCATGGGATCAACATTCTCCTGGGAGAAAGGACTTCACTGAAGACTCTGGTTTGTGAGTAGATGCCAGGGAGGATTCCAGGGTAAGCGTAGTAAGTGAGGGTAGGCAAGAGAAAGGATGAGATTACAACAGCAAATGCGGAACCCAAGGCCACAGGGGCAGTAGCTATTAAACACGAAGGGTTAGAAGGGTTCTACAATTGATGGCTGGAGAAGGGAGAAGTAGGGAGGGGGAGGGGGTCTTGGGGCCAGGAGGAAAGATATTGCAGGGCTCCTGTTCAATCCTGCTTTGGCATGAGTTGGGGTACGGCAATGATAATACCAGGCTTGCCAAGGACAGTGTTCCAGGCTCCCAGGGCACAGACCCCCAGAGTAGAAGGCCAATAACAGGGAACAGAAGAGAAGGCCCCCAACAATCTCTGAAATTCTAAAGCATGAGCTGGATCACCAGTCCACAAGTGAAATAACCAAACATGGTACCTATCACATAAGAGGCACTCACAAAATAAGAACAGTTTATGTGTGCATCAAGAAATCAAAGACTATCTATTCCCTTCCTCAGAAACTGGGAGAGAGGGAGAAGGCACCAAGGCTATCTAGGGAGTTCAGCATTACCCAGAATCCAAATCCAGAAGAGAAGAGGAATTCATCTTTCTGACTGTTACTGCTTCTTGGGTTATGGCCTCTGCAAACCCTTTCTAGTTATATTCCAAGAGGAGAAGACCCAGTGATACATTATGAGTCAGTTGAGGCCAGATGATGAAGGGTGGTGTGGCCTCGACTATATCAAGTCACTCTGTGAGGAGACGACCACGGACTTGCCTCCCTGGAAAGAGGAAGGTTCCACCACAAACTTCCTTAAAGCCAGTGAGCCCCACAAGGAAGAGGAAGACATCGAGGTAAGAGCACTTGTGAAAACACAGCTCTGACCCTGACAGGCTGCCTTAGACCGCCCCCCTCCCTGCAGCCTCGGCTGCCACTAAGGGCCTTCCACACTGAAGGCACTTCCGGGGCCCCCTGGTTCCTAGTCGGTCAGGGCTTTGCCTGCTCTGTAACCCACACTCCATAAGTGGGCAGATAAGATGAGCCAGAAAGAAGGACCCATCCAGATCAAGACCCGGAGGGCTGGAGGCCAGGGCCATGGAGTGACCACTGTGAGCGTTGGTCCTCTTGGTGTGAGTCTCCCCAGAGTAACTCATAAGGTGGAGGGGACTCTGTCAGAGGATGGACACCTGACTTCCTGGCCTCCTACTCCAGCTGCCACAGAGCAATAAAACCTCCCCCACATCGCAAGATCAGAACAACTATACCAAGACTGAAATGCCTCCGTATCCAGGCCACCACTTCTAAGTGAAAAGGAAATGAAAAAAATCTGGAGTCCAGATCCTGGAGTGTGCTCTTCTTTTCCAAGGCCACAGGTACCAGTACCACCTCCGTCCCCAACGCATACAGTGTAGAGAAAAGAGAAGGCTGCCATTTTTGAAAGTAAGAGGAGAGGATTCCAGCAGCAGGGGACTGCATTAGAGATGCCCCCCCCGCCCATGTCCTAAGCATGTGGGATAGAGGCAGTCTCTGAGAAGAAGGTGCCGGAACACTCCCCTCCTCGGCTGAGACTCCCCACTCCCTGATAGGGCTGCAGTTCAACCACAGTAAAGGCCTGGCTGACTGAATTCAACCCAAGGATCTCTATGGGGTACCTACTGAGGGGCGGACCCTAGCACCACGAGTATTCAACATGACTCTGGTGATATTCTGTGCAAGTTGTGGTAAAAATCACTGCAGACAACGAGCTGAAACATAAAATCCCCAGATTTGCCCAAATCATAGGCTTGCATCTGGAGGAGGGGAGGAGAGGACTAATGAAGAGAAGGGAGAAAACAAACAGAAGGGGAGAGCGATTCTCCTGCAGCTCTATGGACTCCTCACAGGAGAAAGACAGGCCAGGCCAGCTCAGTCTAGATTGGAACCTCCTGACCTTTCCAGGGTTGTGTGACAGAGCCCTCAGCTAATGCTCCCAAGCCAGGAATGGAAAGAGGATCAAAGGACCCCTTCAGGATGAGGAAGTGTGATTCTGGGCTTCTCTTTATATAATGGGGGACTTCCTCTGAAACAGGAGACCAAGTAGTAGTGAATGAATGAATGCTAATGCGTCTTTCCCAAACTCAAGACCTGGTATGACTGAAGAAGAGGAAGTAGACCGCTGTACAAGAGTTAAGCACAACAGGGGTAGAGAACACCATTTCCAAAGAAGACCCAGTTCCTCGTGGAAAATCCCTTCTCAGACAGCTCTCAGGAGGAGGTTAACCGAGCAGGGTCATGTTGGATCAGACAAAATCTCCCCAGCAATGTGGAGTGCCTGCAGAAGGGCATAATCGTGGAACAGCCCTTTCTCAGGTAATCCTCCTGGGTGTGTGGTCTCAAAAAAACCCATCTATTTAATAGAGACTCCTATTTCTGTGGCTACTGACCAGGAGATAGACTTGAACTCAACAGTAGAGACTAGTTCCCCAGAAGCGCCAGCTATAGCAATACATATTGCCATGTACAACTCTCAAATCAATTTCTTCCCCTTGGTATCAAAACCAGTCATTCCAATTGCATCACCTGTGCGAGGAGAAACTGGAAAGCACTGTCTAACTTTGACACACATGAGAGTTTGGCAGCTACTGACAAATAAAATAACGAATGAGGGAAGAATTCAGAGTCAGTTCCTTAGCATGGGAGTCAAACTGGGACATAAATCCTGCTGTCCTCTTAAAGATGAAGCCTGACTTGCGGCAGTTATTCATGTGCCAATAACCTTTAGTATCTGAGAGGTCAAAAGCTGGATGACCTAGTCCTAAAAAAAAAAAAATCATGCCATCCTTCTTTTATCAAACCCCATTTCTTCTGAATATCCGGGACCTGACAGAGAGAGCAGGGGAGGTTCAGACATTCAATGCTGAATACAAGATCAGAATTAGGGTCCTGACGTATGCCCAGAATTGCCCTCTAAGATTGAGCTGTTGCCCACTTTGGACGTTTTTTTTTTTTCTATTCCTGGCCCTCGAGACTACAAAAACGTCTTCTTCCTGAGGAGTTGCTGCATCCCCACTCCCTAGGCCAGTTTACAATCAAAGACACACTAAGAAATGCCATAGCCAAGCCCTTGTACCCTGCCACCTCTCTTATTAGGGAACCATCTTCCTCTAAGACCCTGGGGCCACACCGCAACTGGGACAGATGCAGAGGGACCAGCTAACACACAGAATCCAGGCAGCACCTGTTCTGGAATCCTGTTTGGCTCTAATCTGGAGACACAGGCTTCTGTAGCAGCCAAGCCCAGGAGGGAGGATCCCCTGGATGCCCATCTCTAATGGGGCCCCCATTTTCTCCTTTTGCCCTGAGAAAGTCTGATGGTGGAAAGAAATTTATTTCCACCGTGAGAGGAAGTTACAAGGAAGCGGCTTTTAGTTCAATATTTGAGAAGAGAATGTGTTGGGGCTGGAGCTGTTCTACAAAAGGCTGAACAGCCAAGTAAGAGGGTCATGGGAAGGAATTCAAGCAAGACGGGTAACCACCACCAGGGACACGAGGGGATGATTTCTGCATTCGGCTGTTGGCTTTTACTCCAAGATCTGAATTTCTAAACCCTTATGGGTCTGGACCATATCTTATGTAACAGTCCCTAGTCAAGTCCTTGAAGTGTTTGCATTAATTTGCTTATGATTTTATGTCCAGCAAACAGGCCACTGAAAGCTGCTCATCACAGGACTGTTGTACCTAAAAGGGCCCAGTAATCTCATGCCTGAGACTAGCCTGTAAACAGAAGCAGTTTTCAGTGCAAGGGCTCCAAAGAGGTTTCTGATTCTTGCAGCCTTGGTAGGAAATGGATTCCATGCACAAATCCAAGGTCTTGGCCTCGGAAGAAACAGGAGGACCAATCCATTCTAATAGCAGCACACTGATCCTGAAAAGAGTTTGAGCAAGGAGTGCGGGTGAAGAGGCCATTCACTTGGAATAATCCTCAGTCTCTGAAAAAGGACACTGCCCCATTAACACCCCGAATCTCTTCAGATTCCCAGTGAGTGACACTCCTTGACACACGACAAGGCTTGTTACTCTTCCCTGAGGGATCAAGTTCTGGGGCAACCGATCCCTGGTTAAAACATATTAATGTTTGAGTGGTGGGTATAAGTCCCTTTCCAGAGATCAGGATGTGACGGGGAAGAGAAGAATAGGGACAAAAGAATATGACCCACCTGAATAGAAAGGAGAGAGAAGGGAGCCTAAGGAAAAGGAGCTCTGGGGACTTGGAAGGCATATTTCTTCTCCATCTCACTTGGACGACAATCAAAATGTCAACACATTTTTTCCTCGTTTTTCACTTGTATAGTGAAACAATCACCAAATAGCAAACATAATTATTACCCTGAAAAACATCTATCTAATCAAAGTATCTTTGCAATAAGTTAACATTTTCTTTATGAAATACCATGTTCAGCCCACAAGGACCCTATTCAGACACTGACAGGGGATCCTAATACCCTGGGACCTCAATCCCATTTGTTCTTACTGTCCCTTGCTCTCCTTGGAACTGCCCCTGTCTCTTTGCCTGCATATCTTTATCTTGCTGCTGAAGCCAAAGAAACTTCCCCCCTTCCTTTTCCTTGCAAGCCAAACTCTTTCCTGCATTAGGTCCAACTGAGGCCTTTTCCTCTCCCCAGACCAACTCAGACTATCCCAATTCCATATTCGTCCAACTGAGGCCTTTTCCTCTCCCCAGACCAACTCAGACTATCCCAATTCCATATTCGTCCAACTGAGGCCTTTTCCTCTCCCCAGACCAACTCAGACTATCCCAATTCCATATTCAATCTTCCTTCCTCTGACTTCCCCAAGCACTTCACTGATATAACCAAATTCAGCACTCGGTTTGAGGAGCCTGACTCCCGCCCTTTCCTTAGTTGAGGGAGGCCCACAGAAAGGACCTAGGCTTAAGATGAAAATGGGGTGTGTTCAGTCTTTTCTTAGCCTGCTCACATTGTACTCCGAATCTGTTCACATGCTCTGGCAGGTATTGAACCCACCGTTGCGCTTCAGCGTGGGATATGGAAAAAAGATGACCCTTCCCTGGATGCACTGAGATGGGTGGTACCCACGCCATGAAGGACCAGCAGTGGTCCTTCATCCATAGTAAAAATGCTGAATGTCTCCAGTAGCGTCTTCCATGTTAAACATGGCTAAATCAACAGTGGCTCCCCCAGAATAACATCATCCCAAGAGGGGCATGTGAAACCCAAGCTGGGGAATAAAGTCACTGGGTATACTCCATCCGGTCATGGAAATCAGCACGCTCAAAACAAAGGCTGGCTTTTGGCACCACGTATTCTTGGAAACTGGACTTCCTTTACACAAGTTTGTGTCTGGGATTTTGTTTTATGTAATAAGTCACTCAGTGAGTGCTATGGGTGGGGAGAGCTGGGGAAATGCTTCCTCACCCAGCATCCCTTAGACCACTGATATCTAAAACTTTGCTGGGAGGACCTAGAACGAGTTAGTCCATGTTTAACTGTACTGTATTATTGGTCTCCCTCCAACAACCAAAAGAAACCATTCCAATTTCATTCACAAGGAAAGTCTGGTAGAGTTTCTAACCCAGCATGTCAACCAAAGGACAATGCTGTCCAGCCTTCTGGGAGATTATTTTTAACAGTGAAGGTCCTCAAAACCATGCCACTACATCTCTATCCAACACTTAAGCACTTCAGCAGACAGATCCACATTCTACCTTTGCTATATTCACACTGTTTTGCTACGACTTTGCTATTTGTCCTTTTTATCCCGTAGAGCAAAAGTTTGCCTTGGACTCCACAACTGTGGAGTTCTAAGCTCTATAATTTTACTGCCTACACCACCCCCCAGACAACAGATATAGTCACGTTTCATCAGATCTGAATTCAATAATGTTTTGTTTGGATTTTTCAAAATAAACTATTAGAGTGCTCTCAAGCTCGTGCATCCAAGAAACGACCAGATGTGTGTCTAGGTTTAACAGGGAGATTTCTTCTTGCAGTAGTCTCCACAGCAGTAAAGCTGCACAGGTCCCCTGGCAGGTAAGTCAGCAGCAGTGGTCCAATTAGCCTTCCTTGGCAGCATGATTACCATTACTTCCAACACAGCAGCAGTGATTTTTGCATCCTAGTGATTTTACCCTGAGAGCGTAAAGCAGAAGATCTACTTTCAGAGGGCCTAGAAAGCAACTTTTGCGTCAACCAGACGTTCCCCTTTTGAAACAAAAATGAACTTCACATCTGTGGTTACGCTATGATGTAAACGAAAGAAATAAAGCACATACTGGAAATGTGCAGCTTCAGACACCCTAAACAGCTAGTCTTTTAAAGCAGAAAAAGGTAGGAAATCTCAGTTTAAGACTGTGAATATAGCAAAGACAGCTAAAGAAGAGAAGAGATCCAACCATACCAACCCTCCCACATAGTCACAAAAACATGCACATGCTACGTATGTATTTTTTCAATACAAGCAGTAGTTACAAATTACCTCCTAGATTTATTAAAATACAACCTTTTGCCCTAGACATAAAAGTGAGGGGATAAAATACAAATAGAGCAATCAAATTCCATCCCTCCTGCAACTCCGTTTAAAATGCACATAAAAATAATTAGAAAAAAAATCACTAGGGAAAAGCAAACCCAAAAGGTCAGCTGCAAGGTAGTATTCATACAGCTACTGTTTCACACCAGTGTAAGGTTAGGGAGAGTATCCAAATCTTGTATTAAACTAAATCAATTCCTTTCTCTCCACCTGTAAATGAAGTACAGTAAATATGAACAGTGTTCACCCTAACACAGGATAGCAAGTTTTAAAAATCCTGTGCCAATTTGTTTTTGTAGACACACAGCATATAATACTCAAGTGGAATCATTCTGTAGGTCTCTTCATCAGAAACTGTACAACACTACCTTTTAACGTTCTTATTTTTCTACTGCTAACAGGTTTTACCAGTCATGATGGCCATCATTTTTACTCTGACCTTGAGTTCATTAGGAGGCCAAGAATGAAGGCCAGAAAAATACCACGGGGGAAAGATGGACCATCTAAACAACATGATATATGATTGTTTCTTCACATAACTGGAGGATAAAAAGGCTGACCTTATGCCTATCCACCCCATTCCTTTCTCTTTGTTCTATTTAGTGACATGCTTTTCAGAAAGTATTAAAAAGGGAGACTCTTCTCTCTCTCATTCACACACACAAAGTGCACACAATATGGGTCCCTATCCAAGGACATGTGACCTCCACAAAGAGGCCCACGTTCCCACACACAACCTTAAACTTCTTCCGAAAACTAAAACTCTTCCCCCAATTTAGGATCAGTCTGTGAGAAAACAGTATCTCTTAATGATCCACAGTCAAGAGTGAAATCAACTTTAAAAAAGGACATGGGCTTCCCTGGTGGCGCAGCGGTTGAGAGTCCGCCTGCCGATGCAGGGGACGCGGGTTCGTGCCCCGGTCCGGGAAGATCCCACGTGCCGCGGAGCGGCTGGGCCCGTGAGCCATGGCCGCTGAGCCTGCGCGTCCGGAGCCTGTGCTCCGCAACGGGAGAGGCCACAACAGTGAGAGGCCTGTGTACCGCAAAAAAAAAAAAAAAAAAAAAAAAAAAAAAGGACAGAGAGTCTTCTGAATTAGGATATGGTAGAGATAATAAAAGTGGTGCAGAGGGGCAACAAGAAATATGCTCTGTCTCAGAAATAAGACTCAGTCAGCAGCAGCAGGGTGGGCCTGATAAGGGAGGCCAGACCAGCCATGAGAAACAAACACAATACAGGAATTCCCCAGCAGTAGGCAATAGGCAGAGACACAGAAATAGGAGAGGCCCAGCGGTCATCTGCAGTGAGGGGGCAGAGCACTGCATCATGGGAGGCTGGCAGCCTGGGCAAGCATCCAGCAGCAGGCAGGGTCACCTGGCAACAAGAGGTGGACACTCAGCTATGAGGGCCCTGGGCCCGTATCCCAAGCGTGTGAGAGGGTCCTGGAAGATTGTACAGCAACGGGGAAACAAGAGGGATACACGAGGATGAGGGAAAAAGACAGTGATCTGTTCCTGGAATGTGGATACAAGGCATGTAGCTGACTTGAGGCTGAGCTGTTAACTTTGAACTCCAAAAAACTGAGTACTTCCAGGCTTAATCCTCAAAGCTGAGGGGCAACGAAGGGGGTACTAAAATAATGACTGCAGGATTAACAGCACTGTCCACTGAAAAATGCCCAGAGCTTAAGAATAACTAGAATCAGCTCTACAACTTGCCCCCATACTCCTCTTTAATCTTTATAAGCAACAAATATTTATTGAAGGCTTTCTGTGTACCCGATACTGTGCTGGTTGGTTATTCAATCCTGAACGAGACCTAAACCCTATTCTCAAGGTGCTGACAGCCTTGTGGGGAGGGCGGCTGACTCCTCTGTTCCTGCTGTGTCTCTGATGTGGCCTTCATAACACCGGCCCCCATTACTGTTCCCACTGCTTGAGAGGTGGGACTGTTCCGGCCTGACGGTGCTTTAGGAAGGAGGGAAGGAATCTCTATGCCAGACCCTAACCTCAGCTCCTTCTCTTGAATAACACCTTTGAGAGGTTAAGGCAGTGGCAACCAACCCGAAGCTAACGCAGGCATCACCCAGTCTCGGGCAGCTCCTGCCCTGCCAGGATGAGGAATGTCCCAACTGGTCTCCCAGGCGGAAGCTGGGCACACACTGTCAAGGGACAGTTGGGGAAAACTGGTTGCTATATCAAGACTCAGGAGGCACAAAAGCCTGGCCAGGACGGGTTGGAAAACTGCCATCTCTGGGCATGTTAGTGGCTTGTGGGATCAGCTGGGTCCTCCAGGAGGAAGATGGAAGTTTGGGGCTGAAAAACACACATCCCATATTCTGCTCCCAACTTGGCTGCTGGAAATTCAGAGAAGGACAGAGTTAAAACACCTGGAGTAAACTGTATAGCCTCTAGCTGGAATCCCAGAGCAGCAATGCTACAAAAGGGAGCATTTGAGGCCAGGAACAGGATCGGGGGTAAACTGGCAACATTCTCCGTGACCCGCACAGATGTTCACAAAAGAAATTCAAAATACTGTCCCGATCCACTAAAACTACTTGTTTTCTCTGTATGCACATATATGTGCAGTGTAACTTAAAAGGTAATATATTTAGTGTTTCCTTGGTTCTTTATTTGTAAGTTTAAAAAGGCAAGTATCAAACCAAACTAAGATTTTGAATAAATTTTTTTATTTACTAAAGAGTAATTTTCTGTCCTTTGCAGCGTTTTTTTGTTTTGTTTTGTTTTGTTTACTAACACCAATGCTTTCTAAATTATCCTGTTTAATTTGATGACATTGATTTACAGTTAATCCTTATTTTCAGGTAAGTGTTCTAAGTGTCCCTTGTTTTACTGTTTGTCATCAGCCAGGTCCCTTTTGGCCAAAACATGCTTTGGGCCACAAAGGAGTTTATTAGCCAGTAAAAAATGTTCTCTTTGTAAATACGTTCAAACCCCTCCTAATTCATTTTATGTTTCTGGTTTCCTTAACTCAGGGATGAAAACGTTTCTGAAGGTTAAAATTGTCATAAAAACCGAAGCCATGTTACGATACAAATCTGGTTCCTGTGCTCTATGACATGCCACAGGAATTCTCTCATGCTTCAGGTCCAGTTCAAAATCTGAAGTGAAGGAATGCCACACCTAAATGAGCTTTCCTCTCTCTGCTCTCCCCATACAGAAAGAGGGCTATTTCTCTGCCATGGGTAGCACCTCAATCCATGAAATCATGGAGTCTAGCTCCAGGGCACTCCTAAAACCAGTACTTTAAAGGAAGGTTTTTCCTAACAAGAAAGACAGCATGAACTCTTTCCACAGGTAGGCCCATTTCTTCACAGTTGACAGCACTATTGGTTCCTTTCTGTCCCAGTGCCTTTGCTGTTTGCTTTCATGACATGGAATGGCCTGTGCCCTGGAGTCTCCTGCTGACCAAATCCTATCTTGACCTTCAAGGCCTAGCTTAAGACCTATCTTCTCCCCTCAGATTCTCTTGGTCTTCATCAACCAGCTTGCCCCCTCCGGCCTCCACCCCCATACACGCTCAGATACATCTCTTGCAGTAGGTGCTATCCCATGACATAGCGTTCAGTGCAGAAAAGCATAAGAAGTATAGTGAGAAAGCTTGATTGAGAAGGTCTCAGATCCCTGACAACAGAGGTAGCACAGTGCAGCTGAGTCCATGTGGTTTAGGGAAAAACAGACCTGTTTGGGCTGAATCCCCACTCTGACAATTACTAGCTATGTGGCCTTGGGCAGATTACTTTCCCTCTCTGAGCCTCCGTTTCCCATTCAAAAACTTCATGGAGTTGTTGCCAAGCCAAAGTTGGTTTAGGTGACAGCCACTTTCCTAAACACTGGATCTACAAAGATGAGTAAGATAAAACCCTAGTCTTGAAAAAGCTCACATTCTGTAGGTAAGTTATTTGCAATAGCTTTAGGCTCTCTGGGGAAAATGGTTAAGTAGCATTTGGGGAAGAGTCAACTGGAAACAGTAGGCGAACAGTTGGAGGGGGAGAAACTGGAGGCTGAAGCAATTCCAGAATTGCGGACAGCGCTGAAGGCTGGAAAAGAGGGACGGTAGTAGGAATGGAGATGGAGGAATATTTGAGAGTTATTCCAAGTGGAATAAAATTATAGGTCTTGGTTCATTTTGGACTTAAGAGGAGAGAGGCAACAGATGAAGAAGCTTGACTCAAATATCTAGCCCAGGGGACAGGCCCAGGCACTGATAGAAAGAGGGTAACTGTGGGGAAAGAGCTGGTTTGGGTAGTGGAAGAAATCAACCTCCACAGAGACTATTCAGGTATGCGCCTCATGGACAACTAATGCCAATCTCAAAGCCCAACAGCTTCTTCTTTCACAGCCCCATTGAGTCCTCTTCCTCTTTCTACCCTTGTCCCTCTTGCTTTTATCTGTAGAAGATTCAGCGGTGAGATGAAGAATCAAATTGGTTTGCCAGACCTAGGCGAACAGTGTCCACCACTAACAAGAGGTACACTCCCCCATGCCCTGCTTGACTTTTAAACTTAAATTGACTTTAGCCTAGGATAGCCCATGTTCCCCTTGACCATTCCTTCAAGATTATAAGCACCCAACTGTCCTCTGAAGCTCCCCAGGCAAAGTGAGGCAGCCTGGTCCGTTACAATTGGAGGGTGGTAATTCCACATTCTGAGCCAGTAAACTGCCACCCAGGTCCCAGCAGAATCTGCCTTCTGTGGATCTCCCAACCCCTACTCCCAGACACTGAGCATGCTCACTGCAAATTAAGGAGATGTTTCCTTAAATAGTGCCTAATTTATATAGATCAAACAAATTTAATGCATGCATTTCCTTTGATCCAACAATTCTGGAAATTCATCCTAAGGAAATCATCAGACGTGCACATGAGTGTATGGCTACAAAGATATCTGTTCAGACATCCCTTTAATTTGCAAAATAAAAACAGCAAAAATGCAGAGACAGTCTGAATGCAGAACAGTAAGGGAGTGTTTAAATAAATTGCCACATATCCACATAATGGAATATTATAAAGACATTTAAAATGTTGTAAAGGCATTTTAATGACATAGGGAAATATTTGAAATACATTTAATACGTGAAAACAGATAACAGAACCACATATAATTTTGTTCTCAATTTTGCAACATCCATACACACACATAGATACACATCCATCACATACATACACACACACCCCCAAAGAAAAATAACCTCAGAAGATGTAACTATTGTTATCTCTAGGTGGAGGGATTAAAGGTGATTTCTGTTTTCTTCTTTGTACTTTTCTGTATTTTCCCATTATCTTTGAAGTCTTTTTGTAATCACTTCAAAAGTTATCAAAATAAAGGGAAATGGGCCATGAAATACTTGGAGGGAAGAAACCTGTGATGTTGACAAATATGCCATGGAACAGTGATTCCTTCTGTACCTTAAGAGATATTTTTTCTTGCTTGAACCCTAAGATGATCAGTCTTTCCATCTCTTGCCTGAGATACCTGAGAGCTTGTATTTCAGAGCTTTTCTTTAATCTCAGGGCTTCTCTCAATAAAATCTCTATTCTTCCCTGTCTAAGCAATGAAAGACCACAAAAATAGGTATTTGGATACAATCATTTCTCTTTCTTTTATGCTCACTGAGTTGATTTTTGCCAAAAGTTAATGACTGGATCCCTCAGTTCCTTATTCTTTGGTTTAATAAGGGATTAGATGGTAATAGACTGGAAATAAATTCTCGTCTCATTGACCTAAATTAACTTTGCTTTTGAGATCTGGCATAGCCTCAACAATTATCTGAAAGGAAATGTATATAACTATATCCCACCAAAAGCAGAAAACCGCAGCTGATCCCATCATTGAAACATGTCTCATTAATGCCACTTATAATAAATCCCCCAAAGTCTTTGACTAAAGTAAGCCACTGTTGTCTGTGGGAGATGAGAACAGGAAAATGCTCTGGTAGGAGGCAGTTTCTTTTCCAACAAGTATTTCTATGGAGGGATTTATCTTGATAGCAAGAGCATATGTTGGCCAAGCCTTGCTGTTTGTTATTTAACAAGTCTACATACCACCATGAGACCCTCTCCTCAGCAATACAGTTTACACATGGTCAGGGAATTACTCTCTCTGAAACACCCTCTTCTGGCACACTTATCTCTCCTTCACACCTTACATTTGTATGGCAAGTCATGATTCACCAAAGCCTTCAGGATCCTATGGGATCTTTATAAGAACTCTAGAAGAGAGAGTTTTACAGGTAAAGAAACCAAGTTCAGAGACATTAAATTACTTGTCCAGATAGTCTTGCTAGTAAGGGGTGGTCCTCAGATGAAAAACCGTTTTCTAACTTGTGATTCAGTGTTCTATCAGTAACCCTAATAATCCCACAAGTTTGATTTGCTATTGAGTTTTAAAACATTTTTCTCACCCATAGGCACTTAACCACTTCCACACCGTCTCTCAATAATGATGTATGTGCCTGTTGCATGTCATCATTTCAAACTCATTCTCATGAACACCATCCTCAGATGATGGAACAGAGGACACCGGCAAGCATGGAGACATTCAATCCACTAAAGCCCTCTGGGTAGGATGTCCTTCATTCACCAGAACTGTCAGTAACCTACAGAGCTTGACACTCCTGATCTTGTCACCTGACGTTGTGACTCCTCTCCCAGTCCTTGGCTCTTTTTCTCAAGTCTGACTCTGGCATGCCGCTTACTGAGAGAGCTGATATGACCTCTATTAGCAATTACCTGACTGCTATTTGTAAATGTGTATTAATCTCCCTCCTCTCCATGCACTCACATACACACAAAGACATACCCTAGACCACAACTGCCCTGAGAAGAGATATTACGTCTTACTCATCTTGCTGTATCACCCCCATTGCCAGCAGGTGCCTACACTTTTTTGCTGCATCACATGGATCAGTATATTTTTAAATTAATTATTTGAGTGTTTACTAGAAAGTACAGCTGTACAATTATAGTTATATGCTTTATGAACCACTTTTCCCCCACCTGCCTCTACTCTCATTTTTCTTGCACCACCAATCCTTTCATTCATTTTAATAGCTTTCACCAAATGACATTCTATTTTATTTTATGGGACAGTCATCATGAGGTCTCTAAGTTGTTTCAACCTAAGACTCCAAGAATTGAATTAGTCTGGGAAAAGTTTGGGAAATCACTATTAATTTATTCTGTGTTTCCCATTTAACTTTTCTAGGCAGAATATTCTCTCGTCCTTAAAAAATGTATTCACTTCTAGGGCTTCCCTGGTGGTGCAGTGGTTGAGAGTCCGCCTGCCGATGCAGGGGACGCGGGTTCGTGCCCCGGTCTGGGAGGATCCCACATGCCGCGGAACGGCTGGGCCCGTGAGCCATGGCCGCGGAGCCTGTGCGTCCGGAGCCTGTGCTCCACAACGGGAGAGGCCACAACAGTGAGAAGCCCGCGTACCGCAAAAAAAATAAATAAATAAATAAATAAAATGTATTCACTTCTAAATGAGGATAAGAATTTCATTTTCCTAGGTCAACTAGCCCAGTTCAATATTTTTTGCTGCTAGGCTCAATGATAAAATAGAAAAATTGGATGAAAACCCAATTTTATTATATAACATAGTCACATGAGCCAGGTTATAAAATATTGTTTACCGTGTCTTTTTAACCATGTTTTTAAGATTTTTTTAAAATAGCTTGACAGTATTTAATTTTGTTGGTAGAACAAATTGTCTAGATTATTTGCTTCTTGAAATGTAGTTGGAGTTGGTAGCTAGTGCATCTAAGAAAATGAATATTACATGTATACTCACTACTATATATAAAATAGATAGCCAACAAGGACCTACCGTATAGCACAGAGAACTATACTCAATATTTTGTAATAACCCCAAAGGGAAAAGAATCTAAAGCAGAATAGATACACATATATGTATAACTGAATCACTTTGCTGTACACCTGACACTAACACAACATTGTAAATCAATCATACTTCAATGAAAAAATAAAATAAAATAAAAAGAAAGTGAATATTACATTTAAAGTTGTGATACAGGACTAGGGAAATATAATCTCTTTGATATAGGGCCCCGTATTTTAGACCTCACCCTATAGGATTGGTTGAGAACAACTTCAAGAGAGATAGCTAGCACGTATGCACCCCTCGACCCCCCACAACGTGCAGACTCACACATCTTTAGGTAGAGTGAGATTCTTTTATAAAACACGGATAAGGCACTTAATGCAAACTTTGAAATGCTTAACCTATAATTTTCATTAATTACTGTCTCCAATACAGAGTGCTGCTGGGAAATTAAAACCTAAAAGTCATGCTTTTGCCTTGTATTTATTGAGCAAGAAAAAGAAATGGAACAATAAGAGATACACTAAGGAAAGTCTCCCTGTTTATAATATATTAAAGACATTATTTTAAATGTGATTCTTTGTTCCTCAGGGGCCAGCCCTTTCCCTGAACACAGAATAAGCACAGCCTATGTTCCTGTAAACGTTCTGGGCTTTCACCAACAGTCCTCCATAGTAGGCCTGCTTTGTCACAGTCTTACTTTTAAAATAGCGAAATTCATTCAGGATATGGGGAGGAAATCATGTCATACTGAGACAATTAAGTTTATGATTTCTAAAACTACAACGAAGAAAGAATAAATGTGTTGGCAATGGAAAAAATGACTATTTCGAGTATGTTTTCAAAGGTTCTTGCTTGAAAGCTATGAACTCTGATTATATTCTGATTTTCACTTAGGAAAATACATCTTTTCCCCTGTGTTTCACTTACACTCTAAAATAGAAGTTTCGTATAGAAGAAATAAATACTGATTACACAATTAAAAGCATTATGTAATTAACAGCTCTTGAGAAATTACAAATATATGCTAACCTTTTCCAAAACTATGCATATCTTCCCCCAAATCCCTGATACCAGGCCCTTCCATGCCCAGTTCACTTTTGCATCTTTATAATTGCAGCTCCCATCTCCTAAACATCCCTGTCACGTTTTCCTCCTAGCCAGATGACTTAAAATCCCATGATTGATATTATTTTTTGTCCCTGAGGAAAATAACCATGTTACATATTACCTCAAACTTTTATACCACCTTTGGGCCCTGCATATTTTATCAGAATCTCTAAGCTTCTTTATTCTTTGCCCAACGACAGCTTCTCCCTAGGTTCAAGATCTTTTCTGACTCTGCAGAGGTACCTGCCTCCTTCCTCAGCATCCACTTACCAGGTTTTGTTTTCATTTGTCAGTAATATAGTCTTTTGCTCAGAATTCCTTGTAAGTTCCTTGTGAAGACAATATACATAGACCCCAGACAAGCTCCTTTCTTTTCTTCACAGATGATGAAGTGGTACAAATGGTTTGAGAACCTGAAAGATCTGGATACAGATAACAGTTCTACAGCATAGGTAAATGGAAGAGCCTTTCCGAATCTCAGTGTTCTCATCTGTACAATGGGGGTCCCAATAAGTACTTCATAGTGCTTATTCAAGGATTCAATGAGACTGCACCTATAAAGGCATCAGTACACTTCCTGGCATCCCCTAAATGTGCCCTCTTAACCCTTCTTTTGCCCTCATTAAATTTTTAATCAAATATCATTATTTCTTCTGACTATAGATTCCAGGAGTTAAGTCACTCATGCTTCCTATAACTGTCTGGAAATTCCTTGAGATGAACTGTTATTAGTCTCCCCTAACTTCATCTCATTCATCCGTTTCATGCAGATTATAAATCTATTCTGTTCGTTAAAACTCGCAATCTTATTCACCCCCTGCTCGAACAACTACAAGAAACAGCAAAGAAACACAATCATGGTTTCTGGGTTTTAAATACCCTATTCTTTTTCTTTTCCAAAAGTTTGGTCAAGTGCAAACATTTCAAACTTGAATTCAGCACTTTTCCCAAGCAAGGCAATCAGTGTATACCAATACCAATTTGGCATGCCTTTGCACAATGTGATATTCAACATAAAAGTGGGTTAAAAGAAGCAAAGAATCAGAAATTGCAATAAAGGAAAGGAAGGTAAAAAATTCTAATGGAGTTCAGGACCAAAATTGAGCTGTCCAAATCTATTGTTTATATGTGGGCTTAATTTCACCAGAACTGCTTGCTCAGCTTAACATAAATCCAGGGGGAAAAAAAGCCACTTCCACATGAAGAAATATGAACTAGAATTCATAGATACAGCAAGAAAAAAGTTCACCTCTCATCTATCTACATGAGCAAAATTATTTCACAAATGTTCCTTCCGATTCATGGTTTCTACTTTGTGACAGTTTTAGATGGAGGCCACAAAAACTAAAAGGCCTCTTTCGTAGCAGAAGGGAACAAGAAATTTGCTCTTCATATTAGACTGAGGGATGACAACTAAGTCACTGGTGTTTCCAAAGATACTGCTGAGTTTGCAAGTTTGCCCCCTGAACACTGACCTTCATAGGTTGGAGTGGGACCAACATGTTCAGAGATCTCTCCAAAGAAAGCAGGGAGTGTGCAGATTCTTTTTGATAAGCGCTATGTATCACTCTACTTTAGATCTTTGAGTTTTCAGTTCAGGGAATACAAAGGTGACCCAGCGAGGCAGGGCACTCAAAAGGGATGCTAGATATTATCCTCACCCCATCCTGCCCTCCACCTACCTTCTTTTAGAGTTCAAACTGAAGGAAAGAAAAAGGAGGGAGGGAGGGAGGGAAAGAGAAAGGAAAAGAAATTTTAATACACTTCTAATTCTATGGTAATCTTCCTTGAGTTTGACTACATATTCTGAGGCTATGAAAGGCTGCCTGAGACTACGGACAAATTTTCCCAGATGTCAACACCCAGTAGAATTTCCAGTTGAAAGGAGGAGGAGATTATTGCTTCCCAGAGCAGCTCTTTCCTTAGAATGTTCTATTGAAATGTTCTCTGTCACTGTGAGCTACTGCCTGCTTATGATTTGGGCTACCAATTTAGGTTTTGCCCTGTTGAGTTATAGAGAACACGTGTGTTTCTTCCCCACCACAACTCTTTAAAGTCTTAAAGTCTCCTCTTAGATTTATTTTGTTCTTTATTAAACAGGACATCTTCACTCCTTGCATCCAATCCATTCAAAAAACATCACAGTTCTGTGCAACTATAAAAATGTGGCATTGATGTCTTGAGCAGCACCAAGGAAATCTGTCTGTAGGGGATAGACAGCCCTAATCCTTTCTTCTCTGTAAATATTGGTTTCCAGTGCAGTTGAAATGTAGGCTCATTTGTAGATGTCTAACAAGGAAACAAATGCTGGAAATACTTTCCAGAAGAATGAACTTTCATGGAGTTAAGATTTATCCCGACTGGCAGATCTCCAAAAAGAAAACTTCCTGTCCTTACTTGATATCCACATCTCCAGAATACGAAGTTACTCCTTCAGTTAGATAAGTCAGTAGGTTAGTAATCACGAGGTGCATTTCTAAGTGGGGTCTACAAAGGAATTCAGGGCAATGAGAAGGCCTATATCTATCAAAGATCGGTAAACCACAGAGCTATACATTCAATGCAACTGTTGCAAATTAATGGCTTCCCATCAAATGTGATAAATTTTATTGTGCATTCATGTGATAAAAGAAGGGGAATGCTTTCTGCATATATCACCCTGAATTTGGTTCTTTGTGAAATATTGGACAACGTTTCCCTTTGCTTTCGAGTTTATCAAAGCAAAAATACCTAATCCATTCTCAAGGTGAAGAAACAGATTTTGAGTTATTATTCACGGAATACTTTTTTTTCTTTTTTTACCAACGCCCAGGCTTTTCTTTTCCTGTTCCCACAGTCAAGATAGTCTGTAGCCTTACCTAAACTGTAAAGGGTAAAATGGAGATTTCAGATACCGACATGTAGCTACTAAAAAAGCAAAGAGAGAGCTTACTCCTTGAAAACAATCTGGTGCGTTCATTTTCCACAAAGCTCCCATCAGATGTCATCAGATTCAACACACTGTGCAGATGGGAAAGACTGACTATTGAAACAATTAACTATTGTGAGTCATTTCCTCAATCTGCTTTTGTTTTAGCCAATACGTCATGTGGTGACAGACACTGTTAAATTTCACAAGCTCTACTGTCTTCTTGGAAACAGCATAATCCAGCTGACATAGCTCAGCTTGATAAATCTGCCAAACTAATGGTGGGGCCTCTTTACCCCTACTTCTCAATGCCAAAATCTAAAGATACGATACAGAACCTATTCAACAAGAAGAGCACAAAGTTCATTTTATTCTCTCTGAATACTCCCACTTGATCACCTGCTGGCTCTTAGTTTCCTAACCCCTTTGAACTGAGGTTAAAATGAGTAAGGTAAAATTTTCATTAATTCAGTCTCCGCTATCTCAGAAAAATGCTATCACCGAGGCTGAGTTTTCCTGAAGTCTTGCCACTTGCTTCAGCCTGGTCTGAAAGTTTACTGCTTTAGATGACCTAGTTGACCATTTCCCACTTTAGATGACTTTTAGATGATCAAAAGCCACTTGCCCTAATCTAACTGAAACATTTTTCTAATCTTGGATGTATGACTTTACTATCCCATGTGCATCCTGTCATTTGCACATCTAAGGAATAGGGGGTGAAAAAGCATGGTGTTGTCCCATTCCATCTTATTTCAATCAGGAAAAGAGATTCCTAGGCAGCTTCTCTTGCACAAGCTTCTAACTCACTAACCATTCCTTTATCACTCCTTCATTTGCATGGCACAATAGCTCACCATCTTCTAGAAGTCAGCTCTGACTGGCTCTAGAGGGAAGTACAGTGAGTCCTCAGAAACTCAGTAAGCCAGAAGCCAGATCAATGCCCACTTACTAAGGCTACAGACATGTTAGGGGATCTGAACCAGCTGTAAGAAGAGGAGGCATTATTCAAAAGGAGTGACCAGTCAACTAATATTTGATAAGGGAGCAGAGAATACACAATGGGGAAACGATAGTCTCTTCAATAAATGGTGTTGGGAAACCTGGGTAGCCACATGCAGCAAAATGAAATTGGACCCCTATCTTACACCACCCACAAAAATTAACTTCCAATGGATTAAAGACTTAAACATAAGTCTGGAATTGTAAAACGCCTCGAAGAAAACATAGAGAAAAAGCTCCTTGACATTGGTCTTTTTAAATTATTATTATTATTGGAGTATAATAGCTTTACAATGTTGTGTTAGTTTCTGCTGCACATGAAGTGAATCAGCTATCTGTACACCTATATCCCCTCCCTCTTGGACCTCCCTCCCCTCCCCCATCCCACCCATCTAGGTATCACAGAGCACTGAGCTGAGCTCCCTGTGCTGTACAGCAGGTTCTCACTAGCTATCTATTTTACACATGGTAGGGTATTTATGTCAAACCTATTCTCCCAATTCGTCCCACCCTCCCCTTCCCCGCTGTGTCCACATGTCTGTTCTCTACATCTTCGTCTCTATTCCTGCCCTACAGATAGGTTTATCTGTACCATTTTTCTAGATTGCACATCTTGACATTGGTCTTGGCAACAATTTTTTGGATATGACACTAAAAGTACAAGCAACAAAAGCAAAAGTCAATAAATGGGACTACATCAAACTAAAACCTTCTGCACAGCAAAACAGAATCAACAAAACGAAAAGGCAACCCACAGAATGGGAGAAAATATTTGCAAACCACATGTCTGATAAAGGGTTAATATCCAAACTATATAAAGATCTCATACAACTTAATAACAAAAAAACAAACAATTCAACTGAAACACAGGAAGAACTGAAGAGACATTTTTCCAAAGAAGACATCCAAATGCCCCACAAGTACACAAAAAGATGTTCTCTAATCATCAGAGAAATGCGAATCAAAACCATGAGATAAGACCTCACACTTATTAGAATGGTTATCATCAAAAAGGCAAGTGATAACAAGTGTTGACGAGGAGGTGGAGAAAAGGGAACACTTCTGCACTGTTGGTGGCAATGGGAATGTAAACTGGTGCTGCCACTATGGAGGACAGTAGGAATGCCTCTCAAAAAATTAAAAATGTAACTACCATACGATCCAGCAATTCCACTTCTGAGTATATAATAAAAGAAAATGAAAACAGGATATCAAAAAGATACCTGCACTTCCATGTTTACTGCAGCACGATTCACAAAAGCCAAGATAATGGAAACCACCTAAGTTCCTGTCAATGGATAAACAAATAAGGAAGATGGGGTGTATATATACAATGGAGTATTATTTATCCTTTAGAAAGAAGGAACTCTTGCCATTTGTGACACCATAAATGGGCCTTGAGGGCATTATGCTAGGTGAGATAAGTCAGACAGTGAAAGATAAATACTGTATAATATCACTTACATGTGGAATCTAAACAGAGTTGAACTTGTAGAAACAGAGAAGAACAGTGGATAGCAGGGATGGGAGGGTGAAGGGAAGAAATGGGGAGATGTTGGCCAAAGGGTACAAACTTGAAGTTAAAGATGAATAAGTTCTGAGGATTTAATACACGGCACTGCGAGTAGCATTAAAAATACTATATTACATACTTGAAAGTTGTTAAGAGAGTACACCTTAAACGTTCTCACCAGAAAAAAGAAATGGAATCATGTGACATGATGAAGATACTAGCTAATGCTATGGTGGTAATCATATTGCAACATATAAGGGTATCAAATCAACATGTTCCTCACCTTAAACTTACACAGTGTTATGTCAATCGGATCTCAATAAAGCTGGATAAAATAGAAAAAAGGAGCAACCATTCCAGAGAGTACAAAGGCAACAAACAACCCAAGATTAGGCAGAATGGAGCAGATGCTATGCAGGAAGAAACCAACAGCTGGGTTTCTGGAAGTCAGCAGAAACACTGTCCAAACTTGGCACACTGACTGGTCTCACTTCAAATTCATAACCAGCCACCTGAAATGCACCTTAATATTTCTGGCAATCATACTACATTTCTCTAGTACATTTACTCTCTACTGTCATAGATGACTTTTCACAGCTCACTTCTTTTAAAACCTCTCCAGCCACTCCTTTCCTGTCCATTATGATGATCTTGCTTCTTCCTTGTTTAAAAATATTGAAGCGATCAGAAGAAAACCTCTGTGGATTTCTACCACTGCATCTATATACCTACCAACATCTGCATGGATGTAGCCTGGTTTTCCACCTGTGAACATACTCTCCATTCACCTGTCTAAAGCTACCCTCCATCGGAGCACTAGACCATTTGCCTTCTCAAGGATATGGATGCAGCAATTCACCTGCCCTCTTCTCTATTACCAAACTCCCCTCTCTACTGGGTCTTTTCCCTTCTCACACAAATGTGATCTTAATTCTCCCATCTTAAGGTATATATATATATATATATATATATATAAATATTTAAAATTTTATTAAAATATGGTTGCTTTACAATGTTTTGTTAGTTTCTACTGTACAACAAAGTGAATGAGCTATACATATACATATATCCCCTCTTTTTTGGACTTCCTTCCCATTTAGGTCACCACAGAGAACTAAGTAGAGTTCCCTGTGCTTTACAGTAGGTTCTCATTAGTTATCTATTTTACACGTAGTATCAATAGTGTATATATGTCAATCCCCATCTCCCAATTCATCCCCCTCCCTTTCCCATTGGTATCCATACATTTGTTCTCTATGTCTGTGTCTCTATTTCTGCTTTGCAAATAAGATCATCTATACCATTATTTTAGATTCCACATATGTGTGTTAATATACAATATTTTTCTCTTTCTGACTTACTTTACTCTGTACGAGTCTCTAGGTCCAGCCACATCTCTACAAATGACCCAATTTTGTTCCTTTTTATGGCTAAGTAATATTCCATTATATATATGTACCACATCTTCTTTATCCATTCATCTCTTGATATACATCTAGGTTGCTTCCATGTCCTGGCTATTGTCAATAGTGCTGCAATGAATATTGGGGTGCATGTGTCTTTTTGAATTATGGTTTTCTCTGGGTATATGCCCAGTAGTGGGATTGCTGGGTGATATGGTAGTTCTATTTTTCGTTTTCTAAGGAACCTCCATACTGTTCTCCATAGTGGCTGTATCAATTTACATTCCCACCAACAGTGCAAGAGGGTTCCTTTTCTCCACACCCTCTCCAGCATTTGTTGTTTGTAGATTTTTTGATAATGGCCATTCTGACCAGTAAGTGGTACCTCATTGTAGTTTTGATTTGCATTTCTCTAATTATTAATGACGTTGAGCACCTTTTCATGTGCCTCTTGGCCATCTGTATGTCTTCATTGGAGAAATGTCTATTTAGGTCTTCTGCCCATTTTTGGATTGGGTTGTTTTTTTGATATTGAGCTGCATGAGCTGTTTCTATATTTTGGAGATTAATCCCTTGTCAGTTGCTTGGTTAGCAAATATTTTCTCCCATTCTGAGGGCTGTCTTTTCATCTTGTTTATGGTTTCCTTTGCTATTCAAAAGCTTTTAAGTTTAATTAGGTCCCATTTGTTTATTTTTGTTTGTATTTTCATTACTCTAGGAGGTGGGTCAAAAGAGATCTTGCTGCGATTTATGTCAAAGAGTGTTCTGCCTATATTTTCCTCTAGGAGTTTTATAGTGTCTGGCCTTACATTTAAGTCTTTAATCCATTTTGAGTT
Source organism: Physeter macrocephalus (assembly GCF_002837175.3). Classification (NCBI taxonomy): domain Eukaryota; kingdom Metazoa; phylum Chordata; class Mammalia; order Artiodactyla; family Physeteridae; genus Physeter; species Physeter macrocephalus. The sequence continues at coordinate 67,838,159 of NC_041222.1, forward strand.
TATTTTTGTGTATGGTGTTAGGGAGTGTTCTAATTTCATTCTTTTACATGTAGCTGTCCAGTTTTCCCAGCACCACTTATAGAAGAGGCTCTTTTCTCCATTGTATATTCTTGCCTCCTTTGTCATAGATTAGGTGACCATAGGTGTGTGACTTTATCGCTGGGCTTTTTATCCTGTTCCATTGATCTATATTTCTGTTTTTGTGCCAGTACCATATTGTCGTGATTACTGTAGCTCTGTAATATAGTCTGAAGTCAGGGAGCCTGATTCCTCCAGCTGTTTTTCTTTCTCAAGATTGCTTTGCCTATTCAGGGTCTTTTTTGTTTCCATACAAATTGTAAAATTTTTCATTGTAGTTCTGTGAAAAATGCCATTGGTAACTTGATAGGGATTGCACTGAATCTGTAGATTGCTTTGGGTAGTATAGTCATTTTCACAATGTTGATTCTTCCAATCCAAGAACATGTTATATCTCTCCATCTGTTTGTGTCTTCTTTGATTTCTTCCATTAGTATCTTGTAGTTTTCTGAGTACAGGTTTTTTGCCTCCTTAGGTAGGTTTACTCCTAGGTATTTTATTCTTCTTGTTGCAGTGGTGAATGGAACGGCTTCCTTAATTGTTTGTGTCTTCTTTGATTTCTTCCATTAGTATCTTGTAGTTTTCTGAGTACAGGTTTTTTGCCTCCTTAGGTAGGTTTACTCCTAGGTATTTTATTCTTCTTGTTGCAGTGGTGAATGGAACGGTTTCCTTAATTTCTCTTTCTGATCTTTTGTTGTTGATATATAGGAATGAAAGAGATTTCTGTATATTAATTTTGTATCCTGTGACTTTACTAAATTCATTGATTAGCTCTAGTAGTTTCCTAGTGGCATCTTTAGGATTCTCTATGTATAGTATCATGTCATCTGCAAACAGTGAAAATTTTACTTCTTCTTTTCAATTTGTATACCTTTAGGATTCTCTATGTATAGTATCATGTCATCTGCAAACAGTGAAAATTTTACTTCTTCTTTTCAATTTGTATTCCTTTAATTTCTTTTTCTTCTCTGATTGCCAAGGCTAGGACTTTCAAAACTATGTTGAATAACAGCGGCAAGAATGGGCACCCTTGTCTTGTTCCTGATCTTAGAGGAAATGCTTTCAGTTTTTCACCATCGAGAATAATGTTTGCTGTGGGTTTGCCATATATGGCCTTTATTATGTTGTGGTAGGTTCCCTGTATGCCCACTTTCTGGAGAGTTTTTATCATAAATAGGTGTTGAATTGTGTCAAAATTTTTTTCTGTATCTATTGAGATGATCATATGGTTTTTATTTTCAGTTTGTTAATATGGTGTATCACATTGACTGATTTGCATATATTGAAGAATCCTTGCATCCCTGGGATAAATCCCACTTGATCATGGTGTATGATCCTTTTAATGTGTTGTTGGATTCGGTTTGCTAGTATTTTGTTGAGGATTTTTGCATCTATGTTCATCAGTGATATTGGCCTGTAGTTTTCTTTCTTTGTGACGTCTTTGTCTGGTTTTGGTATCAGGGTGATGGTGGCCTCATAGAATGAGTTTGGGAGTGTTCCTCCCTCTGCTATCTTTTGGAAGAGTTTGAG
>NC_041222.1:67844766-67853562 GCF_002837175.3 Physeter macrocephalus
TATAATTTATTTATACTTGTGAGACAGCAAAAATTTACAAGTATAATAGCAATCCCTCATATTAATGTCCTATACACACACTTTTAAGAACACCCATATAGTTTTTGCAAATCTTTTTGCCAATGTTATTTTGTTTTGATTCTATTTATTAAAATGTAATTTCATGCCTGTTGAAACTAAAAGTAATAAAATTGAGCGTGCATTTTGTACATCTTTTTAATTTCATTTTTCCAGTTATTCATTTTTATTTTGTTTGATGATATTGTCAGCCCACGACAGCCTGAAAATTTTAACACACTTGATCCGGCACAACGGCTAGTTTGAGAATCACTGCTGGACCCCAGTCGCTTCCCCGATGCCTGGGGGAATGAACTCAGCCCCAGAGGAGGAGGCAGAGCTGGGAGGAAAAGGCGAGGAAGAGACACACCCACATTTATAATAATGATACCATAATCAAAACAGCTCTGTCTGAAACAGGGTAACACATGATTCGAGATAGGGTATGAAGTCAGCTTCATAAATTATGAAAGCTAAGTCAAGATTGCATTGGTTCTGAAATGATTTGAACAAGTTTTTCCTCAAGACTGAAACTGAAAGCAAAGATGCAAAAGTAGGGGTGCCATCTTGTGGAGAGAGCAACCAACACCAGGGCCAGCTGTGCCCTCATCCTCCTCACCCCCTAAAGCCAGCCTTTCCCCCTTCAGGGCCTCATAGTCTTTTTTAGAACCCCTTTCTTTCAAACCCAGGACTCCAGAATAAGAACAACGCCCATGCCTGCCCCATTTTCCTTCCCAGCAGAGCTGCGTGTGGTGAGATGTGCTTTGAGTCGGCCTCTTTAATCATGGGACATAAAGATTCCACCTACTCGTGGCTGCAGGGAGCCCCCCTGTGAACCAAAACCCTTTGTCCCTGCTCTCCCCGCCCAGCCCCCCAGCTGTTTTTTTCCCATCTTTCACCTGTCACAGAAAGCCGATGAAGCAGGCAGAAACCTGGGAGCCAGCCCAGGATTAGCTTCACTGTGTGCAACAAAGAGGTGGTGTGTGGGGAGAGCTTTGAAGTCAAGTGCTGCCATCAGTACTGTTTTCAGGAAACGATGGTTGTGAAGGATTTAGGAAGTCATCTGTCACTTGCTTGCCAGTGACACCACACAACGCAGGCTACACCTAAGAATGGCAATCTCATTTCAATGCTTTTTTTTTCCAACCATTACCTGAGATTTAATTTAATACATAACCATCTATATGCAGAAATGTCCTTATATTGGAACATCTGTGTTTCAACCGCTGCTGTCTGTAGGCAGTAGACATGAAGAGAAAAATATATAAAGAGAGGTGATCTCCTTTTCTTTTACTTTTTCCTGGATTTCTAATTTTTCTAAAGTTTTACTCATAATTTAAGACCATTTACAATATACCCCTATAAGACTTTGGGATGTGAAGGACAGAAATACAACTCAAATACCCTGGGAATAAGGGGGAAAAAAGAAAAGGAAATGGGTTGATTCACACAACTTGACTTCTAGGTGGGCTTCAGGCAAGGCTGGATCCAGGGTCTTAAACAATGCCACTGGGTATGTCTCTCTATCTCTCAGCTACACTTCCTTTTACATGAGCCTTTGTTTTGAATACAGACTGTCTCCATATGGCAGAGATAAGGACAATCAGCAGTGGAGGATTCACATCTCTATCCCCAGCACCTTGACCTCAAAAAGTACAAAATAATCTTCTATGGTCACTCAAGCAGAGCAGTCTCAGGGAAATCCACCCTGGCCCCCTTGTGTTATATGTCAGCCTCTAGCACCACAAAAGAACTATATAGGGTAGAAGGAGGGTGGTTCAGGAAGGAAAAGACCTATAATTTGGGGAGGGACACTGAGCACCCCCTACTATGTGCCTGGATTAGTCTAAGAGAATTGTTTCCTATTCCTGCATTTTTGGCCCCAGTCTTTATATCCAGGGACCAGGTTTGTCAATGCAAGGTCACATTGGCACCCGTGGTGACCCACAGAGCTCCAATGTGAGCAGCAACATGACAAACATAAGTTAAAAAGACCCTGCCAACTTGAAATACACAGTGATCAGATGGAGCATTCCTTCTAGAGTGTTTTTCTACATGAAGAGCATTTTAGAAAGAGGGAACAGCAAGTGCAAAGGCCCCGAGGCTGAAACAGGGATACCATTATATAGATGAAGTTGGGTCATAGAGACTCCTGAGAGCCTCTATGATAAGGAGTCTGGCTTTTATTATTCCAATGAAGCCATTGGAAGGTTTAATGCAGAGACGTGCCATGTTATATTTATGGCTTACATGTTGTGGGAAACACCGTCAGATGTTTCTGAGAAGAGTAAATAAAGAAGCATGCCTTCCTGGCCAGCCAAAAAAAAAAAAAAAAAGACCTTGCCAAAATTCTCTGGAGAAAAGCAGGGATTAGATGAGCCAAAATATCCCATCTAATGGTAGTACAGGGTATAGTCCAAAGGAAAGCAGAGTCTCTGTTTTTTATCACACGCTTCATGATTTATCTCATACATTGAAGAGATGAAAAAAAGGAAGTTTTCATATTTTATGGGGAAAAAAAATCTATGGAATAGATAACAATGATAAAAAGATCCCAGAATAAATTTTCCTCTAGCCTTAGATCTGTTCTCATCTTACTGAATACCTTTAAGCAAATAATTTAGCCTTTCTGCTTTAAAGAAAAAAGATATGAGAGGGAAAATAACATCTGTGGGCAAAATTCTTTCTGTATCAGGATGTCAAAAGGGATTTTTGTTGTTGTTGTTCTTATATTGTAAATAAGGCCCAAAGCTGAGTACTCAAAAATGCAAGCATCTCACATTTTGAAGAAGGTGTTCTGCTATTGGGATCAACTATTCCTCCAGGGCGGAGAGACGCATCCATCACTACCCACAACCACTACCCCATCTCTTCACAGGGTTGCAGGGGGGAGGCAAGAAAACCCAGTGGAGAGTATGGGCTTGTGGTGAGCTATTACTTCTTCCGCAGATCACACAAGGGAAGCACCAAGAAATGTTTGCAAAGGTCGGGACCAGCCCCGTCCCACCCGCTTTCTCTGTTCCCTCCGAGGGTACAGAGGAGCATTTCCTAAATTTTACACAAAGGAGCCGAGGGGCTTGGGGAGGGACGCAGCAGGAGTCTTGGGTCCACCCTGGGTGGCACTGGGCCAAGTGTGTATAGTCCATTAACATAAAGAGTTGCTACTAAACTCGCAATTGTTTGTTGTCTTGCAATGGTGACTAGGCAAATTATTAGTGGAATAGTGATTCCCCGTATCAAACCACCTATAGGCACACTTGTATATGTGCACTTGTCTATATCTATTAAAAATATCTGAGAAGGGGTATGACAAGTGCATCCCAAAAGGACACTGACGGCCCTCCAGAGGGGTTCCCTGGTGATAGCAGAGGCCAGGGTGAAGCTGGCAACCTCCTCAAGGAAGTCCTGAAACCCGACGATCACCATGACAACAGTATTAGAACTGTTTGTACCACCTGAGCCAGAGTCCCCTGAGACCAGGATCCCTTCCACTGGCAACTCAGCAGTCACCTGAAGGGAGTTCTACTTCCCCACCCCTCCTGTCTGTCCCTGAGCAGATGAGCCAGCACCACAGATCCAGGCCAGGCCTCTCCATCCTTCCCAAGCAGCCAGGATCACAGCACCGGCCCATGCTGAGAGCAGAAAGAAACCAGCTTGAAAGTGAGATCCATGAACAGGGCTAGAAGCTGTGGCACAAGAGCCAGAAAAGTCAGAGTGATGGAGGTGAGTGTGCTGCCTGGAGCAGCAGGGCTGGACTGAGCCCAGGCGAAGAAGCTGGACCCTAAATGGAGTCAGAGCATGTCAAAGAAATTTCTGAAGCAATCCTCATGGTGGCACCTGCAGTTTGGCATCTTTTGTGGCCAGTGGCAATCCTCTTTGTATAGAGAGGCAGTGTAGAAAGAAGACTGGTCCCTGGCCCAGCATGCCAGGAGTTAATGCTGGCTAGCTGTGTGTTCTTGGGCAAGTTGCCCAACGTCTCTGAGCCTCAGATTCCTCATCATAAAATGGAGACTATAATAGTACCTAACTCAGAAGACTGCTGTGAGAATTAAGTCAGTCAAAATATTTAGAACCATTACTGGCACACAGGAAGACTATGTTAGTACCAACTGTTATTATCTGTTACCCAGAGTGCTTACTCTCATAACTAAAAGAATATGATGATTTCTAGAATAGATTGTGTTGATGATGACAAACTTCTCAAATAAACAGAATACAGGTAGGTCTCTGCAGCAGAAGAAACTCAAATTCCTGAAGGACTGAATTACTCTTTTGCTATATTCCTACTGTATTAAATACACAGTTTGGTCTGACTTATTCCAGGATAAATTAGTAAAACTTTAGTTCAGGTTAGAATATATTTTTGAAGTATTTCAAGATTCTATAAGAAAAGAATGCACTATCTGTATTATGTGGTTTCTTGTCCCACACACAAAAAAACCGAACGTCTTTCCTTTAGCATTTAAGAAAATGAACAGAACTGAATCAAAAGGAGCGCTCTTCCCTACTAAACCACTCTCCACACAAGAGCCAGCATGATCTTTTAAAACAGAAATTAGATCTTATCATCTCCCTCCACAGTGCAATCCAAACTCCCTTCTCTGACCTGCCAGGCCTTACCCTATCTTGCCTCAAGCCTGCCAAGCTCTTTCCCTCCTCAGATTATTAGACCTGCTGTTCCCTTTGCCTGAACACTTTTCTCCATGGCCTACTCCTACCCCTCGTTCAGGACATGACTCAGATGCCACCTCCTCAGAGAGCCTTTGCAGGATGACCCTTTTCAAAATAGTTCCCCCATTTCTCCCATCACTGCACCCCATGACCTGACTTTATAGCACTTACCCAGCAACTCTATCACTTTGTTTTGTTTCATTTCTGCCTCACTAGCATAGAAACTCCCACCAGAGTAGAACTCGGTATACCTTATCTACTGCTAAAGGTCCAGTGCCGGAAAAATACCCGACACAGAAAAAGGAATACAGAAATCTTTATTAAAGGAAGGGAAAGAAGGAACGGTGAGGAATTCACTTCCTGTCAAGACAGTCCATTCATTCCATCCCTCAACTGAAAACTGCCTGATTTTTCATGCATTGTATCCTAGTCCTCCCAGCTCTAGAGCAAAATATGGAACACATCTACCCTCATTTGGACATGATAAATATTTGTTGGATGGATGGATGGAAAGATGGATTTTGGTCCCAGTCTGTGCTATATTAGAATCCTTACACACTGTTAAGTGATTTTTGTTTAAGTAAATAAGCATTCAGAAACAAGTACAATTCTTTTCATTCTTTTGCTCTTCATCTGTCATCTCTTTGTGTCATCATTTGTCAATTAAGAGACATATATTTCAGGTGATCACTGAATATTTTCTTGGCTAGAAGTCTCCATCAATGTCAGTCCTTAGAGAAACATACTTGAATATTTTCTATGTATAGAAAACTGTTACCATGATGCCCTCTCCCCACAAGTCTATAATATATTTTACTTGTATCAAGTGAGCTTTCTCATTTCATCTCCCAAGCAGTAAAACTGCACACCTTCTGCACAGTATCCAGTCATTGTCCTTGGCAGTTGCAGCAAACAGCCCTCACTTCAACCCCTTTCTTGTCAGGTAAGGTGGCTTACCTTCCCCCAAACTGGCACCCTCCCACTCTTTACGCACAACGCCCATCCTCTGGCCCTTTCCTTGTCTTGCCGTCATTTTTCTTCGCAGCGCATCATAAATGTCAAGTCCTCATCTTCTCTCACAGGTTCCACCCACTTCAGAGGTGGCATCAGCAACATCCAGAGTGATCAGAACTCTGCAGCTTAACTTCATCCATCAAAAGCCTATCCGCACACCCCAGCTCTGTGGAATGATGTGCAGTCATTTTGGTTTTACAAGAAAACTAACCAGGTAGAGTATCTGAGGTGAGATGAAAGAAGGAAGAAAAATGGTTGCAGACTCAGTCCTGAAGTCTAATCAAGAGAGGTAAGGAACTCCTGCCAGAGAGGATTTGACATTGCTCAGCGACTTTCTAGATGGAGGACACTGCTCAAGGTTGACACTCTTTACCCAAGAGAGTCAACAGCGGCTCAGGACTCGGGGCTGTACTTGAACTCTGGCCCCTGCCACTATGCTCTCTCTCAGCACATCCCAGAGGTACCCCTGTTATACACACACTCACGGGCACACACACATACACTCACATTGTTCACTTTCTAGCCCCTCTAACCCTTAGCAAAATATCTGGTCCATCATAATAATGGGGAACATTTTTCATGTATCAGACCCTGTGCTAAGCATTTCACCAAAAAAGATCTTATTTAACCCTTCCAACCACACTAGGAGTATAACTATTATTTTCTCCATTTTACAGAAGAGGATTCTTTCACAGGTTTACCTCTCTTCTTTATTCCTCTTATTTAATCTGCATCTATAAGAAGCTGTTATTGACCACATTTTTTAGAAGGAAAATAAGGAACAAAGAAATTGAATAACTGGATAATCAAGGCCACCATCTGGTAAGTGTTGTAGGATGGATTCAAAACCAGGACTCTCTAACTCTGCCACCCATGCTTATTCTTTTTTTTCTTTTATTTTTTATTGGAGTATAATTGCTTTACAATGTTGTGTTAGTTTCTGCTGTACAATGAAGTGAATCAGCTCAATGTATACATATATCCCCTCCCTCTTGGACCTCCCTCCCACTCCCCTCCCCCATCCCATCCATCTAGGCCGTCACAGAGCACTGAGCTGAGCTTCCTGTGCTTTATAGCACATTCCCACTAGCTATCTATTTTTACACATGGTAGTGTATTTATGGCAATCCTAATCTCCCAATTCGTCCCACCTTCCCCTTCCCCCTCTGTGTCCACATGTCCGTTCTCTACGTCTGTGTCTCTATTCCTGCCCAGAAGTAGGTTCATCTGAACCATTTTTCTAGATTCCACATATATGCATTAATATATGATATTTGTTTTTCTCTTTCTGACTTACTTCACTCTGTATGACAGACTCGAGGTCCATCCACATCTCTCCAAATGACCCAAATCGTTCCTTTTTATGGCTGAGTGATATTCCATTGTATATATGTACCACATCTTCTTTATCCGTTCATCTGTCATTGGACATTTAGGTTGTTTCCATGTCTTGGCTATTGTAAATAGTGCTGAAACGAACATTGGGGTACATGTGTCCTTTTGAATTATGGTTTTCTCAGGGTATATGCCCAGTAGTAGGATTGCTGAATCATATGGTAGTTCTATTTTTAGTATTTTAAGGAACCTCCATACTGTTCTCCACAGTGGCTGTATCAATTTACATTCCCACCAACAGTGCAAAAGGGTGCCCTTTTCTCCACACCCTGTCCAGCATTTATTGTTTGTAGGTTTTATGATGATGGCCATTCTGACCGGTGTGAGGTGATACCTCATTGTAGTTTTAATTTGCATTTCTCTGATAATTAGTGATGTTGAGCATCTTTTCATGGGCCTCTTGGCCATCTGTATGTCTTTTTTGGAGAGATGTCTAGGTCTTCTTGCCATTTTTTGATTGGGTGGTTTTTTTTTTTTTGTTATTGAGCTCCATGAGCTGTTTGTATATTTTGGAGATTAATTCTTTGTCCCTTGCTTTGTTTGCAAATATTTTCTCCCATTCTGAGGGTTGTCTTTTCCTCTTCTTTATGGTTTCCTTTGCTGTGCAAAAGCTTTTAAGTTTAATTAGGTCCCATTTGTTTATTTTTGTTTGTATTTTCATTACTCTAGGAGGTGGGTCCAAAAAGATCTTGCTGTGGTATATGTCAAAGAGTGTTTTTCCTATGTTTTCCTCTAAGAGTTTTATAGTGTCTGGGCTTTTTCTTTCATAAGCTGCCGGCTTCCCCAAAGTAACCTGCCATAAAAAATCCAAAACCATACAACTTAATGATCAAAAATACATTTTACCAAAAAGAGAAGTAGATGTACACGGATAGCTGAGATGAGTTAGCTGCTACAATTGAGTATTAATTTAACTGCCAGCTAGAACAAAAATCATCAATACTGGCCTAGTCCTCTGGGTGAGGCAGCATACAAAAGCTGCATGAGAGGGCTAACTTTCTGTATCCAGCAGATTCAGTTTTTAGATACCTAAGAATAAATGTGCAATGCCCTGTCCTGATGTGTCAGGAGGGATGTATTTACTTTAAGCACGTGTAAAGTTGTCAGAACTAATATACACACAGCATATAGGGATGATTACAAGAATTTGCCCTTAGCGCAGGGTGCCTCCGTCCTGCAGAGCCTGACACGGGTCGAATGGTGGAGAGAGAAAGAGGTCATAATGGGGAAATGAAGGGAAAATTATGAACACTGGCTAAGGCACTCTGCCACCTCCTCTCACCCACTCAACAGCCCTGTAAAATGGGGATTAACAGTCACCATTCTACTGTTGAGAGTGCTAAAAGCCAAATAAGAACTAGAGGAATAAGATTTGAGACTAGATCTGTGGCCCCATTTCTTTTCTTTTCTTTTTTTTAACATCTTTATTGGAGTATAATTGCTTTACAATGGTGTCTTAGTTCCTGCTTTATAACAAAGTGAATGAGCTATACATATACATATATCCCCATATCCCCTCCCTCTTGCGTCTCCCTCCCACCCTCCCTATCCCACCCCTCCAGGTAGTCACAAAGCACCCAGCTGATCTCCCTGTGCTATGTGGCTGCTTCCCACTAGCTATCTATTTTACATTTGGTAGTGTATATATGTCCATGCCAC
>NC_041222.1:67854151-67931296 GCF_002837175.3 Physeter macrocephalus
GTGTTAGCATACGGTATTTGTTTTTCTCTTTCTGACTTACTTCACTCTGTATGACAGACTCCAGGTCCATCCACCTCACTACAAATAACTCAATTTTGTTTCTTTTTATTGTGGCCCCATTTCTAAAGAGTGAAAAGATGGGTGTCTCACCCTGGTCCTAACCCTTGCTGGTTGAGTGACCTGGGACAAGCTCTCTTGACACCGGACTCACCATCTATCACTGGGTGAAAGGACTCACTGGGTTGGTGGGAGAGTGAAGATGAAATAATGGGGAGAAAATCTCTTTGTAAAAGATTAGAGCACTTCATAAGTTTGAGCTTCACTACTTCTGATTCAGCTTTCACAGCTTAGTGCCAAGTTCTTTCCTCAGGAACACTCTCCCGAACCTTCTTGACAAGACTGGATCCCCAAAGTCTACCTTCTCCTGTGTATGCCTTATGAGAGTCCCTGTTTGACATTTATGCGCTGATTGGTTGGCCTGCCTGCCTTTCCAGTCTGTAGCTCCATGAAGGTTAAGACCCACCTGGTTTTGCCCAGCATTATCCTAGCGACCATGTCCAGTGCTCAGTAGGCACGAAATAAATATGTGTGCATTAAATGCATCAGTATATTAGTATTAAGGTAAAAGTCTACATTTAATAATCTTAAAGTATACAATTATAATTTATAAAATTTGTAATTTTATAGAATTACAAAAAGAAAAATTACACCCTATTAATTTCCTAGAAGCCACACTTCTAATCATCCTTATCATCCAGAACCTCGAGGTTAAAAAGGAAAAAATGTCTTCTGTGTGGAAAATGACTGTCATAAAGTCCACACACTTGACTCCTGAGCAGAGCTGGCTCCACACTCAAGCCATCATTCTGACAATCGGACATAAAAGAAGGCAGGGGGTGACACAGTGGCTGGGACACCTGACAGCTGGTGAAATGACAGCTGACAGTGGCAGGAGGAGACAGAGTGTGACGTGCAGGTGGCCTCTCCAGCAAAGCGGTCCAGAGACATTTAACGTGGGGGGCCACCAACCCACACACCTCCAGCATCCCCTGGAGACACCCAATCACCACACAGGACAATGGCTGATGGTCAAGGGAGGGCACTGAGTCTTCAGTAAAGGGAAATTAGGTCTGAGACACTCAGTGTAGAAAGAAAGGGGCACTGTCAGAGATCCCAGCAATGTCTGTGGCAGCTAGAGGGAGAAGGAATATGGTTTCAGCTGTAAATAAACTTCCCAGAAGCGGAAAATATATATGTCATCTCATGACTGCTTTGCAGAACTGAGGTGTTGGTGAGTACATGCTTTTTTGTTCAGGCATAGGGTAGGACCAGTTATTTGTGTTTACACCTCCTCTCTCAGATGTCTTTACACCTCCTACTAAGGTCTTACAAGTGATTCCCCAAAACAAACCTCAGAGCATCACAATATTTTCTTATATAAGTGACCTAAGTAAGATAGAATTCAGTCCTCATCTCTCCTTACTAGCTGGGAAAGCATGGAGCCTAATTTCAACTTACAATGCAGTGGGCGAGGGGGGCCAGGTGGTATCGAGGGCAGAGAAGAGGGGCAGGGTGGTAAAGATGAAACTATGACCATTTGCTGATTTAAATAGAGAAAAGTTCTTAATTGGCGCAAGGCAAGAAAGTCTCAGTAAAAGTCAAGACGGAAGAGAGGTTTGCTCTCATGGCTAGAATTCATGCATTCATTCATCTAGTTGGCTTACTAGCTGTCTAACCTTAGGCAACTCACTTAACTACTCTGCACTTAGTTCCTACATCTGTAATATGGGAAAATGATAGTGTCCACCTCACAGGATTAGAGGAGGACTAAACAGCCCATATATGTAAAGAAGAGTAGCGGACTATAGGAAGAGCTATTTGAGAACAAGCTATTGGTACTGTTAGTATCATTATTGTTGCTAAGACGCACCTGCTCTGTGTTGTGTCCTAAGCTCTGCATGGCAGCTAGGGCAAGGAAGAAGACAGATGATAAACAAACAAAACCAGTAATTATAGCTTTAGATAAGGGAGAAAATAAATAGAAAATGGTCTGAGAGGGTTACCTTAGCCGGAATAATGGGGAAAAGTATCTCTGAGGAGTTAATATTTAAGATGAGACATCATTTGTTGTAAGACCAGGACGAAACTTGCTCCAGGCATAAGAAACAGTAAGTGCAAAGACTAAAGAACAGAAAGGTTGGGACAGGGCATGTTCAAAGAACGTTTAGGAGACCTAATGCGACTGGAGCTGAGTAAGCAAAAGGGAGAACAAAGTCCAAAAAGGTTGGAGAGTAGGCAAAGGAGAGTAGAATGACAGCTTGAAACTAGAGACTTCATCCCAATACAGATGTATCCCAGTTAAAAGTCACATGCCCTTAGGCACATACCTGGGAGGATGAACAGGGCTCCCTCATAATCTCGCTATCGCTATCTCTCTCTCTCTCTCTCTCTCTCTCTCTCTCTCTCTCCTCATTTTACATATCTATGAATACGCATAATACAGGACCATGCCCAGGAATAATCACCATCCTATTAACCTTCTCTCCAAGTATCCTAAATAAATAATGTGCTCCTAAAGCTAAGTAGATACTTATGACCAATTGGTAACTATTGTATTAAATTCTGATAAGGAGAAGAGGTTCAGGGAAAGAACCAACATTAATCCAGCCCCTTCTAAGCATCAAGTACTGTTCCAGACACTCAACAAGTACGTTAAATCTCTTCATTCTCACGGTAGCTATATGAACAAACTATCCCCATTTCACAGGAAAAGATATTGAGCTTAATACCAGAGATGTTAAGTAACTTGCCCAAGGTGGCCCAGCTAAATGGCAGGACTTAGATTTGAGCCTAGATCTCTCTGGCTCCACCATGCATTCCAGCTATTCACTCAATATTAAGCACTTCTCGTGACAGATTTTATTTAGTTCAGTCCCATTTCCCTTTGACATTTGACTTTTTACCTTTCTTGTGACCAGGAGCATAGCAGCTAAGAGCCAAGACAGTGGCAGCCCCAGTGGAGAAAGGCTGATGCGAAATTCATTTGCTGTAAGTGATAAAAGAGACCATGAAGAAGATCCGTATGAGCTACCTACTCTACTCGGGACTTCTTTAAGAATAAATGTTTTACGATGAAAAGAGAAGTTTAGAGCTTTTGAGCATCCCACAAATAGAAAATTAATTTGCCTTATCAATTTTTGCCCACTGTGCTTGATCCTTGGGATAATCTGTGAGCCACTGTATCAGCCTCACTTATATTGTAGTCTTTTATCATATGGATGCAAGACATATTTCTTGCTGTCAAAACTAATCAAAGCATCTAAAGAAACCAAAGCAACCTTATTTACTTCCTCAGAGATCACAGCAAATGTCCTACTGGTATTTTTTTTTTTTTAATATTAAGTTGACTTTTTTTTTGGCTGCACATCAAGGCACTTAAATTAAGAACAATATATCTTCATTTCAAATGTCAGTTGATATCCCTTAAATGTTTGCTTTAAAAAAAAATGAATTCAAGTCTAAAGCTGGCAATAAAGGGCACTGTATTATTAACAATTTAAATCAAAGTTTAATGCTTTTGACATCACAAAGACACAGATCCCATGTTATAATAACCTTTGGCAAATGGATAGTAAACTAAACATAAGCTTCCGAGACTGCTAATCCTGAAAGGTATGATACAGATGAGAGTAGTTTAAATACAGTGATTATTGATATATACTCTCATTCCAGTATAGGGGAGGGATAGAGGTTGTTTAATTTTAATGTCCCCAGAGGTTGACTTTGCTCGTAACATTTATAAAATATTGAAAGACAAGAAATGGTACAGATGAGAATTTCGCAGTTGGTTTTTTTCAGTTGCCCTTGAAAGCAGCTGCCATAAATCTTGGATGAAGCCAAATAAGGCTGATGATTTTGATCTTCAATTCATTCTTTTCTATCCTTCAAAAGGTAAATGATCCTGATGGAATTAGAGCCGAGCAGAATGGCTTTCTTCTGTGATCTGCATAAGCCAATGATGCGCGTTGCCATCATTAGCAAAGTGGAGCCAGTTCCCTCGTGAGGCTGGGCCTGTGCACTCGGGCTTGAAGGCGTTTTTCGAGGGAGAAAGACACTTAAGCATTGAGCTCAGAAGCTTTCCATTACCCCCCCCTCCCCCCTTCCTCTGACTTCTCCCTTCCGTGTCGTCTCAGCAGAAAGCCAAAGTGTGAGCTGAATGTATGAGAATCAAGCACAAACTCAGCCACCAATTCCTGGGTTGGTATTTGAAAACGTCTCAGCCAAAGATTTTTCAGTCTGTCTCTGAAAAGAGCACTACCAAAGTTGTAGGAGAAGCAGGATTTAAGGCAGTCCATGGCTTCCCTTACAGAACATTCCGGGGTCTCTCCCACTGAAACATGTAAATTGGACGAATCCTTTTCTATCCCTATGGTAAAACAATGTCATTTTCCTAAGTCCCACTCAGCCATACAGAAGACAGTGTGTCCTGTCATTAGGGATGGCAATAAATGTATTTGTGTGGGTGTGCAACTCTGCTTCAGACCGCAAGGCAAACCCAGTTAAAACAACCACAGAGAGAATCATCTATCTTCATAAATTCAGTTGCAAAGAGAAATTCATCATGTTTACTGTCTTTAAGAAAAGAGCGAGTCTTGTAATAAAATGTTCTCTCGTCCAGATTCTTTGTATTTATAGGGTCCTTTTCTTTCTGCTTTTCACAGAGCCTGGCACATTCTAAACCACGGGCTGTACCTTCATTAACATAACATAATAAATAAGTTATGTGTCTTGAAATGAAGAACGTGCTTGGAGAGAATGAGGGAGGGGTGTCCCTTCCCTGGTAAGTGATATCCTCAAAAAGCTTCCAGCGTAAGAATTTGCAGAGCTGAGCATTTTGAACCAAAATGCAAAAAAAGACAAAGGGCCTTTGTGAAGACAGACCCCACCCTTTCCTCCTTCCTCACTCCAAAATCACAGAGAATTTCTGTGGGAATTTGTTCTTTCACTCGGCAAACACTTATTGAACACTACTATGTGCCAGGCATTGCTAAAATAACAATATAAAAGTAGTGAAATGGCTCAGGAACAATTTTTTTTGTTTTACTTTGAAACATTTTTGCTGTTGCATGCATGTCCCCTCATACACCCACATAATAGGAAACTGATCACTTTTCTAAGAGAAATGTCCCAGAAAGGGCTTTTAGGCTCATTGTGGTCTTTTTCTCCCTCCCTGGGCCACAGAAAAGTGATAGCTAATGTTATAAGCCCATCTAGGAACCACAGAAGTTCAAGGGCTGGAAGAATGTCTCTGAGCCATAGTGGTCTTTGAGCCCTTTTATGGCCCATTTGTCAGAAGTTTTGTGGGGTGTCCCTTAGCTTTGTCCTTTAAATCGTGTAATTCCATCAATTCCTGCTAGTGCGCTAGAAAATTTATATTACCTTCATTTTATTACCTAGCTTTAAATGATTTTCTAGGAGGAGTATTTTTGAACTCAGCTTCTTTCGTTTCTAGTCTTTTTGGTGCCGCAGATTTCAAATGGGGAAAAGACTAAATTCTGTAAATTAATGGGACAGAGTAAGGCCTCTGAAGTCCAATTGCCTGGGTTTGAATTCTGTCTCTTTTATTAGCTCTGAGACCTTGGGGAAGTTACTAAAGCTGTGATAGCTCACTTTTTTAACCTTTAAATTGCAGTTCCAATCCCTACCTCACAGAGTTATGATGAG
The DNA here is from genome assembly GCF_002837175.3 of Physeter macrocephalus. NCBI lineage: Eukaryota > Metazoa > Chordata > Mammalia > Artiodactyla > Physeteridae > Physeter > Physeter macrocephalus. The sequence continues at coordinate 67,859,876 of NC_041222.1, forward strand.
GTTAAATGAGATAGAACATTTGGAGAAATGCCTAACACATATAGGACACAATAAACCAAAACTGTAATTACAGACTGGTAAATTTAAATTTAGTTCCCAGTAGGAAAAGAAAAAGTTGGACTATTTGAAAACATTTAGAAAAATAAAGGAACACTAGGAACAATGAACAGATTAAGAACAATTCTGGCAAATACATTTCATTTCATTGTATGACAGGGCTAGTAAATTGGAGGATCTGAAGAGTCCAGGAATACCATGTGTCTAGAGTTCCCTAAGTGGTCTGTTGTGGTCTCTGACAATTAGGGTAACCATAATACTCTTCAGCCAAACAAGAATACTTCTGAGAGCAAAAGGAGGTACTGCTTAATTAGGGCTAAACAAGTGTAAACCAGGTAAACACGGACACTGCTGGGCAAACCAGCCCAGATGGTCATCCTATCTACAATACCCTTTGGATGACAAGGCAATGAGCCTGGGTGGTTAGACTGATTCATGTCTATTTAAATAATCATACCCCAAAGGAGATGATTTGTAAAATCCCCTAGGGCTCTGCCCTCCCAACTATATCTTTACCGTTTTTATCAATGACCTGGATAAAGACACAGACAGCATATTAATCAAGTTTACAGATAGCATAGACTGGGACAGAAGAGCGAATATGAGAGATGTTCGAACTCAGGTCTGAAATGATCTTTAAACTGGAACATTAAAGCAAAGCCAAACCAATAAAATTTTAAAGAAATAAATGCAAAGTCCTACATTTAGATTCAAAACCATCAATTGCACAAATGGGTTGCAGAAAAGGTTTGCAACCCTCTGTATGAATGTTTAAAACTGCCTACAGGTTTTGGATGACCACAAGCTTAATAAGAACATTTAAAAGGCTGCTGGGTTAGAGTATATTTGCCCTGCCTTTTTCCAGAGAGTTGTTATAGATCTAATAGACTTAAAAAAAAAAAGAAGCAATGCTTTTAAGTCATAATAAGTCAGGACCACTGATAAGGTGGCTGTTGAAGGGATTCTTACATTGAGGACACTGGACCCGATGATCCCTAGGGTCTCTTCCTATATTAAATTCCTCTGAACTTTAGGACTGGGAGCTTCCCAAAAAGCAGAGCCTAGCTTCTGTGGGTACTTAATTGTTTGAAGAATAAATGGTTGGATAAAAAAGCAAATAATGAATGGGTGAACATAAATCTGTAGTCTCCCATCTTTCCTAGAGGATATTTCTGCCATCACTGTTAGAAAAAGCCTTCTTCATAAAAAGAAAAACGTTAGAGGGGACTTCAGCAGGCTTCTGCTTAAAATGTCCCCTGAACCTGATATAATTCAATCTAAGTGTTCTTCTCTATGGAATCAAAAGTTCAATTCTCTCACAAATTACAGACTAATGCAACTATCTCCCCTCTATATAGAATCTCTTTTACCAGGTAAAACCAACACCTGGCAATAGGAAAGCTAACGCTTCTGTTGCACTGCTTTTTAGAATTTAAAGCACTGATGACCAAACACACACACTTCCCTTGGAATATCGGGAGAGGGTCACACATACACTTCCCCAGTGAGTTAGTTATTGCAGTTGTAAAAACCAAACTCTCTGCAGCCTACAGTAACACTGATTTAAAGCCCAGTTCTCTGAGTGCACAATATAAATCCTTCCAGCCAAATGACCACTGATCTGGAACTAGAATCCACAAGACAATCATCTTCAAAGAATCTTACAGTGCAACTAATGTAATGCAATAAATTTAAAAGACTGGCTTGCTTTTCCCTTCTTCTGCCACAATGGAAAAAAACTGCGACAAGACATGAACCGATAGTATTGCAAAATGGAGCTGGATCAGTAATATACGTAGTTCTAAAATTCCACTAATTTGGATATCTGAATTTCATTTTTTTTCTTCTCCAGTTGTTTGTTGAGAGTGTTGTAAAATTACACAAGTTGCTAAGACACCCATATCCATGCTCCTATGATATACAGAACAATACTGATATCTGATAATATCAACTATCTATCAGAGTTCAATTTCTTGGGTTTAGCTACCATTAAGCATCTGTTAAACTTTGCATATGCCTCACTGACAAATGACTGATCTGATTCCAGTTGCTTAATTTTAACTGAGCATCAGTGCAGTCCTTTTTCTACCTAATCTTTCTTTATTTCTTTGCTTTCTTTCTCTTTCTAATTTATCTTTTTCTTTTTTTTCAAATTCTGGCCAAGAAGAAAGAAAAGTGCTTTAATCCTTCACTTACCTTTAAATAAAATGTTCAGTGATCTCAGGCAAACAATAAGTCATAATGAAGACACAGGGATTCAGGCAGTAAGCTATGGGCACATAGATCATCCTGCAACGGTACATTAATCATCACACTTAAAGACAGGGCAGGGGCTTCCCTGGTGGCGCAGTGGTTGCGCGTCCGCCTGCCGACGCAGGGGAACCGGGTTCGCGCCCCGGTCTGGGAAGATCCCACGTGCCGCGGAGCGGCTGGGCCCGTGAGCCATGGCCGCTGAGCCTGCGCGTCCGGAGCCTGTGCTCCGCAACGGGAGAGGCCACAACAGAGGGAGGCCCGCATACCACAAAAACCCCAAAAACAAAAAAAAAAAAAAAAAGACAGGGCAAGTGGGATGACGTTTTTTCAGTTGTGTCTACTGCATCTCAGCGACATTCAAGTATTTTTAATCTGGGCCATTTCTGAAAACTGCATTTCAATCTAGAAACATTTTCAAACCACACCCTGCACAAGGTAAAAGCAGCACCAGAAAAGTAAAACTATTCCTTCATATAAAATGTTTTAATAGTTAAGAAATTGATAGGAATCATGTCCCTTTCCAAAAAGGTCCAATCCTAAAGACAGGGCAAGTGGGATGACGTTTTTTCAGTTGTGTCTATTGCATCTCAGCGACATTCAAGTATTTTTAATCTGGGCCATTTCTGAAAACTGCATTTTAATCTAGAAACATTTTCAAACCACACCCTGCACAAGGTAAAAGCAGCACCAGAAAAGTAAAACTATTCCTTCATATAAAATGTTTTAATAGTTAAGAAATTGATAGGAATCATGTCCCTTTCCAAAAAGGTCCAATCCTAAAAATAAAAATGCTCCATGACAAAATCCAAGGTGAGCTATCTGCAAACCATGGGATCTTGACCAAGTTACCTAACCTCTCCAGCCCTCAATCTATTTATCTATTAAATGTGAATAACTGGGTCAACCCCATAACATGCTAGTAAGAGGTACTAGTTATATATACAAAATCCCCAGTAAGGTGCATGGCACGTATTAAGCATTCAAAATTTGTCCCAATGATTATTGTTTCAGAAGTTTTTATCTTAGACACCCCTTGTGATTTTGATATGCTTTAAACAGCACACGGGGGTTTCTGATTCGGCAACAGGCACTATATACAAGGACAGCTGAGGACATCAGAAGCTCCCTCATATCTGGGAGGGTGACTCTAGGTAACAGTCCCTACCCCCTCTCACTAAAGTACACTTGTCTTCCACAGTGGAATCTAAGACTGAACGCCAGCACCTGGTACCTGCTCCAATGTGACTGATGGCTGTAAATCTTCTAGTAAATCAAAAGTTACTCCTCCCCCACAGAAAGTTTGGGAGCCCTTGGTCCACTCTATGCCAAACAGGTTGCTGCATACATAAAGATGTTGGGAATCCTGTAGCTCTGGCATATCAATAAATTACTAACCTCTTGTATTGTATGGAGCGATCCTATAATTGTGTATACACAGCCTATTGTAAACATTCTATGAAAGATAATGAGATTCCTTTAAATAGTCCTTTTTATGTTGTAAAATGCTTACTCATTGCTTCTAACGTCACCTTAGATTATAATGTTATAGTTTTTAAAGTTAGTGAGTTCATAAACCACAGGGCTCTACCACCGTTCTGGATAGACTCCCAGCTCTGGGGACAATCCCCAACTCTTTGGTAAAATCAGAAGACATCTGTGGCTCCTAATTATATGAAATGATATTTGTATCCTCTAAGTCTGACTTGGAACACGTTTGAGTCATCCAAGACTGAAAACTGGCCAGTCATTGATTTGTTGAAGCACAAGTCATATCATTTTTAAGTTTCAAAGCCTCAAAGGTGGGGGGAAAGCACAGCCATATCCAGACTTTGGACGACTCTAGGGCTATAAGCACCTGGTAGTTGACCAAGAGAAGGACTTGCAGATACTGAGAAGAGTTACTATTGGGAGAAGTGAGAACGGCTGGGTAGAACTAGAGAGAACAAATAAAAGTTTGCAGTGTTGGGATAAAAATACGACTGATTCTAAAAAGAGAATCCAATAGAAAGGTGAAATGAAATGAAATAACGTATATGACATAGTTAGCACAATGCTTGACAAAGAGTAACTACTCAATAAACAACAGTAATGATGATGAGGAGGATGAAGATAAAGATGATGATGATGATGATACTATGCCTAACAGACTCAGACTCCAAGGACTTCCAAGTATAAAAACTACTTTTTACTTAATTCTGTGTGTCCAATATCTAGCTCAGTGGCTAGGAGACAGAAAATGTTCGATTATCATTTGTTGAGCTGAAATGACTAGGAATGAACAGAGAATTGCCACTGATAAGGAATTAAGAAGAGGGAAAGTCCAGAAGAAAAAAAAGGAAAGAGCTCATGGTTGAAATCAAGGTGTGTAAAAAGAAAATGGAAGAGGTGAACATCAGGCCACGGTTGAGCAATGTTCTAGAAAAACACTGCCCACCAAGTAACTAAGCATTCCCTCCACTGAGCTCCACAGACCACAGTCACCCAAAATCAACATGAAATAAATCACTGTTTAAAAACATGGACCTCTTTGCATTTCAAAGTTTAAAACTAAATTTTCTCAAGTAAGATGGGTCTTAGTAGCTAAGTAGAAATTTTTAAAAGGGAAGGGGGGTGGGCATTCAAGGGTGTACGACAGAGTCTGTTTCGCTAAGGCTGGCAATGAATGATATATAACTGACAAGCAAGGGAAGAAAGGGTACCCCGCCTTAATCAATTCTGAATAACACTCCCCATTATTAACAACAATGACAATCCCTAATATGTCTCTAGGGTTGATAGTGTCCCAGGCCATGTGCATATCTCAGTAACCCAATGAGGTAGATGTTACTCTACCCTCTTTTTAATGAGGAAGCTGAAGCTTAGACAGGTTAAATAATTTCTCACACAGCTAGGGAGCAGAAGTGTTGTGTTTAGACACAAGTCTGCCTAACTCGAGACTGAATCTTAGTCATTCCCACAAACCAGCCATCTGTAATTATTCTGCAACACAATGTGCTCAGAGATCCTACTATACACTTTAATTTCTCCACTGTTTCAGAGGCATTCCATTGACCATAGGTTTTTAATCCGGGACCTGGGACTCCAGAAAGCAATTGCTTTAGAGTGTCTGTGAATTCCCTAAGATCAGAAGTGAGATGGCATGAGTGTATTGGTAAGTGCATTTTTCTGGAGAGAGGAAGGTTTACTGTGACAGCAATTCTCAAGGGGTCTTGTGGCCCCAAAACACATTAAGAACGACTGCATTAAACTATGCATTTAATATAGAAGGCTTATTCTCTATCATTCTGTTATGATAATGTCTCTCTGGAAATTAGTAAGGTTTAGATAAACACTAAGCAGGTATGGATGACGAATTTGAATAAATTTAAGTCTATCACCACTGTCTTTGTAACCCTGAATTTAAAGTACAGGTGGGACTTCCCTGGAGATGCAGTGGTTAAGAATCCTCCTGCCAACGCAGGGGACACAGGTTCAAGCCCTGGTCCAGGAAGATCCCACATGTCGCGGAGCAACTAAGCCTGTGTACCACAACTACTGAGCCTGTGCTCTAGAGCCCGCGAGCCACAACTACTGAGCCCTCACATTGTAACAACCGAAGCCGGCGGGCCTAGAGCCCGTGCTCCGCAATAAGAGAAGCCACCACAGTGAGAAGCCCACGCACCGCAACGAAGATTAGCCCCCGCTGGCCGCAACTAGAGAAAGCCCATGTGCAGCAGCAAAGACCCAAAGCAGACAAAAATACACACATACATACATACATAAATTTATTTTTTAAAAAAGAACAAAAGCTTTTGCTCTTAAAAAAAATTTTTTTCCGCACACCGCGATGAAGAGTAGCCCCCGCTCGCCGCAACTAGAGAAAGCCCACGCACAGAAATGAAGACCCAACACAGCCAAAAATAAATAAATAAATAAATAATTTTTTTAAAAAAATTTTTTTACGTACAGGTGAGCATGAGAAAGAAAAAATGGTAAAAAATTTTTTCCGCGCACCGCGATGAAGAGTAGACCCCGCTCGCCGCAACTAGAGAAAGCCCACGCACAGAAATGAAGACCCAACACAGCCAAAAATAAATAAATAAATAAATAATTTTTTTAAAAAAATTTTTTTACGTACAGGTGAGCATGAGAAAGAAAAAATGGTAAAAAAAACTTTTTCAAAGAAAAAGAGATGCTATTCAAAAAACCCAGCTTTGTTAGCTATTCTTAAATTATTGTGAATATTCTGGGGAAGAGAAGAAAACAGTTTCACTTGTTCATTTCAATGCATTAAAAAATTTTTTTAAGTACAGGTGAGCATGAGAAAGAAAAAATGGTAAAAAAAAAAAAAAAACTTTTTCAAAGAAAAAGAGATGCTATTCAAAAAACCCAGCTTTGTTAGCTATTCTTAAATTATTGTGAATATTCTGGGGAAGAGAAGAAAACAGTTTCACTTGTTCATTTCAATGCATTTTCTCATGTATGTAAAGAACTGTTTAACCACCAGGCAAATATAAAGATAGGGAGCTCTCTGGTGCTGCACCAATATATTGAATCCCATCTCTCAGCACAGAGCCAAAAAGGACCCAGCTCACAACAGCTGGTAAACAGAGCTGCAGACCCATCACAAAGACCTGCCCAGGGCTTCTACTGATGACATGGAGTGTGGGCAGTGGAGAGCTGCGGCCAGTAAGGGCAACAATCCTCTTTAACACCTGCTCTCTCCCTAGTGAAATTCAACTACCCTACACAATTGCCCATCTCACTCTCTCCAAAGGTTACCAGGTATAGGTCACTGAAGGCATTTTTTTCTCCCTGGACTTTTTGTCATGTAGATATAATACTTCCCACTGGCACTTTCTTGCTGGTTCTTTTCAGCTTTCAATTTCCCTTTGGCAAAAAGGGTTTCTGCACGCGCGCAAGCACACACACACACACACACACACACACACACACACACACACACACTAACAATCACACACAAATAGACGCAGACCCAAACATATGGGCACCCATAGCACAACTGTATACCGTGTTAGTGACTGGGGAATATGTTCTGTGGCTTAAACTCCTTTCCAATCCAGCTTCCCAATGGTACCCTGCCTCTCACTTGCTTTAACACATTTGCCTCTGCAGAAAAATTATTTTCCTTTAACGGAATCAGGAGTTTTCTCCAGAGGCGTGTAGTCAATTGTGTCTTGTCTTTTTTTTTTTTTTTTTTTTCTCTTTAAGAAAAAAAAAGTCTAGGCACAAGCATTTTAGTTCTTATTTTATTTGGGATCAAGAGTTGTTGGGATTTCTTTTCCCCACTGAAAAAACAAGATAAAGTGATTTGGCCTTTCCAATCTTACAACAACCCTGAGGTCCTGAGTTCAACCTTTCTCCAAAAAGAAAAATGTCAGAGCTGAAATGCACCCAATTTCACCTAATTTTCTGTGCCTCACTCTTCAAGAAGATGGATTGAGACGGCACACCTCACAAAATGGGCACAATGTACTTGAGAAAATAAGAAATGTAAGCCTGTGCTTTAGGTAACTGCACCATTCTGGGGCAGGTTTTAGATCCTCTGCACAATTCTCATTTGATAGCTTACCAGGGCCAATTGTGTAATTACACAGAGCACTCTTTCTATTGGCAAGATCCATTGACCCTTAAGTGTACATTTTTCTGGCATCCAATAAACCAGGACGATGAGTGAGCAGTGATTTCTGCTCCCAGAACAGTAAAGGGCTAATTAGTTGCATTTGCAGATTAATGACTTTTTCAACTAGAAAGGGAGAATGCAAAGGGATAAGCCACAATCACAGTGACAGAATGCAAATAAAAGTATTTATAAGGGCAGGAGGAGGGGTGGAGGCCAGGAAAGGCCATCGATTGCTTTTGCCCTCTGCACTGTGACACATTCCAATGAGGAAGGGCATTCTGCCAGCCTGACAGGCTTCCGCAAAGCTAAGGCATGAACAGAATCTGTTGATAGATACGTGCAAAGCCGGGAGGAGAGACAGAGAAAGGAATTCTCTGCAGAAAGAGCAACGGGGATCAAGAAACCTCTCCCTCTTCTCACCCCAGCCAGGCTTTGCCTTCTCTTTGTCAAAGCAGCTTTCAATTTCAGCTCGCTCTCCTTCCGCCCTGTCTCTCACCCTCATCTATATAAAGGTTGACTTGATAGCTAGCTAGGAAACTTCCTAACAAGTATAAAAAAATAACGTTTAAATTCTCTGTTTATTCCCATTTCCTAAAATAACGTTATGCTGCTGAGTTTTTGTCTCATTATTTTTAATCCTATCTCCCACGTAAGTGCAATCTCATTCCTTGGACTTATTAGGTTAGTCAAAGCAAAGGTCTTTCCTCCGCTCATAAAATAAAAAGGAAGTGCGGGCCTGGGGTTTGCAACAGGACAGAGACCACTGGTTCCCAGAATTTGGGACTTCACTAACTAAAAACATTTTAAATAAAACTGGGGAGATGCTGTAGGATTTGAAATTTTCTATAGTTCCAAGTAATTCACTGAAAACAATTCTTATTTACCATAACTATTGTATAAAAGAAAGTGTGCTTTAAAACTATAAATAAGAAAAAACAATCTCAGAAAACGAGAAAGACCTTTATTTTAAATACATTTAGCTTGGTAAAAAATATACTACCATCTCATTATACTTCCCATTTCTCCAAATACTGCTAGGATAAGCTTTCTGACCAGAGGGTAGAGCCCACTGGTGTTGAACTCTTGTTAAACTAGGAGCCAGGATACCAGCCTGAGAACGTGCATGTCACTTCTTTGGGCCAGCCTTTCCTGATCCAAACCCCATCTCCAGGCAAGGTTATGACGCTTGTAAATTTTCACTGCAATCCGTACTTTTCTTACATTTGCACCTAAAAAAAAAACCCTGTCATAAACATATTTATTATTTTCTTTCTTTCTTTATTTTTTATTAACTCCCTCTTTGTCTACACTCTGTCTCCAAGACCTACTTTTGCTTACCCATTATAGGTGATAGTAGATTTTTTTCCTAAACTAGATGAGATAAAAATCTCATTCTAGTTTCTACCTTAGGTAAATCATGTAATCAAGCTGTTTCTTGCCTCCTCAATCCGGTTTTGGGGATCAAATCAGTCATAAACATATTATTTTCTTTCTTTCTTTATTTTTTATTAACTCCCTCTTTGTCTACACTCTGTCTCCAAGACCTACTTTTGCTTACCCATTATAGGTGATAGTAGATTTTTTTCCTAAACTAGATGAGATAAAAATCTCATTCTAGTTTCTACCTTAGGTAAATCATGTAATCAAGCTGTTTCTTGCCTCCTCAATCCGGTTTTGGGGATCAAATCAGATGATGCATGTGAAAGAGCTATGTCAACTGTAAAACTCTATGTAGCTGCAATTTACCAAAAGGAACAATGGATGAGCAAGAGTCTTCTCATTCTTCAAGTTATATTTCTCATCTAAACAGTTCTGTTAATTGTCTTTTGCGTAAGTCTTATCAGTTAAATTTCTCCTTCCAATTGAAACATAACACCAGAGTAGACCTAAAATTTCTAGAAGAGAATAACAAGAACACAAGACTGGACATAAGGCAACCTGGTTTCCAGTTCCTTCCACCAAATAGGCATAGCAACATCTTTGGTTCTCTGTTTCTTTTTTCTTTCTTTTTTTTTTTTAAATTTATTATTTTTTAAAATTTTTGGCTGCAGTGGCTCTTTGCTGCTGCGCGCGCAGGCTTTCTCTAGTTGTGGTGAGCGGGGCTACTCTTCGTTGCAGTGTGTGGGCTTCTCATTAAGGTGGCTTCTCTTGTTGCAGAGCACAGGCTCCAGGTGTGTGGGCTTCAGTAGTTGTGGCACGTGGGCTCAGTAGTTGTGGCTTGCAAGCTCTAGAGCGCAGGCTCAGTAGTTGTGGCACACGGGCTTAGTTGCTCCAAGGCAAGTGGGATCTTCCCAGACCAGAGCTCGAACCCATGTCCCCGGCGCATTGGCAGGTGGGTTCTTAACCACTGTGCCACCAGGGAAGTTCCAAGGGTCTCTGTTTCTTGATCAACACAGTGGAGGACATAGATCAGCCCCACAATTCCAGTCCATAGGAATGGTTCCCCATTGTGATGACTATCCAGGAAGTAAGCACCACTCAGTGAAAACCTAACTCCTTGCCATGCGATAAACATTCCTGAGCATTTGCAATTGGCTAAGCACTTCTATACAATGTCACTCACTTTAAATTATTCCAGAGAAGATAATTCAGCTATATAAACTTTCATTAAAAGAGAATATCATCCCATTCTTCAAACTACATTTGATTGTCTTTCTTAAGATATCTTAAGCCATCTATCAAATCATTTTCCCTTGTTTTGAAACATTCCTCCCAGCATTGGGATTCTTCATAAAGACTTTATTTTTTTCTAAACTGATGCTATACATGAAAATAAAAACAGTTGAAGTTCCTCAAATTCAATTCAACAACTGTTGACTGAGTGCTATAAAAGAAAAACTATTGCAATAAGAGAGAGACACTGAACCCAACTCCTCTGAAAAAGGTGGGGGATTTTTAAGGCTGGGGTGAGTTAATGGAAGAATGCTGGAGTACTTAAGCTTGGAGGAGTGGTCAATGCAATTAGGTCATCTGTATTGGCTAAATGTCCTTACCATTGTTAGGTTCCTAGCCCCACCATACACCCCAGATACTGGGAGATAGGGACTCTATCTTTCTTGATGAATACATTTCAAAGTGATGGTTCCCACTTCCTTAAGACATTCTCAATATAATGATATTTTCTTTTCTTCTCCAAATACAGTTATAAACCACTGTATCTGTTTGGCAGTGATACAGCATAACTTCAGGGTCTTTTCCATCCTATCCAAATCCCTCTGCACCTATTACTAATCATCCTTTTGAAATGTTTGCCCACCAATATTCCATCAAATTTATGAGTAGCATACTGTTTAAAGTGTTGGCTTCCTTTGGTGTTTTTATTTCTGTCACTTGCAAATCTGGTTCGTCCTCGGCTCAGAATTCCTTGAGTCCTCGGCTCTCACCAAAGCACTCTCCGCTGCACTTTAAATGCCCCCCATCTCCCTTTCATTACATTTAATCACATGGTAAATTTAAAAGATGAGTCCAGATAAAGAAGGCTCGTTAACTTTAATGGGTCACTTTTTATGTTTGGGTGAAAGGCCTTAAACCCTTGTAAATTAGGCTGGGATTTATAAACCATGACAAACGTGATGACAAATACTGATTTCCTAGTAAATTCCTTCAACACACTATATCCCCAAGCGTGATGAATTGGCAATGCTCCTTTCTGTTATTATTTACACAAATGACTTTGACACCGTCTCGATACATGGGCAATATACTTAAACCCATGACAGATCTCACAGATTAGGGTAGAGTCATATATTTCCCTTATTTGACTTCAAATAAAATTTAAAAAATCAAAAACACAACAGCAAAACTGACTATAACAAGGGTAAGCTGGGAAGAAGTGAGAGAGTGGCATTGACACATATACGCTACCAAATGTAAAATAGATAGCTAGTGGGAAGCAGCTGCATAGCAGAGGGAGATCAGCTCGGTGCTTTGTGACCACCTAGAGGGGTGGGATAGGGAGGCTGGGAGGGAGATGCAAGAGGGAGGAGATATGGGGATATATGTATACGTACAGCTGATTCACTTTGTTATACAGCAGAAACTAACACAACATTGTAAAGCAATTATACTCCAATAAAGATATTAAAAAAATTTTTAAATACATATATACACACAGGCACAGAGAATTAAAAACATACTTTCAACCCTGTTTAAAAAAATAAAAGCAGACCAATTTGAGGCCGATTCAGAGTTTCCCACATAACTGCTCAAATTACTGACACTGTATGGTTCTATTTCCCAAATTATATCCCTGTGGTAAGATTCCTCTGCAAGAAAACTAGAGAGATCAATCAGCTACAGCCATCACACCCTTAATCCCGCTGTTAGGCTTTTAGAATTTTCTGCCACTAGTGAGTTATTGCTTGACAAGTGTTTAAATATTACACATTGTGAAGTTTAAATAAAGAAATTATTTACACAGGAATATAAAAAAAAGTATATTACCAATTATATAGTTCCCTGAACACTTAATCATGCAGCCAAGTGGAAAACCCTTCAGGAAATCTGTCCTCTACCATTTCCCCATAATGAAGGGCGCCTCAAGAAATACTCATTTAATCTCTGCAGCCACATTTCAAGCACCTAATCTCACTCTGCAGTGCACTCTGCCACTTCTTGTCATCCAAACAAAATGCAGGTAAATGATGGAGAAGCTTAGCTTATACCCTTTACATATTTACTGGCGAGTCTACTCTTAGGAATACATGCTGTAGTGTTAGACTCAATTTCATCCTCGAGTGGCTGGCAGACAATTTGGACAGGCTTACTGAGAAGTGGAGGATCTTTCCTTGCTTTGCCTTTGAGGAGAAGCCATCCCCTTATCTTAAGTGAATTAGTTTAAGAACTTTCCCCGCTAGTCCACGGTATCAGCAAATCAGTCAGGCCTGCCGAATGGACGGCTCACTTAAGCCAGCTCTGTTAGCTAATGGGAGAGAAGTCTGACGAGGCTGCCTCTGTGGAAGGAGTGTGCTCTCCGCCCCACCAGGCCCTGAAGGATGTGTGTCCCAATCACAGCAGCATTCCCTCATTTCCCAAAGGGAAGTTGGTGTAATTTGCTGGACAGAAAACGAACTCGATTAAGGTGTCATTTTCTTTCACAACAGGGGTCTGAGCCTGCGTGAACAGGAGACATGCTTCTTAACCATGCCTGAGGCTGCCTTTAAAAACAGAACCATTTCCCAGGTCAGGCGGGTCAGAGGCAGAGGCCTCTGACTGCAGGTGGTGGCGGAAGCCTTCCACCCCGTGCTACCTGCTGGGTTTTTACTGAAAGTCAGAAGCAGTTTAAAAGTCCCCTTGCGAGCTTCCCTGGTGGCGCAGTGGTTGAGAGTCCGCCTGCCTATGCAGGGGTCACGGGTTCGTGCCCCGGCCCGGGAGGATCCCACATGCCGCAGAGCGGCTGGGCCCGTGAGCCATGGCCGCTGGGCCTGCGCGTCCGGAGCCTGTGCTCCGCAACGGGAGAGGCCACGACAGTGAGAGGCCCGCGTACCGCAAAAAAAAAAAAAAATTAAATTAAATTAAATAAATAAAAGTCCCCTTGAAATGTGATTCTCATTCTTACTAAGTGAGGTAAATCTATCCATACTTACATGAAAAGGTATCAAACATATAAAATTAAGGAAAAAGAAAATCCCATCTATATTTTTCATCTATATAATATGTGCAGGTGTAATTATGTGTGTGTTTTTGTATATATTTATGTGTACATACGAGTGTGTGTGTGCATGTATTTGTCTATACAAGGAAAAACTCCGAATGGATCCGCTTTCAACTATTATCAGTGGTTACCCCGAGGCATGGAATTCAGAAAATAAGAAAGAGAAAACCAGGAATTGGCTATGAATTTTTGCACATTTAGAATTTTTACAACAAGCATATATTGCCATTATCATATTTGAGCGTAAATAAAGAAGTAATATTCTCTTGTTTTCTTACTATGTTATCACCCTGGCCAACTTAAGCGTTAGGATTCAGTGTTAAATTGCAGATGGGAAAGGCCGAGCCTAATCTCCTTCCCTGCTTAAAGCCAACATAATCTGACCAAGGTAGCTACAGAACAGATTGTAGACATTCACAGGAGCTTCCACGTGGGATTTTTGAGACCTCATTCTGAATCTTTCCCTGAATGTTCTGATATCATTACAGACCCAGCTCGGCATGCTTTATGGCTAATGAATTAAACGCATTTAGAGCTTGATCTTATCCCTCTCTTTTCAAAGCATCTTTTCCTAGATATAGCCCATGCTTTACTTGGTATTAGCCTCTTTATGGCTTTGTGGAAAAATATTTAAATAGTATTTTATTGGGATTTTTTCAGGTATTTATAAGAAAAGCAGATTAAATCCCCCCATCCCAATTCTGCTTCCAACACACAACCCCTCTAGACATCAGAAAGACCTGCCTGTTGCTTTCCTGAAAGCAAGGGAAGGCCCATCATTCCGTAATTACTCTCTTGTGCAGATTGGCACAATATCAGAGCTAACACAACAGAGTACATAAAAGACCAGGTTATAACATCTCTGCTGCTGTAAATTGAAATAATAAACTTTGGCAAACAGGAAGGACAGCAAATTCAATTTGACAGTCTTCTCAAAGCAGACTGAGAACAACAGAGGGAAGCTGACTAAATAGGATTAGAATCTATTTTATTTGATTATTACATCATTGGATGAGGCAACATGTAATGCAATTCCCCCAAATTGTTAATTCAGCGTTCACAAAATAACGGTAGACATCAAATTTTCATTATGTTCTACATTCAAAATCACTGATTTTCAAGCTGGAAGGGAATTTTCTAACTTCCTTTAGCTTCAAGAACTCTTTCTTTAAGCAAACAGTAGGGTGAAAGTCCAATATGTAAAACAGAGAAAGGGAGCTTGCTCTCTCCCATGGGAGAGCAAGGGCTGTAGCTGTGCCTACTTGTACCATTCCCAGGCCTTCTCAAGGAGCCTTTGGGGAATTCCCAGGTCTCTACTATGGTGTATCATTTGTAAAATGACCAATCCAGGCCATCCCCTTCATTTAAAAGATGTAGATGTTAACTCTTAAGATTTCTAGCTAAAGATAAAGTGAGAGAAGGGGGAAGAAAGGGAAACCACATTCAGACAAAGACATCTACAGGGAGATCAACAGTATAATAAATACATCGTGTAAAGGGATTAAGTGGTAAGATTAAGTGGTAATTGTTAACATTGACCATTTGCTACTTGCCAGAAATAGTGCTAAGCACTTTATGAGCAAGCATTCACACATTTGATTTTTACAAAATCCCTATGAGGCAGATACTATTATTATTACCATTAAACAGATGAACATGTTTAGGCTCAGAAAAGTTAAATGACTAGCCTAGAGTCACACAGCTAAGAAGTGGCAGAACTAATTCAAACCCAGGCAAGCTGACTTACGTGGCAATGTGCCACTGTGGTCTTCTAACTGTGCTGTCCACCTCCCTCGCCATCACCACTTTTTTTTTTTTTTTTGCCCCGTCACTTTACCCATAAAACAGTAGGAAGGCAACATTTTACTGGTTTTACCATATTCTGTGGACATAACTATGCACATCTCCTACTGGAACTAATATCCTACTCAATACATCTGTAAAGACTGCCAAGGCTACAGTCCCTATTCTAATCAATCTAGCCAGCAAAGACTGCTTCTATTAAGAATAAGATCCTCAAATCCAAAGAAATGACCAAATGAGACAGAATTGCACACATTCTGAAAGACAACCTAAAAGCCAAAGTGGGCTTGAAAACCGGAATACACACCTCCTAAGAGGAAATTTTTAAAAATAGGTCAGATCAAGCTGGAGCATTTGGGGACAAAACCAGACATGGATAAATACAGGATGGAAAGAGACAACCAAGGACCAAGTCACAAATAATCATGGCAGGAATCAGAGTAGACAAATTGAGTGTGAGTCAGCAATGAAAGAGAGGAAATGACCACAGACCACCACCCTGGAAGGACTGTGACCCCCAAGGACTCCAAAATAAGCCTTCCAATGTCCCATTCATCAATTTATGCCTTAAACATGTTCTGTGTCTAGTACTGGCCATGACAGTTTTTAAATAACGAAGAGAAAATAAAGGCCAAAAAGCCAAAGTTGACTAGAAAGAGGAAAAATGTTTTTTGGAGGAAGATTAGAAGATGTAATATTATTTAACCTACATGAGATAATATTAAGGATAAAATAAAAAGGAGTGAGGGGAGTTCACAACTGTATAAAATATCCCTACATGAGAATGTTGACCCCTTGCTCTCTATTTACACAAAAGAATTCATTCATTGGTTCACTGAACAAACATTTATCAAGTACCTGCCATGTCCTGAGGATATGAATGTGTCTACTCTGTGCCCTGAAAGGAATTCACAATCTAGTGGAGAGCTAGAAATGTAAATAAATAATTATCACTTCAGTGAGACAGACCATCATAGAGGCATACGAAGAAGAATGCAGGGACACAAAGGATGAGTGATAACAATGCTACCACAGCGTGGTTGGGGGCAAGGGTGGCAATTGAGCAGGATCTTGAAGGAAGAGTAGGAGATTTTGCAGAAATTCAAGAAAGGGAAAAATATACCAGGCAGAGGGAAGAGTATGTGCAAAGGCACAAAAATGGGAAACCATCTCGCACATTCAGGGAATAACAATTGGTGCAGCAAAGCTGGAGATTAGAGTATAAGAGAAGAAAAGCAGAAGATAAGCCAGAGGCATAGGCTGGGGCTAGATAACGGAGATGCGTTTAGGTCAGCTAATAAACTGGGTATACACCTAGCTACAACATCTAGCTACAATAGTTACAACGTCTTGCTACAAAATCAAAACTTCCGTATTAGTTGGAATGGGGTCCCTGGTTACCATCCTCCACTCCACTGGGACGTTCAGAGCTCCTCACAACTAAATGGTAATAACTGGGCCTAGGACCTCCAATCTCCTTTCCTGTTCTAGACCAGTGTCCATTTTGATGCCATAATGGTTATTTACAATGTTCAATATCTCCCCTGCTAATATTTTGGGACTTTTTCCATATCTGAAGGGGCACAGCTAAAGAGTTTCAAACAAAGATGTCACAGGATCAGAATGACATAAAATTTTTTTTAAGGGTCCTTGATTGTCAAAGTAACCAAAAACAAACGAAGCTTCTCTCCACGGAGATATCTAAGAAGACACACTGTTCTCTGTTTGGAGGATGAACAGTTCAACACTGCTGGTCCTGTATATGGACAACTGGGGTGAGATGACTGAAGGGTTTCTACTTCATTGTGAGGCTATTCCTGAGTGGCTGAGTCTTCCTCTCACCTCTTTAAAGGAGATGAGATGGGCGGGAGAGCTGTCTGGGGGCTAGCCTCTCTGAGTGACAACCTCTATCTCATAAGTGATAGAGGCATAGACAGTGTTTTATGTTGAAATTCTTTTCACACTGCTGTGGCAGGTAACCCCTGGCGGCAGGTAACACCAGGCAGCGGCCTCACCTCCCAGGGTGCTCCACACCATTGCCCTTTCCTCACCAGAGACGCAGCCAGGCTGAAGCATGGGGCCAACTTAACATTTCAGGAGTCATGAAGGCAAGTGGGGCAGGAGCTACCAAGGGGGAGGAAAGAACTCCAAGGTCATCCAGCAAAACAGGTAACTGCAGGAGGATCAGAATCCATATTTCAGCTCTGAATCTCGCCACTTAAGCTATATCTTTCCAAATGCACTATACTTCACCTAAATGCAATCATTTCCAAATGATACTATAAAAAAATTAAAACTCAGCTTTTTCTTTAAAAAAAAAAATTTGCATTTCTTGGTCAATCACATAACCCTAGCCCTGAATTTTCCCCTGCTCATTTTTTTCATCTTTAAATTACCTGCTGATCTACTACTGTGCAAGCATTTTTCTCCTCATTTACTGAGGATACCACTTTTTTTCTTCTTTTTTTCTTCCTCCTAATGCTCACCTAATTAACAGCCAAGCAGCTTTGCATACAAAATCTCCAAGCTTTAACATTTTCCTTCTGATTAGAAGTTTAAAGAAAGAGCTGTTGAGTTTCAAAAAAAATTTTTATTCCAGTAGTTTTATCTGCTCAACCATCACACCATCCATCCTGAAATAGGCCAATGTGAGCAGCAGCTTCTACAACTCCCAGAGACTGGGAGACCTCTGCTCCCTGAGATGATCACTGGATGTTTCAGGAGTAGTGTCCTTTAAGACCACACTGTGGCCATATGAGCTTCATCACAGGTAACATACCAGAACCATCTTCAGAAAAACCTCTATTCAATTCATCTCTTTTTATTGTGCTATCCTCAAGAGTTATTAAAAAGCCATGTTTTCAAACTTTTATTTATTCACTCAGCAATCATTTGTTGAGTACCTGCTAGATGCTAGACACTGAACCAGGTGCTGGAATATCATGGTGAGCAGAAAATGTGATCCTTTACCTAAAGGAGTTTACAGTCTATAACAGCAGCTTTCAACCTTGGCTGCACATTGGAATCATCCAGGGAGTTTTCACAACTCCCAGTGCACAGCCAACCCCAGACCAATACAATCAAAAGCTCCTGAGGTGAGGCCCACACATGAATATTTTTTAAAGGTCCCCAAAAGATTCCAAAGGTAACTAAGGTTGAGAACTAGACATATCAGTCAAATAATCACACAAATAGATGTAAAATTATAATATTAATAAAGGCTATAAAGAATTACTCACATTTTGAGAAGGCTTCAATGCACTCATTTATTTTTATTTATTTATTTTTTTTGCGGTATGCGGGCCTCCCTCTGCTGCGGCCTCTCCCGTTGCGGAGTACAGGCTCCGGATGCGCAGGCCCAGCGGCCATGGCTCACGGGCCCAGCCGCTCCGCGGCATGTGGGATCCTCCCAGACCGGGGCGCGAACCCGGTTCCCCTGCATCGGCAGGCGGACGCGCAACCACTGCGCCACCAGGGAAGCCCTGCACTCGTTTATATATGCAACCAAGATTTGCTGAGCCTCCGCTGCTTGTTAGAAACTACAAAGGTAACATAACTAAGGGCCATAACCTGAAGACCATCCAGCCATCCTTGGTGGCAATGGGTCAGAAGTGAACACTGAGCAATAGGGGAGTTCTGGTCATTCCCACCTGCTCCAGGGAGTGAACCCATGGGATTCACAGCAGGCAGGAACACTGACCACGGGGCACAAGTAAAACTGAGATCCTGCCCCTCCTAAACGCTGGCAGGAGATCTGAGCAATGCCACTTGATTGAAATTCAGTGCTTAGGGGACCAACTGGAGTAGAGGGGAGTGGTAGATAATCTGGGTTGACAAGAGATGTCCAGGAGGAGGAAACAGAAAACCTGATCTATTAGGTCTGTTAGCTGATTTATAAAGGAAAATAAATTCTGTAAGGCTCTAAGCAAGACTGTCTCGGATTTGCTAAGGGCTATGTGTAGAATCCTTATATAATGGGCTGCTTTAAATAAACAAACAGCATTCTGACTTTACAAAAGCTTCTAGATACTGGAGAGGTTATTAAAATAAGAGAAGTGGTTATTCAGCCCCACCATTGCTGCCCAGACAGCCCTCCCACATTTGAATGCCCTCTTGCTCCTACTTGTTTGAAGGATGGTCCTTCAAGAGGATACAGTTTTGGGCTTCCCTGGTGGCGCAGTGGTTGAGAGTCCGCCTGCCGATGCAGGGGACACGGGTTTGTGCCCCGGTCCGGGAAGATCCCACATGCCGCGCAGCGGCTGGGCCCGTGAGCCATGGCCGCTGCGCCGGCGCGTCCGGAGCCTGTGCTCCGCAACGGGAGAGGCCACAGCAGTGAGAGGCCCGCGTACCGGAAAAAAAAAAAAAACAAAAAAAACAAGAGGATACAGTTTTTTTCTTGTTTCATTCTGTGATTTTTTTCATTGTATCAAATAGGACTGCCCCTTAAAAAGCTCTTATTTGTTTGTTATATTCTTCTATTTTTTTTATGTTTAGTGTCTTTACATTGTAAACCTGACTTCGTAAAGTAACTACAGCAACCATCTAATTGTCACAAAGCAGATAATGTTCAATATTAAGGATCAGTGATACATGGGTATATACTTATCTTTAATGAGAAATGATTTTTTAAAAATCCTTCACCATCCAATTTTTAATTACATAATGATGATATCTGTTTTTTTAAAACATGCACTCAAAAACACGTTAGGAAGCAAACGGACTGAGAATTTTCCATGCTTCCTAAGATCCCAAGGAGAGAGTAGCTAAGACTATATTTGATTCCAAAGAGGAAGAGAGCTTCATTTTTAATAAGTATAGAAGATTTGGATTTAATTTAAACAGAACACAAAATCCACACTGTGAACTTACCAGCTTTGTTCTGATGCCACATCATTTGTCTGTCCCGTGAAGGATTAGACTCTAAGTCTGGCTTTCTGAGGAATGGCACAAAATGGAACCCAGAAGCTTTCTTTGCAGGAACATAGTGCTAGGAAAGACTCTCCACTCACACGAATCCTCTCTTAATATAAAATGTAATAAATAAATGTGGAAACAGGGGGGAAAAAATAAGATGAAACTGTAAGGTTACTACCCAAAGCTCATGCCATCATATTCTATACTAAAGGTAGAAAATTTGACACAGAGCTTCCTAGAAATTAGACAAGTCCATAAGGTGATACTTGGCAGTTTCCTCAGGCTGTTGAAGCCCTATCTGCTCTACCGAAGAGCTCAAAGAATTCTCCTGCCATGTCACTTAAAATGTCTCTACCATCACAAGCTCAATGCTCAGTCTTGTCATCTTGAAACAACCCAGCCCAATGCTATCCATTATAGCCTGTATTCAGCTAGACCCTGAGGCAAATTATATATTCCAAAATAGGATTATACACATTTTATGTGGTGTAGTTAACATTCACCACAAACACCAAGACAATTTCGCAGTTCTTATGTTATAATATGGTTCCACCTAGTGATTTTAAGATTGTTGTAAAAAGCATTTGTTCCTCAGGCCACCTTTTGTAAAGCAATATCTGACCAGCATATATGGAATTTTTTTTAAAAACACAAGGCCTGGTTAGGATTTCACAAAGGACTGTATCTCCACAGTAGAAATAAACTATAATAAAGCAAATCATTTTAATAGGACAAACTAGCGCTATTAAACTAAACACACAAAAGTCAAACTGCAGGGCTTCCCTGGTGGCGCAGTGGTTGCGCGTCCGCCTGCCGATGCAGGGGAACCGGGTTCGCGCCCCGGTCCGGGAGGATCCCGCATGCCGCGGAGCGGCTGGGCCCGTGAGCCATGGCCGCTGAGCCTGCGCGTCCGGAGCCTGTGCTCCGCAACGGGAGAGGCCGCAGCAGAGGGAGGCCCGCGTACCACAAAAAAAAAAAAAAAAAAAAGTCAAACTGCAAAACAGTATATGTAAAATTTTTCTCAATTCTTCCTTCCTTTTTTTCCTGAGGACGTGCTTTTCATAACTTAGTCATGTGTGGCCATGTCACCTAAACTCAAATCTAAAGTTTTCCTTCCTTTGTAGATTATCACAACTTTATTCGAAATACAAAATCAAAATTCCAAAGATCAATGTTTTTCAAAGGACAAGGAGCTCACTACTCAACCCAAGCACACACCACCCTTGAAAAACGAATGAACTGAGGTTGGGTTAGTTAAGGATATAGTGCCTGCAAAAACAAACATGCCATTAGCTTGTCCTATTCCCCAACTGTCTTAATATTTGGCTAGTGAGAAAACAAAACTAAAACAAACAAAAAACTTTTAGTGGACTTAAGTAAGCAAACCACTACATGGCAAATTCTGACTCAGGGATACTTTCACAAATTCAGACTAAAACTAAAACAAAATAGTGTGCATTAAGACAAGACAGAGTTGGACTTTTATGGAAGTTTGGAGTCAAATATGCCAAGTCTATTTATCTAAAGATATAGTTGAAAAGTCTTGAAACTACAAGAATCAAAAGAATTCCAGTCAGCATTTCTCAGGCAGTAAAGGTACACATCACAGAAGCGATAACTCTCATCTCTCGGGATCACAGAGAATGCTCTCTTCCTCCAAGTAAACTCCACTTTACCTAACCCTAGGAGGGTCTTGTTTGGCAATAGCAACCTGCCCCAAAGTGATTTTTCACTGAGACAGCTACTTTAGAAAGATGCTATAACACGGACCGTCAGGAAGGGATGTCATTGAGTATAGATGAGGAAGCATACAATTTTCCTTCTTATAGAGTCAAGCTCTACATAGCTGAAGGACTTAAGATAATAATCAACATATGTTACATACCTGAGCACTCTGTTCTTTCGAGAAACAATAATTTTTTAAAAGGAAAATAAATGTGCTTAGAATTTTGCACGAATTTAGAGTGAACCAAAGGTCCAAAAAAATAATAGTTTCTGCATGCCATGCATATTGCCCAGTACGCTAGATATCTTCTGCTTGTGTCCCTTTATTATTCACCCTCTGTCAACCTGTTTAGTGACCGGGGAGGCTAATCCACATGGGCTGCATCAGTGAGCTCCCTTCATCTCTGGTTCCCAGCAGAGGTGGGTCAAGGGAAGTTAAGGTCAGGTGATCAGGGGCAGAGGAGAGTACAGGTAGGAAGCTGTGGGGGGAGGATATGAAATACGAAAGTGAGTAGGGACCAAATTAGAAAGATGGAAAGAGCTGAGAAAGATGGAGACACCAAAGCAGAAAGAGGAATTAAATATGATGCAGGGAGGCAAGAAAGTAAAGGATGAGAAACCCAGGAGGTGGCCTTAGCTCTCCCGGGGAGGCAAGACCCAGGCAGACAGAAGAGCTGCTTAGCCATGTTGCACAAGGGGTGGGGCTCTGCATGCAGATGTGTGTGCCTGAATGCCAGCTGACAGTGATACTCTCAAAGGGAGCTGGTTGAAGTGTCTTCGTTTTCAAAACAAGGTTTTTATCAGCCTCAGAGAGCTGCTTTAGACACGGCATAACAATCCTTGTTACAGGCCATAGTTGAAGAGAAGTGTTTCTCTTTCCCTCTTTCCAGGTGCAAAGAGGGAGCCTGTATAAATGGTTCATGAGTCCACTGCAATGCCACACTTCAAGTGTTTCATTTTAATACAATCCGTTTCAAGAAGAGATGAAGGAATCAGGAGGTTATTATGTCCAGAAATATATAAATATTTTAATCTGACTGGAGATATAAATCTATACTGTACTCCCTGATGTCTTCCAGTTACCCCAAACCATTCTTATTATTCAAAAGCACTCACCAAATTCTACTTCATGAAGGAAAACATCTAGTGCCGAAGACTATTACATATTCCCAACATACTCCCCCAAACTTGAATGATAAGCAGTTGTGTTCCCCTGGATGTGCCTATGAAGTTGAGCAAAGAAGAACGTAAAATAACAGGAAGAAAACAAACCAAAAGCTAAAATTATCAGTGGAACTGATTAGCATATGTATAAGAGACTCTTGTACAGATGCGGGATGCTTTCTTTAGAATATAAGTTCTCAGAGCAGTGATTCTTAATCAGTTTTGGAGTTGTGACATCCTATCATCATTTATTTGCCTTTTATGATCACCAACCTCCTTCCAAAAGCATATTTTTAAATGAGAGGGAGTAATTTTATTCTCAAGCATTTGCTTTTATTTTTACTCTCCTTGAGAATCACCCTAGAGGATCATACCAGCTGATACAGTTATCCGTGGTTAAGAATCCAGAGGCTTTTGCTCTTTGCCTTTTTTCTTTCCTATTGTGGATACTGTAAAATAGCCACAGCTACAGCAATGAGTATGGATAGAAGGAAGAAAGCTGTAGTGAGAGCTGTTTTTACAAGAACTCTTCAAAGTCTAGATAGGATTCGAAATCTGGATAGGACATTTTGAAATAGACCCAGAAGAGGAGGGGATGAACACCGACGTACTTTTCCCACGAACACTTGTATACCATTCTATTTCGGCAAATTTTGTGAATCCTGAAAATCAGTCTCCATGGAGGTTACTTCAGTGATTTACCTCATTGCAGACTCCATCATGCTAAGCCGTTTTCATGGACCTTATTGATTATTTGAGTGAATGTGAAAGAAAAGCAGCCCTATACAGAACCTGTGGTTTTGAAATTTATTTAAGGTACAGTTTAATTCTTCCTGTAAGATTTTGTTAGAAGCTCACTGTATGGACTGAAATGCAGGACATGATGCCAAGTAATTCAACTCCTCTGGGGAAGGCAGGTCTTCCTAAACAGGTTTCTTAGAATCAGAGTTGGAAGAGACCTTTTCTATTGCATAGGAATGTGCATCCAGAAATATAACTTGAGACTACATACTACCCTGTGTTTCTTCCAATGAATTTTAAATGCTCAATAATCTTCATGACCCTTTTGCCAGGTGTGTAGCCACCAGATGTCAATTGCAGTTACCAAACAAAAAATGCTGAAAGAAGAAATGTCAAATCCTAGATCATAAAACAAGCCAAAATACCCGTTGCCTGATGGTTTCTACCCATGCTCTCCAGTGAATCTTTCTCTCACTAGTAGACTGATAGGTCTCCAAAGGGCCTGGAAAACTTTATCAGGGGAGTGAAGTCTCCAGGGGATGGTGTCAGCGCACAACACTGATGAAACCCTAATGTGATGTCTATCTTAGAGCTAAAGAAGGAACATAAGATGGTTGTCCATATCACAACCCAAAGACTGAGAAACACTTGCCTACACGTTACCAGAACAAGGGATCTGTTTGGCCCATTTGGGGGAAAAAAGGCCTTTTGAATTGTCTGGTCATTTCCACAGCCAGGTCTGGTTATTGGTTTTGTAATTCCAAACAGACCAAGATCAGTTTTACTTTTTATCTACAAAATGATAAATGCACCCAACACTTCTGCTCCTCTCCTGGGGGAAAACAGTCTTGAAATTCTTTAAAAATAAACTTTGCATTTTAGTCAGAGCAAAATGCAAAGACAGATGAAGCATTATAATATCATTGCAGAGCAAATGCTTAAATTCCATTTAGAGGAAATGTCATCACTGCATATCATGTTTCCGGTTGAAGGCTACATCAGTGTCATCAGAATGATGCCACCAAGACAAAGAGCAAAGAGAAGGCTGGGCCAAAAGATAGGGAAAGAAGCTCAAGGCAGATATAATGAAAAAGGGAATAATCTTACAGCTAAACAGCTTACTTTTCAAAGGCAGTGCAAGGGCAAAATGCTTTGTGCAAAGCGAAAATTAGTTTCCAAAGTGTATGCATTCTACAAAGAGGCAAGTTAATTATTCAAAGCAGAGGCCCATGAATTCCCACAATTTAGTCATTCTATTCTGACACATTCAGGTCCAGTGAGCTGCTTCTTATCACTAAGACTTTGATAATTGGCTTAGACATATCAAATAAACTTTCTGGAGAATTCAGTCGTAAGCAGGTATGACATCCTAATAGGGGTTTTATTAGGCCTTTCTCTGCGCAGTAATGTATTAGCAATCACTGTGACATTTTCTGCTCTGGGGGGTTTTGGCCTTGCTCGTTTTTTACACTTGCTAGAAAATAAATTTATTCACGGTAGAGATCTAATCCAATACACTACTTTGTTTACCCTGGTTTCTAAAGGAACAGGCCTCTCAGAATTAATGAAAAGTGACATAAACATCATAGAAGAAAATGCACTGTCTTCAGCCAGGCATAACAGAATAGCAAGAATCCCTTCTGATTCCACAAACTTGGGAATTCAGTCAGTACAGCTTTGGTGTCCCTTTCCCTGACCCCACTTTTGCCTCTCATTCCATCTAGGGCGAAAAAATCATAACCAATAGCATGCGTGGATTAAATTTCTCCTCTTTAGCAACAATTGTAGTTCAAAAAAATTTCTCTGAGAAAATATCTATTGGATATTATCTAATACATTGCAATTTGTTCTTTTGCTTTAATATTCCTGTTAACAAAAAAAATTTTCTAACGTCTTATTGCTGTATATTTACATACTGAGAGTGGAGTTATTATTTGGGTGGAGCTCAATGTGGAACAAAAAGGGAGCCTACCTACAAGCAAGGATGAACAGGGCAGAACAGATGATAAAATCCAGTATCTTCTTACCTTCTTTCATTCTCTTCACTTGTGAGAACATTACTAATGGGAAGGGACATGAAGCAACATCAAAGTATTAGTAGTTTGGTCAGAGTGAAGAACATGTTGAGATAACATTAGGGTACTTTTATCACATAAAAAGGAGCATCCACAGAGGCCATCTTTGTAAAATCTCTATAATTTAATGCTAAATATTTTACCACCAGCTCCCCACTTTCCACTTTAATGAAGAAAAGGTAATATGGAACAATACACAGGAAATCTAAGTAACCATTGGTTTTCTTTCTCCTTCCTTATCTAAACTCTTTTTGGCCTGATATATGTTCTAATTCAGAAACACTGGCAAGATCTAGTATCCCCTCAAAATATCTCTACTACCTGCTGCTGGCTGATGCCTGAAATTTCTTCGTTAAACCCTTAAGATACTTTGTTCAGTGTTAAAATTGAAGTATTTCTGTGAAAGATATTATGTTAAAGTTTGATCAATTATTTATGTCTTCATACAGACTATCCAGCCCCCCTTCCTATCTCCAAATTCCTGACTTGGTAGGAGTGGAGTAAGACCCAAGAAGTTGTACTTTAAACAAACTTTCTAGATGATTCTGTTGTGCACTAAAGTTTGAGAACCACTGCCTTGGTGAATGAGTTGTAAAGCTCTTGTGAGAATAGGCATTGAGGAAAGGAAGGGAACTGAATTTAACTGATGACTCACATGCATCAGGAACCATGCTAGGCAATAAATACATGCTATTTCATTTCATCTTCACCTCCTCTATGAAAA
Organism: Physeter macrocephalus; assembly: GCF_002837175.3. Lineage (NCBI taxonomy): Eukaryota > Metazoa > Chordata > Mammalia > Artiodactyla > Physeteridae > Physeter > Physeter macrocephalus. The sequence goes on from NC_041222.1 coordinate 67,886,608, forward strand.
GACTTTTATTATTCCCATTTTACAGATGAGAAAACTTAATCTCAGAAAAATTTAATACCCAGCCAATGATTACATGGCTAGGAAGACTAGCATTAGAATCCATACCTCTAGTAATAGAAGCAGTGGTTATATAATATTCATAGGCTTTCAGAGATGAAGGAAATGCTGATGAGGCCATCTTACTGAACATATATTCTGAGTTTGGCAGCTTATTAGGCATTTTCCATATATGGCCTTACTAAATTCTTACAACTACCCTTTGAGATAATTAATATTAATTTCATTTTATATATGAAGAAACTAAATCTTAGAGAAGTTATATAACTTGTCCAAGTACACATACCTGTACTAGGTAAGTAGAGAAGCTAAAATTCAAATCCAGATGCTGTGCTCATTCCCATAGACACTGCTGTGAGAGTCCTTAGTATCTGAAGGGTGAAAATAGTATCTGTGGTAGGCAGAATAATTGCCCTTCAAAGATACCTATGTACCTAGTCTTCAGAACCTGTGAATATGTTAGGTTTCATGGCAAGGAGAATTAAGATTGCAGGTAGAATTAAGGTCGCTAATTAGCTGACCTTGTGACACAGGATTATTCTGGATAATCCAAGTGGGCCCAATGTATCACAAAGTTCCTTAGTAGGAAAGGGAAGCAGAAGAAAGAGAGCCAGAGGAATGGCAGCATGAGAAGAACTCTACCCAAGCATGTTGGCTTTGAAGATGACCAGAAGCCAAGAAGTACAGCCTCTAGAAGCTGGAAAAGACAGGGAAATCCATTCTCCCTTAGAGCCTCCAGAAGGAATGCAGCCCTGTCATCACCTTGATTTTTAGCCCAGTGAGACTCATCTCAGATTTCTGACTTCCAGAACTATAAAATAATAAATGTGCATTATTTTAAGCTACTAAGTTTGTGATAATTTGTTATATATTTGTTATATCAATAGGAAACCAATACAGAATCTCTCCAAGTTAGAAAGAGAGTGGAGACTTGCTCCACAATTGTGTTAGAATTAGCCCTACCAAATTTAACTGAGTGACTGATACACATATCATAGTCGACCATGATTTGTGGCAGACACATTCAGTTACCCATTGAACGGCCATTCCTTTCCTTCTCTCTTGCTTTATATGACCTCAGTTCAGGTTGGATCTCAGGCAGCCAGGTACTTCAGGAGAGACGGCCACTCCCAAGGCTCAGTGGATGCCTGGATTAATCTTAGTCAATTGTGTTAATTCTATTCCTCTTAGAGTCAGTGGTTTAGAAGAAGAACTACAACATAATCCTGGACATGAGGAAGGAGGGAAAGTCTGAAGAGGGGCTTCTGGAAAAGTTTTCCTATTCTTCAAAAGGCCCATGAGAAAAGACTCCTTTCTCTTTCTGGCCTTTGGTTGCTGTTCTGTGCTTGAAGCTGCTGTAGAAAGCTGGCACAGATTAGGGGACAAGCCTGACAACTAAAGTCAACACATTGTGGGTTCAGCTCATGATGGCAGAGTAGAAGGACGTGCACTCATCTCTTGTTATGAGAACACCAGAATCACAACTAACTGCTGAACAACCATCAACACCAAAAAAGATACCCTACTTCCAAAGACAAAGGAGAAACCACAATGAGATGGTACGAGGGGCGCAATCGTGATAAAATCAAATACCATACCTGCTGGGTGGGTGACCCACAAACTGGAAAACAATTATACCGCAGAAGCTCTCCACTGGAGTGAAAGTTCTGAGCCCCACATCAAGCTTCCCAGCCTGGGGGTCTGGCAACAGGAGGAGGAGTACCCAGAGAATCCAGCTTTGAAAGCCAGCAGGATTTGATTGCAGGACCTCCACAGGACTGGAGGAAACAGAAATTCCACTCTTCGAGGGCACACAAAAAGTATTATGTGCACCAGGAACGAGGGGAAAAAAGCAGTGACCCCATAAAAGACTGGGCCAGACCTACCTGCTAGTATTGGAGGGTCTCCTACAGAGGTGGGGGACAGCTGTGGCTCATTGTGGGGACAACAACACTGGAAGCAGCAGTTCTGGGAACTACTCATTAGTGTGAGCCCTCCTGGAGGTCACCATTAGCCCCACCAAACAGCCTGTAGGCTCCAGTACTGGGTCACCTCAGGCCAAACAACCAACAGGGAGGGGACATGGCCCCACCCATCAGCAGACAAGCAGATTATAGTTTTACTGAAGAGGTCCTGCCCACCAGAGGGACAAGACCCAGCTCTACCCACCACCAGTCCCTCCCATCAGGAAGCTTGCATGAGTTTCTTGGATAGTTTCTTGCCCTCATCCACCAGAGGGCAGAGAGCAGAAGCAAGAAGAACTACAATCCAGCAGCCTGCGGAACAAAACCACAATCACAGAAAGTTACACAAAACTAAACGGCAGAGGATTATGTCCCAGATGAAGGAACAAGATAACACCCCAGAAAAACAACTAACTGAAGTGGAGAGGCAATCTTCCAGAAAAAGAATTCAGAGTAATAATCATGAAGATGATTCAGGATCTCAGAAAAAGAATGGAGGCAAGGATCAACAAGATGCAAGAAATGTTTAACAAAGACCTAGAAAAACTAAAGAACAAACAAACAGAGATGAACAATATAATAACTGAAATGAAAAATACACTAGAAGGGCTCAATAGCAGAATAACTGAGGCAGAAGAACAGATAAGTGACCTGGAAGACAGAATGCTGGAAATCACTGCTGTGGAACAGAATAAAGAAAAAAGAATGAAAAGAAATGAAGACAGCCTAAGAGCCCTCTGGGACATTAAATGCACCAACATTCGCATTATAGGGGTCCCAGAAGAAGAGAGAGAGAAAAGACCTGAGCAAATATTTGAAGAGATATTAGCTGAAAACTTCCCTAACATGGGAAAGGAAACAGTCACCCAAGTCCAGGAAGCACAGAGTCCCAGGCAGGATAAACCCAAGGAGGCACATGCTGAGACACATAGTAAGCAAACTGACAAAAATTAAAGACAAAGAAAAAATATTAAAAGCAAAAAGGGAAAAATGATAAATAACATACAAGGGAACTCCCATAAGGTTATCAGCTGCATTTTCAGCAGAAACTCTGCAGGCCAGAAGGGAGTGGCACAAAATATTTTAAATAATGAAAGAGAAGAACCTACAACTGAAAATACTCTACCCAGCAAGGCTCTCATTCAGATTTGATGGAAAAATCAAAAGCTTTACAGACAAGCAAAAGCCAAGTGAATTCAGTACCACCAGACCAGCTTTGCAACAAATGCTAAAGGAACTCTTCTGGGTGGGAAAGGAACCAGCAACTTAAAACAACCTTGTACATATATAGACTGCTGTATCAAAACCTCATGGGAACAGCAAACCCAAACACATACAAAAAAGAAAAAGCAACCCAAACACAACACTAAAGAGGGTCACTAAACCACAAGAGAAGAGAACAAGAGAGAAAGAGAAGAAAAAAGACCTACAAAAACAAATCCAAATGAATCAAGAAAATGGCAATAGGAACATGCATATCCATAATTACCTTAAATGTAAATGGATTAAATGCTCCAACCAGACACAGACTGGCTGAATGGATACAAAAACAAGAACCATATATATGTTGTCTACAAGAGACCCAGTTCAGACCTAGGGACACATATAGACTGAAAGTGAGGGGATGGAAAAAGTTATTCCATGCAAATGGAAATAAAAAAAAAAAGCTGGAGTAGCAATACTCATATCAGACAAAATAGACTTTAAAATAAAGCCTGCTATAAGAAACAAAGAAGGACACTACATAATGATCAAAGGATGAATCCAAGAAGAAGATATAACAATTGTAAATATATATGCACCCAACATAGGAGAAACTCAATACACAAGGCAAATACTAACAGTCATAAAGAGAGAAATCAACAGTAACACAATAATAGTGGGGGACTTTAACACCACTTTCATCAATGGACAGATCATCCAGACAGAAAATCAAAAAGGAAACACAGGCCTTAAATGATACATTAGACCAGATGGACTTAATTGATATTTATAGAGCATTCCATCCAAAAGCAGCAGAAAACACATTCTTCGCAAGTTCACATGAAACATTCTCCAGGATTGACCACATGCTGGGCCACAAAGCGAGCCTCGGTAAATTTAAGAAAACTGAACTCATATTTAGCATCTTTTCCGATCACAATGCTACGAGATTAGAATCAACTACCAGAAAAAAAACTGTAAAAAACACAAACACCCATGGAGGCTAAACAATATGCTACTAAACAACCAGTGGATCACTGAAGAAATCAAAGAGGAAACCAAAAAATACCTAGAGACAAATGAAAATGAAAGCACAATGATCCAAAACCTATGGGATGCAGCAAAAGCAGTTCTAAGTGGGAAGTTTATAGCAATACAATCTTACCTCAAAAAACAAGAAAAATCTCAAACAATCTAACCTAAAGCAATTAGAGAAAGAAGAACAATCAAAACCTAAAGTTAGTAGATGGAAAGAAATCATAAAGATAGAGAGAAATAAATGAAACAGACAAAGAAAATAATAGCAAAGATCAATGAAACTAAAAGCTGGTCTTTGACAAGATAGACAAAATTGATAAACCTTTAGCCAGATTCATCAAGAAAAAAAAAGGGAGAGAGCTCAAATCAATAAAATTAGAAATGAAACAGAAGAAGTTACAACTCACACCACAGAAATACAAAGGATCACAGGAGACTACTACAAGCAACTGTATGCCAATAAAATGGACAACCTGGAAGAAATTCACAAATTCTTAGAAAGGTACAATCTCCCAAGACTGAACCAAGAAGAAATAGAGAATATGAACAGACCAATCACAAGCACTGAAATTGAAAGTGTGATTTTAAAACTCCCAACAAACAAAGGTCCAGGACCTGACAACTTCACAGGAGGATTCTATCAAACATTTGGAGAAGAGTTAACACCTATCCTTCTGAAACTATTCCCAAAAATTGCAGAGGAAGGAAAACTCCCAAACTCATTCTATGAGGCCATCATCACCTGGATACCAAAACCAGACAAAGATACCACAGAAAAAGAAAATTACAGGACAATATCACTAATGATGAACATAGACGCAAAAATCCTCAACAAAATACTAGCAATCTGAATCCAACGATACATTAAAAGGATCATACACCATGATCATATCTCAGGAATGCAAGGATTTTTCAATATCCTCAGATCAATCAGTGTGATATACCACATCAACAAATTGAAGAATAAAAACCATATTATCATCTGAGTAGATGCAGAAAAGGCTTTTGGCACACTTCAGCACCATTTATGATAAAATGTCTCCAGAAAGTGGGCATAGAGTGAATGTACCTCAACAAAATAAAGGCCATATACAACAAACCTACAGCTAACATCATACTCAACAGTGAAAAGCTGAAAGCATTTCCTGTAAGATCAGGAACAAGACAAGGATGTTTACTCTCTCCACTTTTATTCAACACAGTATCAGAAGTCATAGCCATGGCAATCAGAGAAGAAAAAGAAATAAAAGGAATCCAACTTGGAAAAGAAGTTAAACTGTCCCTGTTTGCAGATGACACGACACTATACATAGAAGATCCTAAGGACGCTACCTGAAAACTACTAGAGCTCATCAATGAATATGGTAAAGTTGCAGGTTACAAAATTAATACACAGAAATCTGTTGCATTTCTATACACTAACAACAAAAGATCAGAAAGATCAATTCAAGAAACAATTCCACTTAACAATCACATCAAAAAGAATAAGATACCTAGGAATAAACCTACCTAAGGAGACAAAAGACCTGTGCTCTTAAAACTATAAGATGCTGATGAAAGGAATCGCAGATGACACAAACATGGAAAGATATATACCCTGTTCTTGGATTGGAAGAATCAATATTGTCAAAATGACTATACTACCCAAGGCAATCTACAGATTCAATGCAACCCCTATCAAATTACCAATGGCATTTTTCACAGAACTACACGAAAAAATCTTAAAAATATGAATGGACAAACAAATTTAACATCATACACAAAAATAAGCTCAAAATGGATTAAAGACCAGACACTACAAAACTCTTAGAGGAAAACATAAGCAGAGCACTCTCTGACATAAATTGCATACCATTTTCTATCTGCCTCCCAGAGTAATGCAAATTAACCAAAATAAACAAATGGGGCCTAATTAAACTCAAAAGCTTTTGCACAGCAAAGGAAACCATAAACAAAATGATAAGACAACGCACAAATTGGGAGAAAATATTTGAAAATGATGTAACCAACAAGGGATTAGTCTCCAAAATTTACAAATAGCTCATGCAGCTTAGTATCATCAAAACAAACCCAATCCAAAAATGGTCAGAAGACCTAAATAGACATTTCTCCAAAGAAGACACACAGATGGCCAAGGCACATGAAAAGACGTTAACATCGTTAATTATTAGAGAAATGCAAATCAAAACTACAATGAGATATCACCTCAAAACAGTCAAAATGGCCATCATCAAAAAATCCACAAACGATAAATCCAGAGAGGGTGTGGAGAGAAGGGAACCCTCCTACTCTGTTGGTGGGAATGTAAATTGGTACAGCCACTAGAGAGAACAGTATGGAGGTTCCTTTAAAAACTAAAAGTAGAGCTACCATATGATCCTGTAATCCCACTCCAGGGCATACATCCAGAGAAAATCATGGTCCAAGAGTATACGTGCACCCAGTGGCTTCCCTGGTGGTGCAGTGGTTGGGAATCCACCTGCCAATGCAGGGGACACGGGTTCAATCCCTAGTCCAAGAAGACCCCACATGCCATGGAGCAACTAAGCCCATGCGCCACAACTACTGAGCCTGCACTCTAGAGCCCGTGAGCCACAACTACTGAGCCCTCATGCCAAAACTACTGAAGCCTGCGCACCTAGAGACTGTGCTCCACAAGAGAAGCCACCACAATGAGAAGCCCGTGCACTGCAACGAAGAACCAACACAGCCAAAAAAATAAATTTTAAAATAAATAAATTAGCTTCTTTAAAAAAAAAAAGGATACATGCACCCCAATATTCACTTCAGCACTGTGTACAATAGCCAAGACATGGAAGCAACCTTAACATCCATCGACAGATGAATGGATAAAGAAGATGTGGTACATATATACAATGGAATATTACTCAACCATTAAAAAGAATGAAATAATGCCATTTTCAGCAACATGGATGGACCTAGAGATTGTCATACTGAGTGAAGTAAGTCAGACAGAGAAAGAGAAATATCATATGATATTGCTTGTATGCAGAATCTAAAAAGAAACCATACAAGTGAACCTATTTACAAAACAGAAACAGACTCACAGACTTAGAGAACAATCTTACGGTTACCAGGGGGGAAAGGAAGGGGGAAGGGGTAATTAGGGAGTTTGGGATTGACATGTACACACTGCTATATTTAAAATGGATAACCAACAAGGACCTACTGTACAGCACAGGGAACTCTGCTCAATATTATGTAAGGACCTAAATGGGGAAAGAATTTGGAAAAGAACAGACACATATATATGTATAACTGAATCACTCCGCTGTACACCTGAAACTATCACAACACTGTTAATCAACTATACTCCAATATAAAATAAAAAGTTTAAAAAAATTAAAAATAAAGTCAACACATTATGAGTGGAGAATAGAAAAATGGAAGGAATCTGGGTCTTTGATGATGTTTTTGAGCCACTGCATTAGTCAACCCTGGAATTTGCCTAATTTTAAACTTCTTTTTCGTGAGATAATAAACAGCTTATTGCTCAAGTCAGTTGATTTGGGATTCTCTATTACTTACAACCAGAAGCATCCCAAAAAGATACAATGGGAAGTATATTAGTCATTAGTCTTTGTGCAACATTTATGGTGTGTGGTTTGGTCTCCTTTCCTGTCCCGACCAACTGTGACTTCAAGCTACTCCCAGTGGACAGGAAACATTATACCTGACCTCCTCAAAAGATGATGCATCAGTGGTGTTAGGACTATTCAATTCTTGGGTTAAAGCTTCCTCCCTAAGATTTCACACCCTTGAGGGTGTGGATTCATTTAGTAATTGTGGAAGCAAAACTTCATTATAGTTGATACCTATTAGAGGTAAGACAGGCAAGGCACCAAGAACAGTCAACTCTTACCCACCTTTACTATGTTCTGAGGTTACATGCACTCAAGTATCAATGGCAAAGAAACACAAAGTCATATTTCTTTATTCACTGGGCTTGGGCCCTAACCCCCACTATGAAGTTCTTCGGTAAACTCCACGGGAAACCTTTGGCTTGGGTACAGGGGCCTTAAAGGAATCTCCAAAGTTGAATCTGACCTCCAGTCTTCCCACATGGGAAAAAAGAGTTCAGTGTTCCCAGGTACACCCAGGTGGGAGAAAAGAGGTGAATACTGGGTAGCTTGGGTTTCTGCCAGTGGGAGGTAGCCTTGCCATCTTGCCACATAGGAGATGAGAACAGGAGAGAGTCACAGCTATGTGGATGATTTTTTAATGTAGAAGGACCCCCCTGGCCTAATTAGCATCATGAAGTCTGAACAGTAGGATTAGCAACTCCTCTTCCAAAGGAAGGGACAAGCAATGCAGAGTGAGAACAGGGAGAGGAGTATTTTTTAAAGTTCCTTGTCAGAAGGCCTCAGTATCAGTTTTTGACCATCTAAGGCTTTCTTTTTGGAAGGTGCTCAATATTGCACTACTCTTAAAACTTAATGCAAGCTTCATTCATAACTGATTTTTACTTTCCCCTGTGGCTTGGGTCTTCTCTTATGAACTACTGTATTTATAAGCATTTATTTCCCATGGCTCTGCTAAAAAGTGAAAAATCATAATCACAACCAAGTCCAGACAACATGCAGAATAATAATGCAGCTTAAAATCCTTACTAGAGTGCTACCTCATTATACACAGATAGTGTCTATGTGGTGGTTAGCATACTCATGGGAAGAAACAGCAGATCTTACTGGTTTCTTGGAGAACTTCACTTTGGGAGATTTGGTGAGAACTTTTTATCCTCCACAAATTCAGGGACCCCAGAGTTCACCAGTGTGCAGTTTGAGCCCTATCATAAACCACAAAATAGGCCAAGAAGATTTTATGCTCCAACAGATAACCAGGCTCCTCCCTTAGGTCTCATCAGCCGTGTTTGGCTCTTTTACCAACGTCCGTGAAAGCTCATTTTCTCATTTCCACTTTTCTTTTCATTACAGTCTTTCCATAGGTGAACAGCTAACATGAATAGTCACCACGCTGGCATGCAAGTTCTTCCTCAATCTTTATCTAACTTACCTTTGGAGAGTTAGATCATATTCCTGAAGACTCTGCTTTAGTTAAGTCATTTTTCTCACCTCTATGCTTTTCTCACCCTATTCTTTGTAATGCCTAGCATACTACTAATGAAAACATCCTTGCAGATGATCCAGTCCAAAATAAAATACTCATTTTCACCTGAGGAAACTTAGTCCCTGAATTACTGGAGCCAGAGAACATAGTATGTCCATTAGCCATCACCGTATAGTAAACTACCCCAAAACTTAGTGACTTTGTATTTTTTACGATTTTGTGCGTTGATGGGACAACTAATCTGCTGATTTTTGCCTCGGTCCCTCATTCAGCCACACAGTGAGCTGAACTAGAAGGTCTAAGAGGACCCCATACACATATGGAAATTGCTACTATTATGGGCAGGGGTATCTTGGTCTCCTCCAGTGGTTCAACCTCCAGCAGGCTTCCTTATATGGTGGCCTCAGGAGTGTGGTCCACGAAGATGAAAAGTGGAAGCTATAAGGCCTCTTATGGCCTAGACTCTGGAAGTCACACATTATTACTCCCACTGCATTCTACTAGTTAAAGCAAGTAAACAAAGCCAGCCCAGGTTCAAGGGTGTAGAGAAATAGACTCCAACTCTGGGTGTGTGGAGCGGCAAAGCCAAACTGCAAAGTGGAATGTATACCAGGATGGGAGGAATTATGGCCATTAAACAATCTTTCACACAAGATAAGACAGAGACCAGTTATCAGCTTGCACTGATACAGAATCCATGGAATCCTGGCCAAAGTCTCCTTAGAATAATTCTGCCTAGGGACAGGATGGGATCCAGGGTCCAATGTAGACGCATATATCAAGAAGCAGCCAAGCAGATGATTACAAAGCTGCCTTACCATTGCTGAGTATGGTTCTAGCGTACTTTGAAAGGACAAAATCACATGATACACTACTCTTGATGGAAAGGCAGGGAGATGGCTACACAGACAGCTCCACCATGTTGGCAGTAAGTAAGAGCAGTCTCCACGTTCCTGAGTCTGGTCATCTGCTTCTTACACCATCAAACTCAACTGTCAATATGCTAAGACATGATTAGTATCCTGGAGCCTGGACCAAGCTAATCAAACCCATGCAAATCAGACCATGCTAATCAAAGGAACAGCCCTTGTGTAAAGAAGACTGCCCTAATTTGCAAAGATAACGAGTCCATTAGAGGGTTTGGCTGCTTGATTTCCTACTGTAAAGCAACAAGAAGATCCAACATGTATTCAAAAAATAACTCAGTAAGAGTAGGATCCTAGTCAGGGAGACCTGTGGTAGAATGAAAAGATGCTGGGTTTAAATTGTCCTTGCCAACTAGTAGCTCAGGGACCCCTGGCCACCTCTCTCTTTAGAGGTATTACTCTCTCTCCCATCCTCAGTTTCTTCATCTGTAAAATGAGCAAAATTATGTTTACCTGGGAGAGGTGCTATAAGAATTAGGAAAGGTCCTAGAACATAATAGTGTACAATAAACAGTAATTATTAAAAATAACTATTAAGTGCTTAATACTGTTGTGAGACAGTGTTAAATACACACTTAATTTCAGATAACACCAAGACCTAACTGCTGGGTCAGACAGTGAAGACACCCTGTCCCCTGAACTCATAGGACACTGTTAACATGTGTAGTGAAATACAGGTCAACACTTAGAACTTTGCACGAGTGCCACCTCCTCTATCAAACATTCCTGGACATCTCCTATGTTTCCATTCTCATATTACTATACATTTGTTTGTAAAGGACTTGGAAGCAGAGGGAGAAATGCACTAGAAGTACAAATCAGTCTCATAATGTCCCACGACCTGCATGGAATGTATTCACCGAGGTGTGAGAAACAATTCAGCTGATCTCCCAAGGATGAAGATGTCACTAACGAGGTGTTATTGTATAAAGCTATAATGACAGTCTTAATAACAACCACATTGGAGGCAATTTGCCCATCTTAACACTAACACATTGCAATTAAACATTTAGATTAATTTCCCCACCATGATTCCGGAGGAGATCGATGCTCTACTGAATAGAATGGCAAGATAAAGCTACAGTGAGGTGGGAAAATGCATAATTTTCTTAAAAATAAAAAAAATCTGTTTAAAAAAAATGGTATTTCAAATATAGTTCCTTAATTTTCCCCATTTTTCCAAAATAACTAGATAACGTATTATTCCTTCTTTTATTCTCTTTCAATAGTTCCTCTCGCTCATAATCTTGCTGAAATAACAGATCATGCCAATCATTTTGATGATCACTTCAGCTGTTATTCTTCCCACTAGCAAGCAGAAAAATTGCTTTTTTTTCTTTTTATTTTTTGCAGTTTAGATTTATCCACTCAAACAGATACCTTCAACAAGGAGAGGGCGTCCACATCTTCACATGCCGCTTCCAGGAAAACTTCCCATAGTACTCAAAACATTGATCATAAATGAGCCCTGCTCTGAGACATACTGGAAATTCCCCTGGGCAAAGGAGATTAACCAAGATCAGGTGACACTGAGACTGAGGGAAAACTCGCCAGTCAGCAATCCAGATCACAGAATCAAAAATGAAGAAATTTTCACTCTTCAAACGAACGTCCCTAATAGTAGATACAGTTGACGCTTGAACAGTGTGAGGGATAGGGGTACCAACCATCCACAGTCAAAGATTGATGCATAATTTATATTTGACTGGTTCCTCTGTATCTGTGGTTCCTCTGCATTTTTCAGGTTCAACCAAACAACCGCAGATTGTGTAGTACCATTGAAAATCCACGTGTATTTTGTAGTCCCGCCCTCCATAACTGAGGTTCCTCCGTATCTATGGGTCTGCATCACCCAACCTCGGATGGTACAGTAACGTAGTATTTACTATTGAAAAAAAATGCACGTATAAGTGGACCTGCGCAGTTCAAGCCCATGTTGTTCAAGGGTCCCCTGTACTTGCCTTAGTTTGCTCAGGCTGCCGTAACAAAATACCATAGAGTAGGTGACTTAAACAACAAAAATTGTATTTTCTCACAGTTCTGGAAGCTGGAAGTCCAAGATCAGGGTACCACAGGGGTCAGGTTCTGGTGAGAGCTCTCTTCCTGGTGTGCAGACAACCATCTTCTTGCTGTGCCCTCACATGGTGGAGAGAGAAAGAGAAAATTCTCTTCCTTTTCTTATAAGGGCACCAGCCCTATCAGATTAGAGCCCCACCTTTATGACCTCGTTTAACCTTAATTACCTCGTTAAAGTGCCTATTTCCAAATACAGTCACATTGCAGGTTAGAGCTTCAACATGAATTTGGGGGAGATGCCATTCAGTCCATGGCAATAATAAAAAATATTTAAGTAAGTAACTGACAAGTAATTCAAGGCATGAACAAAGGCATGAAGGCAAGGGATTAACAGAACGACAAACAACTCTGTTTAAGTGGCATATAGGTTCTTTAAAGAGGACTGTGAAAGGTATGACTGGAAGGCTAATCTGGGACCAGGTGGAAAAGGACTTTGAATATCAACTTAAGCACTTTAACTTTACCCCACAGGTAATGGTTAGATAAAGAAGGTTTCTGAGCAGACAAGAGCCATGGTTGATGCTGCACTTTAGAAAATGTGTCATGGCATAAGTATAGAAAATGGCTTTGCGAGGTGGAGATCAGAGGTAGGGAAATTGACTAAGACATCACTGCAGTTACTTAAGAGTGTTCAGTCTTTATAGAGTTGTTACTATCTGAGTATGGCAGATTCTTTCTCTCTTTGGCAGATGAGGAAAAGGAGCCTCTGATGTTCCAAGCCTCTGGGAATTAAGAACCTAAATCATGATCTCATGGCTGGTAGATTGAAGAGTGAGTACTAACCTTCCACCTTTCTAACTCCAAGTCCAATCTCTACGAATAAAATTTTCTAAGAGTAAAATGGATAATTTCCATATGGTTTCCTTTCTCCTGGAGGGCAATCCTTGTTCCTCTCCAATAAACCCAGAGGTTTTTAAAAGAATAAATCTACTTGGTTTTCCAAGTAGAAAAGGAAAAGCTGAACTAAATTCTAAGTTGGCGGAAACCTATAGGAAGCATACCATAATGGTTAAGAACATGGGTACGGGGAGCCAGATGGGTCCAAATCCTGGCTAAGCCATGTACTAGCGTGACTCCCTAAGCCTTGCTCTTCTTATCCATAAAATGTGAAAGTATTAGAACATACCACAAGATAGTCATGAAAAGTGACAGCTGCATAGCAAATATTCAATAACTATAAACCATGGTTATTAAATGTGTTCTTCTCTGTACCTGATATTCTTAAATACATCAAATAAGAAAACATTTCAATTGTTTAAGCAGCAAATTTGTTGAGCAGAGTTCCTGCTGGTCTCTAGAGTCAAATGTGGTCTCACAGCTGGAAGAACAAGTCACCTGTTGCCAGGGAGAGGGAAGGAGGCTTACTTTAAACAGTGAAAAAGTAAAATTTACTATACACATTTTTGTTTAATTTCAAACATACAGTCAGAGAGGCAAAGAAAATTCTGTCTATCCAAAAAAAGATCATATATTATACCTACAAGAAGGTCAGGCTTGTAATTTCAGTCTTTCAATGGTATACGTGCATGTTAATTTATGAAGGTAAATTCTGTCGATTAAAATGAAATGATTTTGCTTGGCAGTCAAGTGCAGGAAGACAAATATCAAATCTCAGTAGCTACACTTCCAGCTGTTTTGCAAACAGAGATAAAAGATAATCCCTGACTAAATAGCATCACTTTCAAGATAAAAATCAAATTTCAAGTGCATTGTATTGAACAGGGGAAGCCAGGTTTACTCTAAAAGTGTCCAATAATTGGGGTTGAATATTTATTAGAAGAACTTGTGCACTGTGTTGAAATTGACAAGAGTGCACTGTGTTTTGGGCACAGCATGATGCTAATATCTGTAATTAAGGAAAAACTTAAAGAACATCTGCAATGAGAATGCTTAGTTTGGCAAATCTCTCTGCAAGTAAATTTACTGGGCTTCATTATTTGTATCCAACAAAAGACACATAAAACAATTTTAAACGTCACGGCGGCATCACCTCACTTCATAAAGCTTCAAGATTTCTAAGCTCTACCATCATTTTTGGAATTATCAGTATCATTACTACCACCTTCTCCATCCCCATTAACATCCTGACTTCTAACACCAGCTCTGCTCCCAACTCATATCTTCACCTCTTCAACTTTCATTACTACTTCCTACAGCACAAGCATCATCAGGTCTACCACCAGTGTCGCCAGCTCTACCACCATCATCATCACACCCATATCCATCTCCACATTTCCTTTACCAATATCACCAGCTCTATCCACCAGCCATCACCACCGTGTCCACCATCCCCTCATCATTACTGGCTCTAGCACACTTGCCATCACACACAGCACTTTCATGGTCATTACCATAGTTCTTCACAGACCTCTCGTTTATCAAATGCTACAGACTCTTGTGTTTTCCCCTTCCTCAAGCCAAACTGTCAAACTGAGTAGCAATATTGCAATTTAGTCATATAGCAGTTAATCCATTTATATACATACGATGAGCCCAAACTCAATTTCTGCTGAACTGCTCATAATTTAGGGTAGAGGACAGATGTGCAAACCAGCGGACCATTTTTATTTTTATTTTTTACCTAGCCACTTTACCACTGCCATTTCGATGGCATGGATTTTTTTTTTTTAACATGTCTATCATTTATTGAAAACTCACCCATTCCTCATCCCATCCCTCAACCTCACTTTACAACGTACCCCTGACGGTGGGATTCAGCAGGTGTGTTACTCAGGTACAGGATAAAGCAAAATAGTTTACATATTTGGTAATATTTTTAATAAAAGCAGGAAGTTTACTGATAAAAGCATACTTCAAAAAAAGGAGCCACATCAAAATCACAATTCAAGAAATCTCTGGGGTCAGAGATTACACTGAAATGCCCACTTTGAAAAACCTTCAATCACGTGTAGACAATTGACAATAAACTGTGTTAAACATTATGGTACCAATAATGCATTTTCCTGCAAAATATATTACCTAAATTATTTTTTCTGATGACAAAGAACACAAACTCACATATAAAATGTTCTCATATCATTTAGAATTTCCCCAACTCCAATTTGCTCATGTGAAAAAAATTTGATCAACTATGTCTCAGGTCAACCCCCATACTCATAATTACAGCTAAAAATACTTTCACTTAAAGAATCAATAATAACGCAAAGTGTTGCATTGTAAAACTGTTATTACCTGATGAGAAACAGTTGGAAGACTTAAGAAAATGAGGGGAAATGTTTGGTTGATGCTAAGGAACAATTATACTGGATGTCCTTCAGCTTTCCCTATCCCCAGTCTATTCTCTACCTTTTTTTGGTTCTGTGTCCCAGGAGGTTGAACTTTGCTGACTGCATCATCTGGGCTTTCTTGCCACCTGGCTTCTCGCCGGCTGGAGCCAGTGGAAAGAGAAGCTGAGGTCTCTTTATGTTCCTTGACAGCTTCTGTCTCTGTTTCTGTGTCCTTCTACTACCATAGCTTTAGTCAGGCAGCCTCTCCTTGTGGCTCTGGTTGTTACTAGACTCCCAGATACTTTTTCCTTCCCTTGCTCTTTTGGTCCTTTGGGTAGCAACAATTTTCCATGCTTGTTAGCATCTAGGTGCCTCAATTCTTCTAAACTTGCCCACACATCTGAAAGGAATCACTCTGTTAGGGTTCCTGGATTCGAGCCATCTGGGATGAATTCCTTCTCCTGATAGCAGCCTGATTGAAACAGCAATGAAGAGGAGACGTGATCCTTACTGCTGCTCTTTTAAATACCTTAAAAAGAAGTCATCACCAAAATCTGGTAGATAGAGAAAACAGCTCAGCAGTCTGCTTAAAACTAGCAATAAGGAAGAGTCAGGTAAGATGTTTTTTCCCAGATATATCTCTCCCCTTTTAGCTCCACCGCCTGACCCAGAATATACAGAAGACAGATAAAGGGAATCTTAACATTATATTCTAGTTTGCTCGCCTCAAGCTTACAGGGTAGGAGGCAGAGATTCTGGGTGGGGTCTACCTAGGTTCAGAATAGTGTATAATTAGAGTATCCTTCATGCCAAAACTCTGGAGAATCTCGGCATGGCACAGAAGAGGAAGGAGGCTCCATAATTAATAGTCTCTTACATTTTTATAGTACTGTCCTTTCCAAAATGCTTTTATATCCTTCATATTATTTGACTTAAATATTGCATAATAAGGAAATCAAACCCCAACAATCTGAATGGGGAAGGCAAACCTAAGAAGATAAAGAGAACACCGAAAATAGCTGTTTTGTAAAAAGTAAATGAGTAACATTTGGAGAGTAGGTATACTGGGCAATCTCATCTAATGCAATTGTTCCAATTCTTGTTTAAAAATTGACTATAAAGCAATTTTCGGGACTTCCCTGGTGGCGCAGTGGTTAAGAATCCTCCTGCCAATGCAGGGGACGTGGGTTTAACCCCTGCTCTGGGAAGATCCCACATGCCACAGAGCAGCTAAGCCCATGGGCCACAACTACTGAGCCTGTGCTCTAGAGCCTGTGAGCCACAACTATTGAGCCCGTGCACCACAACTATTGAGCCCGTGTGCTGCAACTACTGAAGCCCACACGCCTGAGCCACAACTATTGAGCCCGTGCACCACAACTATTGAGCCCGTGTGCTGCAACTACTGAAGCCCACACGCCTAGAGCCTATGCTCAGCAACGAGAAGCCCACGCACCACAACAAAGAGTAGCCCCCGCTACCCGCAACTAGGGAAAGCCAGCGCACAGCAACAAAGACCCAAAGCAGCCTAAATAAATAAATAAATAAAAATAAATTTTTTAAAAAACCACATACTTTTTTTTAAAAAAGCAATTTTCTTTTAATCAAAACGTATTTTTCCATTGACTTACATTACCAAACCAAAGATGTGTTCCCCACAGGAAATATTTTAGCCCTAAGTCTAAATAAAAATCACATTCAACAATGCAACAAACCCTTCTAAAGTCAATTATCTAAAGTAAAAGCTATAGTTTGCTGACAAAACAATAATTACACTCAAAATAATTCAGAAAATGCAAATCAAGTCTCCAGAACAACATTACCTTAAGGATAGATCCACGTAGAGGCAAAGTCACTAACAGAGGCTTCAACGTAAGGCAGCCTATGTTGTTGTGATTTAAAACAAGAAATATATATATATATATACATATATATATTTGGCCTTCCTCCCATTCCTGGCACAGAGTTCTTAAAACCCTTGAAATTTCTGTTGGAGGAGGTCACCGAGAGGACATGCCCTCCGGCAATCGGAAGCTCCTCACGCCCCTCCCCTGTTCTTGGAATGTACCATTCTGCTCACCATTCCGGTGGTTGGAACTGTTTTCAAGGATGCAGCCTTGAGAGAGCCCTGTGTTGTTGAGACCATCTGCACAGCACATACGAGTGAACCCTCTTAAGGCCTATACATAAACTTTTAAGATTCCAGCAGGCTGGTGCAGAGATCTGCCCATCTTGCGGCCCAACGCTCAAGACAAGCCTCATTTGTAAATTTCCTTGTTTATTAAAACCACCACCTACCAGTCTGGAGCTGTCTGCTTCTTTCTTCTCTCCTTGTGTACCAACAATTTCCTAAGTGATAAGGGCAATACAGCTGAAAGGAGCATTATTTTGTCATTCATAACAAGCCCCTTTCAACCACAACTGAGTTTACTGTAAAAAGGCTACTTTTGGAAAGCACAGTTGCCGGGGGAAACAATCACGTGACTAGGGGGTTGGAACTTTCAGGTCCACCCCTCCACGCTCCCCCCACGCCTCACAGCGATGTGCAGCACAGTTGAAAGGACCCTGGGGAGGTTCCACTCAAAACTTTCCTGCACTGCTGTCTGGCATTTCATTCCTGGTAACATTCCTAAGTTAAATAATACTTCTTGATCACAGATCGTCTTCTTTTTTTTTTTTTTTTTTAGGGTAATGGTCCTACCCTGAAGCACCTGGAATACACTCTGAAGGGCCAATTCAGTCAACAAGCACCCAGATGAATTCGATTATACAAATATACTTAAGCCTCTATGTGTCATCTCAAGTGGCCATAGGGCAGATAAGAATCGTCTTTTAAACTGGAAATAGGCTTTAAAAGGTTAACTTTTATACCTTAGAAGCCATGTAATCGTCAGACCATCTACATCAGAATCACCAAGGATGCTTATAAAAAAAATGTACCGTCTTACCCCCACCCTAGACCTTCTGAATCAGTATCCCAGAGATTGGTCTGGAAGTCTGAATCCTAATAAGCTCCCAGGGGCAGGTTAACACTTGAAAACCACTACTTGGTATGAATAAAGTTATCAAAGCCTTTCCCTCAGCCAAGAAAGGGAAAGGGTGCTATCCTATCCTCACTCTCCTATCCTGTGTATATTTTGTGCTCTGGGTTCCCAAGAGTTCTTTATTCTTTGAGATGACAGAGCCCTACAAGAAAGCAATCACATTATTCTCCAGCTGTAGGGCTTTACAGTTTGTAAAGCATGTTTTTATTCACTCTCTTTTTAAATCATCACAGCAGTCCTGTAAGGATTATTTTTATACCAATTTTCTATATGAAAAAGAAATGGATTTTCAGAGAAATTAAGTATCTTTCTCAAGGTTACACAGAACCGAGATTCAAACCATATCTTCTAATGCTAATTCTCATGTTCTGTGCCTGGCTTGTATCACTTGAAAAGTTAAATAGCCCTTAAAAGGGAAAAAAAAAAAAAGAGGGTAAATGGGACTTAGGCTGCAATCTCAAATAATCAAAAGATGAGAGCATGGAACAGGATTAAATAATTCTTATGTTGGACATTTACAATTCAAAGTAAATTGCTCTGACTCTCCATAGCACAGTCGGATTGTAATACCACAAAAACACTTGACTCTAATCAAAGGCCAACAGAACACTGGTGGTTCTCAGCCATCTGATTTTACACTAAGCTCTAAGGATCTTTTCTCAGTCTAATGTGGAATTTTATATGTTCTGCTGTGGACAAAGCACAGTGACATGGACTATATTTTGACTCAGAAAAATATAATCTTTTAAATCTAATTTTTATTAAGCAAAATTGTAAGTGTGCACAGGCCAAGGTAGTAGTATAATGATCCTACATGTATCCATCACCCAGCTTCATCAATTATCAAGATCCTGCCATTCTTGAAAAGAAAAGTAGTCTAAAAAACCCTTTTAAATCATATCACAATGTATAAATTCAGAATTCTCCACTGCAAATCTCAAAATATTTCCTAAATAAAGAAGTAAATATGTATATTAACAAATAAACTTATACACATATATACATACTTTTAAGGGGAATAAATTGTTTCCTTCGTGGGAATGCATACAAAATGCCTGCTTATAGCTCAAAAATGTGTGCGTTTTCACAATCTGTTTGATGGCAGGCACTAATGGTCAGGAAAAATAAAATTTAGTCCTTACAGTCTGTCCTGCCTTTAAGCGAAATGTGTGCCATTTACTTGGGAGCTATATAACAGATGTGAATTTAAAAGGAAGAGACCAGTTATAAAACACTAGGGGGAAGCTGCACAGATGTCCCTGTTTTTAATGTGTTACTATGCGGGCCCAATTTATCTCACTGCAAGTGATCTAGGACTTCATGAAACAGCTCCAAATTATAGATCACCAACATCTTTTAAAGGCCTTACGTTATACAAAGAAAAAGTATTCTTAAACCTGGCCATTAAGGCACACAGTGTGGTGTCCTGGACGCATTAAATCTGATAAATAAGATGGAGGGAGGGGGATGCTTGGGGACCTCCATGTAAGGCTATATAATACAAAGGCATGTGTGGACAGGCCTTAGCCCTTTGTGGGAAGGAAATTTCTAAGAGCTTCTTGTGGAAAAGAGCATTAGATAGTTCTTTACACCAGAAGCCTGAAACTGTCATTATCACGAGTATGAAAAAGTATTCTTTTTGCTTTCCTAGAGATGCAGCTTTCAATACACCCACTAATTATCACATATTGATTGTTTTGTGCCAAGCACTCTATTAGATCCATATATAATATGAAGATAATCTCACTTAATTTATATAACCTTTTGCAATAAGTATTGCTAATGTATTTAAGAGATGAGGAAGCTGAGATTTGGGTACAAGTAACTTGAGATACAAAGTGGCTGATCCAGGATCTGCACTTGGTTCTTTCTGATTCCAAAGTTTTTTCTCTCATAAACAACAGGTGTCAGTGTCATTGATATAATCCTTTCAGGACAATCTAGCAATATGTATCTCCTTGCTGAAGCAATTGCTTTTCTAGAAATTTAGCCTGTGGGAATAATTGACAAGGTTCCAAAGCAGTATATACAAAGAGATTCACTGCAGTGTTGTTTACAATATAAAAAATTGTGAACCAGCAAAGTGTCCATTGAGACTGAAAAAATTAATTTTGATAAATCCACATACTGGAATAGTATATACCTGTTTCAAAGATTCAAAGTAAGTTACATATTGATATATAACCGCTATTTACTTTGAGGTGAAAAAAGCAAATTATAGAAGATTATTATAATAGAATTATGCATGTGTATATGTGTGTGTGTGTGTGTGTGTGTGTAGGTATTAAAAAGATACACAACAAACTTATCCGTGGTTTCAGTGTCTTCGAATTATTTAAAATTTTGAGCAACTATATTGTCAGATAAAAAGGATAAAATGTTTCCATTTGAAACACTAAGTCCCTGCTTTTTTTCCTCTCAAACGTCAAACTCCTGGGGCAGTCCTGCCAAGATCTTAACAGTGGCATCAAGGGATCTTTTGTGGGAAAGGAAGGGGTTATCTTTATTCAGATGTTACCTAATTTTCAAAACCTTCCCTGACCACTGGAGTCAGAGTGGATGCTCCCTCTCTGGCCTCCCAGGACATGCTGAATACATTCCTCATTATAACAGTTAGTTATCTCACTGCTGTAAACATTTGTGTTGTAACATGTACATCTGTCACCCTCAGTTTACTCTGAGACCCTCAAAAGCAGGAGCCACATTTCTTTTACCTGGCACATGACATATATTTAACACATGTTTGATGAACGAATAAGGGAGGGAGGGGCAGAGGAAGGGAGGGAGGAGAGGAAGGAAGAAAGGAAGGAAGGAAGGGAGGGAGGGAGGAAGGGAGGGAGGAAGGAAGAAAGGAAGGATGGAAGGAAGGAAGGAAGGAAGCAAGAAAGGAAGGAAGGAAGGGAGGAAAGAAGGGAGGAAGGAAGGAAGAAAGGAGGGAAGGAGGGAAGAAAGGAAGGAAGAAAGGAAGAAAGGGAGAAGACAAAATAAAGTAGGATAAAATATAGTTATTAAACTGAAATATGGAAACCGAGACACATAGGTAAAGTAGCTTATACAAGATCCCACTGTCACTTCTGAGCAGAGACTAGAGCAGTCTTTAATCTGTTCTCTTTGTTTAATGTTAAGAAAGCCATCTAAATCTTAAAAGTTAGACAAAGATTACTGAAAAACTGATAAAATCTATGGATCTTCTCCCCAGACAACACATGTACTATACATACACCTAAAACTTGAATACAAAATCAGATGAAATGGATCCCTAAGGCTTATTCATTAAACTCCTTGGAGATCCCAGACTGAGATTAAGAATGACTGATCATAAAGAACTCACAACTATTGGCTCCCCTTCCTGTAGTATCATCATCATACGATGATGGCCATTGTTTACTAACCTGAACACATTTTCTCATTGAAATAAAAAGCTGCATATCAATATTAGCCAAATGCAAAGTTTATCATCATCTGTAAAATATGCAGCCCATGTTTCATTATTGCTCCTTTGAAAATGAAAACTGCAATTGTTCATTAGCCTAGTATCTAGTCATGAATTATCTCTGTGCCTCTCAAAGGTTTTAACTTTCCAGTACCTAGATGTTAAAGAAAGAAAGAAAGTGAGGAAAGAAGAAATGAGAGAGTTAGGGAGGGAAGAGGAAGAAAAGAAAGAAGGAAGGGAGGGAGAAAGGGAGGGAGGGAGGAAGGGGGGAGGGAGGGAGGGAGGAAGGATGGGAGGGAGGGAGGGTGATGTTTAACTTCAAAAATCTGGTGATGTGTTCAAAGCCCACACCACTGAACTACAGTAGTCCATTATGAATTAATTAATCAAAGCCTGAGATGAAGGTGCTGCTGTTGAGGGAAAGCCCTGGGTCATGGAAAGAACATGGGCTTTGGGGTTAGACAATGAATGTAAATCCTGTATTTTCCATTTAGAAGTTTTGTGAGAAAGTCTCTTCATCTCTGAGTCTTAGACTCGCCACCCGTGAAACCACTTTGGATCTTGGGCAAGGAAGTTGAAGTATTTTGTGACATCTTGGTTTCATGTAATCAAAGACATTTCCTGATTTACAAAAAAATAAGCAAATAAATAAAAAGTGAAGATATTAGGGACTCGGATACATTGTTAGTGAATATAGAATCTGGAACAACCTTTCTTGGGGAGGGAGGTAGGCAAATTGACAGTATCTATCAAAGTGTCAAGTATGCGTTACTCTTTGATTCAACAATTGTTCATCTAAGAGTTTACCCTGTAAAAACACCTGCAAAAATGTACAATTCTACATGAACAGTGTAAAACACTGTTTGCAGGAGTGAAAAATCAGCAACAACTCAAATCAATAGGGAAATGGCTAAACAAATTATGATATATCCCTCCAGTGGTGTATATCTCAGTCATTAAAATGAAATTGATCTATGTATAGTTCCATGATAAAAATGTGCCACATGTATGAATAAGTGAAAAAGCAAATTGCAGGGCAATATGAGCCCAATTCTGTAAAAAATAGTAATAGAAATTTTTTATATGCATAGGAAAAACCTAAGAAAACATATTCAAAATTAGTCTGTATTAGGGTAATATGAGGGGCCTTTCACTTTCTACTATATGCAATGCCTTATCATCTATATATTATAAATGAATGTGCATTACTTTGATAATTAAAACACAAATATGTTACATTTTAAAATCTAAGTTACTAATGGGAAGGAAGGTAAAATATGGGACAAAACTTGACTTTGTTAAGGTCTTAATCTATCCTTTTTGATGATTCTAGTCCCCAATGCACTTTGACCATTAGCCAGAGAATTGACTGTGCCCTATAAATATGTTAGCTAACCTGATAGGCCTGACTGATGGTAAATGGGACAGAGAATATCTAGAATGATCTTTTTTTTCTTTTTTTCAAAATGAACAAAAGCCTAATATACAACCTGGCTGTGAAATATGTAATTGGAAAAATATTGCCCATTGGTTAAAGAAGTGACATCCAATGGGCGATAATTCCTCTAGATTGAACATTTTGTTACAGTTGTCCACAGAAACGTAAAGAGGTTATTTCCTTGATCTGCGGGGCATTCATTTTCTACTATGAGCATCCCACAGTGTAATGTGTATACCTTACATATAGAAGATTAATAATATTTCTCTAGCGCTTTTCGCCTGAACTTCTCGATACAAGCGGTGTTCATGGAAATGATTTGATCTAAATCAATTTTAAGCACCAGCACTCAAGCACCCCTAGCTGTTACTCCTCTTACTTCCACTACTGGTGCATATTCTTCCTCTTAAAAAAAAAATCACCCCTATTCACTTAAAATCAAAAAACGCAAATAAAAAATTTTTCCCACCTACAATTTGGTAAAGATTTAAGAAATGGACAAAATCCAGGGTTGGTGAGTACACACTCAGGCACTGTTTTGGGGGTGTACCTTAGTACACTTTTTCCAGGAGCTAGTTTGGCCATGTGTATTAAAATGAGAAATGTGAACCCCTTTGACCCAGACAGCTCACACAGAAGTGAAAAGATGTATGCTTAGTGAAAAATGAGATGTAACCTGTTCTATCATTAGCAAAGAATGGAATAGTCAGACAATATGACATTAGTTCTGAGATACTTAACAGGTTAAGGTATACTATAGTAGATGAAGTAGTGACCCCCGCCAAAATTCATGTCTACATGAAACCTCAGAATGTGACCTTATTTGGAGATAGGGTATTTGCAGATGTAATTAAAAGTCTCAAGATGAAATCATCCTGGGTTTAGGGTGAGCTGTAAATCCAATGACTGGTGTCCTTATAGGAAAAGGAGAGGACACTGAAAGATACACAGGTACACACACAAGGAAGATGGCCATGTGGCAACAGAGGCAGAGATTGTAGTGATGTAGCTACAAGCCAAAAAATGCCAAGGATTGCCAGCAATCGTGAGAAGCTAGGAGAGAGGCATGGAACAGATTCTCCCTCAAAGCCTCCAGAAGGAACTAGCCTTGTCATACCTTGATTTCAGAAGTCTGGTTTCCTGAATATGAGAAAATACATTTCTGTTATTTTAAGCCGCTCTGTTTGTGGTAATTTGTTATGGCAACCCTAGGAAACTAACGCAAATATGATGTCTTGGATTGACTTTAAAATGATCCAGTGATGAGAGGGTTAGGGAGACTCAGAGGGAGGTATAGATAAGACAAAATTAGATAATGGGTACATGGTGGTTATACCATATTCTGCATGCTTTTGTGTATATTTGAAACTTTCCAGAATGAAAAGTTAAAAAGAAATACTATGTAGATTTAAATTTATTGACATGGAAAGATATCTGTGAACATATTGTTGGATAGAATAAAATAGGTCACCAAACTTGTTGGTATCTTATGATTTATCCTAAAGACAGATTCCTGGAAGGATGTTCACCAAAATGTTATGCCTAGTCATTTCTAGGTAGTGTGACTTGAGATGATTTCTTCTCCATGTTTTTTGTATTTTTGGAATTTTTCACAGCAAGCATGATTGATTTTTTTTTTAGTTAAGCTATTTTCAACAACAACAGTAATAATAATAATATCCCCCTCAAATTACACCATAACAAAATTTCCTTCTTTACCCTCAAGATGCCTGTGATAAGTATGACACTTCCATTCCCATTTTAAAGAAAATGGAGGATCGGGGAGATAAACTCTAACATCACTAAGGATTTTGGAGCAGAATTTTTAAATTAAGCCCAGGGTTTGTCAAACCTGAAGGTGTTGTCATTGTCAGCTGTTGCCTTAGAAATTTCTTTCTCACTACCAGCAAGAGACTTTAAGAAGTTTGATCCTCACTCAGACATCACCAGAGATTGACCTGGGGGGATAAGACAGGAACACCTCGAGACCAGAGTTTTCTCCCCATGTATCAAGAGGGTCATCCTTTAGTACAGTGACATTCAAGTTATGCTACAGGAAGGAATGAGATTCAGGAGGAGATTCTCATCCTTCTAACCTCTCCCTACTCCAGCCAGCCAAATGTTTGGAATGCAGGGGAAACATCCAAAGAGGGTTTAAAATCCAACGGGTGAAAGAAATAACTCTAACATAGGGAGCAAAGCCATGACACACTTGTTCCCCACTCACAGGTCTATG
Organism: Physeter macrocephalus; assembly: GCF_002837175.3. NCBI lineage: Eukaryota > Metazoa > Chordata > Mammalia > Artiodactyla > Physeteridae > Physeter > Physeter macrocephalus. The sequence continues at coordinate 67,912,338 of NC_041222.1, forward strand.
ACAGTCATCACTAATCAATGGCATTCTTTCAGACTGGAGATTGGATAACAATCCCTACAAAGTTAGTTCACAAGATGAAACTTATTTGCCATCCTAGATCCTATTCTGAAACAAATTCTGACCAAAGACCAAAGGAAGAGTTTGTTGGCAAAATAGCAAAATAAAAGTGAGCAAAATCTTAGAAAAAGAATGATAATAGTTATACATTTTATTTAGCATCTACTAAGCACCTACTCGATACATGCCAGCTCTGGTGATATAAAGGAAACTAAGACAAGACATTCTCTGTCCTTGAGGACGTTAGATGAAGAGACAGCAAATTGCTGTAGAGATTAGGAAGTTAGACTTCAGAAAGACCAAAAAACAAGATACACAAGATTCTGTTGAGGGCTCCTTCTCCTTGACTAGAACTACATTCATCCAAAGGTAGACTTAGAGTTTAGATTTCCTACAGTTACAACCCAGGGGCTACTCCAGTCAACATATATGCTTTATTCTTTGCTAAATCCAGAAAACACAAGAAATGCAGGGAATCCGTCATCACAAGAAAAAAATTATAAGTATTACATGATGATAGATGTTAACTAGACTAATTGTGTGATCATTTTGCAACATATACCAATATCAAATCATTATTTTATACACCTAAAACTAACATAAAGTTATGTATAAATTACATCTAAGTAAAAAAAAAAAACTTGCCCTTGAAAATAAAAAATTTAAAAAGAAATGCAGGGAATCCAAAGGTGCTGACTCTCTACTAATAGAAATACTCAGTATTATCATTTGTTGAGCAAGTGTCAAACACTTTTTATTTATAATCTCCACTCCTCACAACAACTTGGCAAGGCAGATATTATTATTCTCATTTTACTCATGAGGAAAATAAAGTTCTGAGAGGTGAAGTACCATGAACAGGAAATCGCCTTTAAGGGTTTGGAAACGAGATTTAAACTTAGGTCTTTCTGAGTCCATTTGCTTTACACCATACCACACCACCTCCGAAGCGGGAAAAAATATGTATGAGCTTATGTGAACAGGTACACTCACATCTATCTATCTATCTATCTATCTATCTGGTATATACATGATCATATGTATGGGTGTTGCAGAAACCAACACCCATACCTGTTGATGAGGAGAACACCTGCACGTCTATGAATTACCAGAACTAAATAGCAATGGATGCCATTAATACACTGACTGCAGACGTATAAATTGAAAAAAAAAAAAGTGGCTTCTGATCATAAGAAATGCCCTCTAAAGCATTTGATTCCATGGACTCAAATCAGGAAATTTCCTACTGTACACCTTCGCCAGTGCTTATATAGCAACCAAGAACCTAATCCTATTATTTGACGTTGCCAGACCCTACAGAAAGCGAGAAAGCAGTGTACGAAAGCACGTCAACAGAACAGCAGGAATATTTCCACCACCTTGGTCTTGGTTTTGCCACTGCTTTCTTCTAAGCTATCGTGGGGCTGAGGGACTGGAAATCAAACCAGGAAAGACAGAAAGGAAACAAAAGGAATGAAACAGTTCTGGCAGACTCTGAAGGATGGTGAGATGAAGGGCAAAAGGCTCATTTCATCAGTCCAGAGGTCTCTAATAGAAAAAAAAAAAAAAAAAAAACCTCAGGAAACTAGACCAGTTTGATTCAAAGGTACTGAAAAATGATAAAAACATTTAAAATCTATTCATCTGTCGATGGGCATTTAGGTTGCTTCCATGTCCTGGTTATTGTAAATAGTGCCGCAATGAACATTGGGGTGCATGTGTCTTTTTGAATTATGGTTTTCTCAGGGTATATGCCCAGTAGTGGGATTGCTGGGTCATATGTTAGTTCTATTTTTAGTTTTTTAAGGACACATGCACCCCAATGTTCATTGCGGCACTATTTACAATAACCAGGACATGGAAGCAACCTAAATGCCCATCGACAGATGAATAGATTTTAAATGTTTTTTAAGTCAGAAAGAGAAAAACAAATATTGTATATTAACACATATATGTGGACTCTAGAAAAATGGTACAGATGAACCGGTTTGCAAGGCAGAAATAGACACAGGTGTAGAGAACAAACATATGCACACCAAGCGGGGAAAGTGGGGGGGTGGGTGGTGGTGGTGGGATGAATTGGGAGATTAGGATTGACATATATACAATAATACATATAAAATAGATAACTAATAAGAGCTTGCTGTATAAAAAATAAATTAATTAAATTTAAATTTTTAAAAAATATTTGCATCAAATAAGAGCTTTCTTCACGTAATAAATGCCTCTGATTAATCACCCAAAATTAAAGCACACAGTTCTTGTATTTAGTTTTTTTATATTGCCAACATGTTCCAGCGTTCAAGTCAAAGCCAAAGATTAAACGTCCTTATATTTTTGTTGTGATTTTACTGCCAGATGCAAATATCTAAGTGCAAGTAAGTCATTACTCTCCTGCTGTTGTGGTCTGATTAATTCTCACAATATTAGCCAGCAATTCATTTTATCCCTTGGCGTCACAAGTCCAGTTGAAGGAGATAAGTGGCTGATAAAAGATCTCTGAGAACAGTTATAAATGATTCACTTTAAAAGAATAATAAAGCAGCCACCGGATAAGCGCTGCTGCGTAAACCTTCCACACATCGCACAAAACTAATTTAGTTTAAAAAACTTCAGCAAATTATAGTCAATAATCTTCACTGTCACCCTGCTGCTCACAAAACTTTTGAGAAGAAACTTAATGCTGAAATGCAAATATTTAATTAGACTTTAATGGTGAGGTTTATTTTTCCTAAATCTGGTCATCTGTCACAATTATGTTCTCCATTTTTTACAGTTAACAAGGAATTGTCATTCCCATGGGCTTTGGGGAATGTTTTCTCTTTCCTAATTCCTGTTTAGCACTTGCTTTCTCAAAAGTGTAGTTATTGTGGAAAAGGGTTTGTTTTGTTCTCTTCTCTTTTGGAAAAGAGAAACATTGAGAAAAAAAAAAAACACATGTTCTGAGCAATGCTCTTAAAGCTAATTGTCCTTCTGTCCTAATAACAGAGACTGTTCAGTAGCTAAACAATTAATTGTCTTTTCCTACCTCACTGCACAGGGCAATTAACATGCGTTTTTATTTAAGGTCCAATTAAAGCAGCTTTGTGTATACTTGGAAAATTTTAAAGCTATATGTCTTCCATACGTATTCTGTAGTTTAGATTTTACATTAATTTGAAGAAATTAGTGAGATGTGGCGGTTCATGCCTCTTTCAACAAAACCAATATTAAAATCGGCCATAAAACTCTTCGGAACTGTTACAGGGGTGAAACATTGCAACCGCCTTCCTGAATTTCTCTTCTCTGATCATCAAGCTATGTACCCTACTTCAGACTTGCTCTTCTACACTGATGCTGAGACTGCAACTCTGAACCACCTTTCTGTCCTTTGCCAGATGCTGTTAGACTTCCCCAACAGGGGGCACTAGGGAGACTGGCAGTCCAGAGGGGAAAGAGGGGCCTTGCTCATGGTTTCAACTTCCAGTCCCTCTGAGTGTCATCCCAGTAGCGCTTCTTCACCAGTACCAGCAGTTGACTGCAGTTTTTACAACATTGGCAAAAGCAGCCTCATCTCACACTCTGAGACACCGGCGCCAGCAAGTCGTACCCCTCCCCCAAAGGGGGGTGGGGGCGGTTCCAGCCCCAGGGGTCCGTCCTCCAAGCGGCTTGGCTTGGTAACGCCACCCTCTTTCCTTGGTTCCCTCAATGGCTGGTCACTGCTTCCACAGCTGCTACCTCTGTGATGCCTTAATGTTCATTTATTGCATTTCCAGTTCTTTAATACCTTTCATACAATTTTTAATAATGAATTCTGCAAATTAGTTGGTGTGGTTTCAGTCTCCTGATTGGACCCTGACTGACACACCTTTTTTACTTGCAAATCAGATAGACCTGGGTTCAAATCTCAGCCCTACTACTTACCAGCTGTATGCCCTGGGCAAATTACTTAAAATGTCTGCGTTTTCCTTCCTCCTTTATATGAAATGGGTATAATATCCTAGAGCTGTCAGGATTAATGAGATAATCTATGACAAGTGACATAATATAATAAAGGCTTTAAAAAGTTGATTCCTTTCCCCTTCACCTTCTACAGGTTCAAGTTCTCCCATTTACAACAGATAGGAGTTAATGCTCTTTCCCTACTGAGAATAAATTCATTCTTTATGCTTCCTGACAACTTATATCATGCCAATTGTGCTTCTAAAATCACCCGTTGGGACTTCCCCGGTGGTCCAGTGGCTAAAACTCTACACTCCCAGTGCAGCGGGCCCAGGTTCAATCCCTGGTCAGGGAACTAGCTCCCACATGCTACAGCTAAAAAGATCCCACATGCCGCAACGAAGATCCCGTGTGCCACAACTAAGACCCGGCACAGCCAAATAAATAAATAAATATTTAATAAAATAAAATAAAATCACCCCTCATTAGCTCTTTCACGATGCCTTAATTCCAGGTACAATCATCACAATAATTCTGTCAATCCTGTCGGTATCTTTTTATGTTAACCATACTCTTTTCCACTGTTTCCTGGCAGCCTATCTTCTCTTTGACTTATTTTGCTGATGTTCATGACATTTCTCTCTAAGACATTCCCGCATCTCTTATTCTCTCTCCACATGGTTTCTGGAGCGGTCCTTTTCCCCCCATCTCACCCTCCCACGCAACCTTACCTTCACAATTGACTCCCCACTTCCATTCCCTTGCTTCCTGGAGATTTCACATATTGGTAAAATAATTCCACATTAGGTCATACATGTCTTCTAGAAACATGAAATTCCTCTTTGTCCATTCACTTTTCCTTTGTGAAACTTTTAGAGTATGGCTCATAACAGGCCCCTGATAAATATCCACTGAGTGAAAACATTAATGAAATCTCCATTTATCCCAATCATCAATCGTTCCTGTTCCACCCTTTCCAAATGCCTTGGCTTTTACCTTTTGAAAGTTGCTATTTCCTCCCTCTGAGCAAGGAAGAATAAACTTGGATCTTTCTGTCCTACTCTCTCCATTAAGATTATAATACAAAAACAAAACTTCAAAGACACAAAGAGATGTAAGGTATTCAAAGATCTAAAGCAGTGTCCTTATGTCTAATCTGCTTTCACTCAAAAAACACTCTACTTTCAATTTGTTTTTGTATGATCTATTGTTTGATAAGACACTTAAGCACAGTCTCTGCATGGACACGCTGTATTAAGTTATTGCTATCCAATTATAGCTTCTGTAGCTGTGTGCATAATATTTGGTAAGTTGCACTCATTTTTGTAAAAACTTATTTATTTATATCTACTTTATTATCAGCAAGGTTGTAAGGCAGGCAGACACTTACAAATGGACTTTCTTTCCATATGAATATTTTTTAATTGGCTTGTGTGACTGATCTCTTTCCCTTTGGTTAGGTCATACTGACCAAAAAGTTTCACAGTTTAATATTTATATACGAATATTGCTATTAAAATGTTATGACATCTTTGGCTCCTAGAGTTTCACCCTCAGTCCCTCTTCTTAAAATAGAATCCTCATATCATGGGTCTATCATTTGTTTCTTCCACAGAACTCTACTTTTAAACCTCCAGCAAGGAATTCCCAAGGCACTCGAGGAATTAGGTGTTGACCTTAATTGTTTCAAGACTTGAGTTAGACAATGGAAGCCATCCGTGTGATGTCCCTCCTTCACCACCATTTTACAGGAGACGGAACCAAGGCCCAAAGAGCAGGTGCAAGTTGGCCAGATTACAAAGAGGGGATGGTAAAACTGGGTAGAAGTTTGGATCCTCTGAATCTCAAACCAATATTCTTTCTCTTCATTCTTATCTTGTTACTTCTATGGAAACCCCTAGACTTTTTTCAAATCCTGACTATCTGGAGGGAACCATTTCATTATTTTTTAATTTTCTTATTTTATTTTATTTTATTTTTAACATCTTTATTGGAGTATAATTGCTTTACAATGTTGTGTTCGTTTCTGCTGTACAACAAAGTGAATCAGCTATACGTACACATATATCGCCATATCCCCTCCCTCTTGAACCTCCCTCCCACCCTCCCTATCCCACCCCTCTAGGTGGTCACAAAGCACCGAGCTGATCTCCCCGTGCTATGTGGCTGCTTCCCACTAGCTATCTATTTCACATTTGGTAGTGTATATATGTCCATACCATTCTCTCACTCCACTTTGATACATAATTTTTCTATTTTTCTTTCTACCTCATAATGTACACATAAAAATTTGAATGTGTCCATGACTCCTTTTCAGCGCCCCACTGCCCTATCACTGCTACCAGGCACTGCCTTCTTAACTGAGAGGCAACTCAAGAGAAAAGAAGAAAGCTAAGATGTTAAAAACATTTGCAAGCCTGGGACTTCCAGTTTCAAGATGGTAGAGAGAACGTATTTCCCTTTACGAACAAAAAGAATGAATGTTCTTAAAATGAACACAGAATGGATTCCTATAGGATGCTTGAAAACAAGAGGGGAACTTTCAACAAACCACAAAAGGTGTAGGAAATCCCTGAAATATATAAAGCTTCTGGGAAGCTACAAAGAAATTCTGAATACCTAGTACGATACTCCATTAATTACCTCATGACTAAGCCACAGCCCACTCCTTCTTTGTGTTATTTGACTTTTAGCTTGGAGCTGAAAGAGGAAAGGAAACAATATTTATGTATCATTTCATTTAATCCTCAAAATAACTCTATAACTTGGTGTTATTATCCCCACTTTGCAGGTGAGGAAGTTGAGTTCTAGAGAAGTAAAGTAACCACACTAAGGCCTCGTAGCTAATAAGTGACAGAGGAGGAACAGGAACGTGGGTATTTCTGGTTCTAAAGCCTGAGCAATTTCCACTACACCGACATCTCCCCACATATTGGAAGGACAAGCACTTATTACACACTACCATACGACAGGCATGGAAGCAGATGCAAAATTATCACTGACACTGCACTGTGCAGGTAATTGTGTTTGCTTAAGGATTCTCAAGGGAGAATGTAAGACAAAGGTGGCTACTCTCACTTATAGTAAGAAAACCTGAGGAATGCAGATACATCAGTTGCTTAGGGTCCCAGAAGTCACAAATGCCATTCAAGAATGGAAATCATCTCACCAGTTAATGATCACCACCCAAAGTCTCTCTTCTAGTCCCAACTTGGACCCAGAGGGCACATTTGTGAGACGACCAGTCAGAGAGTACAATGGCAGGCTATATATGGCTCGAGGACTGAAACAAGATCAAATCTGTGGTCTTGCTCTCATTAGCTCATTGTCGTAACATCCTGGGTGGTCTCAGACATCAGCTACATTTTATTCCCTTGAAAGCTTAAAATCATCACTGAGGTAACTATGGCAAGTCCCCCCGGAAAAGCAAACCGAGAGGTACAAATGCCAGTCACTCTCCCACCCATGGAAATCTTAGCAGCTTCCATAGAGGTTGGCTGTGTGTGCATCATTGGCTTAAGAGTTCAGAGATCTCACAGTTGTGTCTTCAAGAGTTCCTGGGAAATTTCAATCAGCAGTGGTTTTTTTTAAATTGATGTATAATTGATAGACAATTTTCTGTTAGTTTCAGGCATATAACAGTGATTCAATATTTTTATAGATTATACTCCATTTAAAGTTATTACAGGGGCTTCCCTGGTGGCGCAGTGGTTGCGCGTCCGCCTGCAGATGCAGGGGAACCGGGTTCGTGACCCGGTCTGGGAGGATCCCACGTGCCGCGGAGCGGCTGGGCCCGTGAGCCATGGCCGCTGAGCCTGCGCGTCCGGAGCCTGTGCTCCGCAACTGGAGAGGCCGCAACAGAGGGAGGCCCGCATACCACAAAAAAAAAAAAAAAAAAGTTATTATAAAATATCAGCTATATTTCCAGTGCTGCGCTCACAGATACAAAGAACAACTAGTGGTGACCAGCAGGGAAAGGGGTGGGGGCAGAGACAAGATGGGGAAAGAGGAGTACAAACTACTAGATACAAAATACTAGATACAAACTACTAGATACAAAATAAATGACATAATCAGCAATTTTTGATCTCTATTGTGATTCATCCCATGAGCTTGACTTTCTACTGGAGCAACAGATTCCTATTTTAAGGTACTCTCCTCAGAGAAAGAGCTCAACAACATGGGAAAAAGAAGGCAGAAATGAACTAACGTTTATTAAGTGTCTACTATGCCCCAGACCTGTGTGGAGTACTTTAACTATGTTATCCCATCTAATCTGCACAAAAACTCTATAAGGTAAGGTGAGTGTCTGTTTTGACAGCTGGTGAAACTGAAGATTTCACCTTCAGTTTCACTGAAGTGTTAGATAAAGAAACCTGCTCAAGTTCACAAGGCTAGAAAGAATGTGAACCTAAGATTCAAACCTGGGTCTATTTGACAACAAAATCCATGTTCTTCTAGTTAAATCACCTTCTATAAAATACAAAAACTGTGAGTTTTCTATACAATAGCCTATCTTGTATAGCCTTATTCTTTTGCTAACTTCTGCCTAGAAATAATTTGATATAAAGTATCATTTTGCCTTTTTTGGGAACTGCTGTCTAAATATAGAAAATATTGCACCATTACCTAGTAAATTGTTTTTTTACATACCATAGTTTATCATCTGCAGATGCTGTCAGGGCCTGATGTTTGAGTCATTATGCTTATGGGATTTAATTTTTAATGATGCAGAAATTATGCACAATATACCATCATTTCTCTCCCAAACCCAGAATCTGATAGCTAATAATTGCTCCTTACTTAGTGTGCTAACACTTCATGATATTAATTAGAATGCAACTGGAATCAGAAAAGTGACTTTCTGAAAATGGCCTTTATGAATTCTGTGCTCATTTGCTTCCAATAACTTCAAGATTAAAGTTGTTGATTACATGCTTCAACAATTTTTTCCCTTCTTCTACAAACAAAACATAAGGTCTGCAAAAGCTAGTTGATGACCTTTCCACATCACGAAAGTGCAAAGAACCCTGTAGTTGTATTAGTTAGAGTAATACTGGCTACTTTCATTTTTGTAAGAAAACTTTAAACTGAAATGTTTTTAATATTGAAGAATTGGTACAATAAAAATGAATTAAAATGTATTTTAATATTGAAGAATATTTGTCCTGCAACAAATTGCACTCTCATCTCCCACTTACAGGCTGCCCTTCTCTCCCATGTAACCATGAACAATAGTGACAGTAGTACCACTCAAACCAGCAAGAGGGGCCTGCCCTGGATCCCAGGCCAAAAGGCCCCTCTCCAGCATCTTCTCCAGCTACAACCCTTCCCATCAGGTGAGAAGTCTGTATGGCCAAGAAGATATGCCCACCCAAAACCCATACCTCCTTCTTCTAGACTACCTGTGGGTTCTGGAGACCCTAGAATCCCCTTCCCAAATTTCCCCCAAACTGCTACTAGGACCAGTATGATTTTCTTCCACAGATCTGTTCTCCAAAGCCCAGACTGCACTGCCAGGATGCACAGCCCTAGTGCCAAGGGGTGAATAGAGAGAGGGTAACTCTTTGTGGAGCCTGTGGATGGAGCTTGGACAGATAGCCTGGGGTGTACACATGAGCGCTTCTGGGGCCTCTTACAATGCAGGAATATGGGAGGTGGGGGAAGAGAAGGAGGCGGGCTGCAGTCCGGGAACCAGGCCTGTTCTTCCTGTACTCACACATTCCAGAGTGGAGCTCCACGGAGTCAAGGAGTCTAGACGTGAACCTGGTCTTCCATGTCATAATAATAAAGGCATATTTATAAAGTAGAATGATAGAACATATATAATAGTTTTATAGTTGGATTGAAAATTTTAAATATTTAGACATGTGGTATCTATCTAGGCCTCCATTTGTACTTATGTTCTGAGTCTCACAAATATTTGGCAAATCCTGCCAGACCAGAGAGAGGGATAAAAATAGAGGGGACAATTTATTCCCTCACAGCCCATCATCACATTTTCTGTTCATAAATCTTCAAAGAAATAACCTGCATTCCTTAAACGTCCCCATCAAATGAATGATTTCCGAAAGTTGAAAATGATTTCATTTGCTGACTACGTTTCAATATTTGCTTAGAGCAAGTCACAGTTAACTTACCCACCCCACATCTACCACACAGAGTATGGGGAGAGGGCTTGATGAAGCACACAGAAGAGCTCCCCAAAGCTTCTTCTGTAGCTACCTGTTCTATCACGTTCCGTTCCAGGACCGTGGTGCCCTGCTCTTGCCAGAATTGCTTCTGAGAAAAACAGCTATGGTAACCACACTGCCTCTGCGGCACTAAAGTCCAGGCGAACATAGAATTGAAACTACAGCTCTGAAATCATGTTTCCGAGGTTCATTTCCAAGGGTGCATTTTTGAGTAATTTTAAGAGGCAGCAGAGGGGGCAAAGGACATGAATTTTCAAATCAGATTTAGAGTTGAAATTTGGCTTTGAGTCATTAGACCCTTCCACATGTACACCAACCTTTCTGAACCCCAGATTCTTCACCTGTAAAGTAACACAACCTGGTTCATCAGGCTATCATACAGGTCAGATGAGAAAATGGGTAATATACGTACTGGAATCTCTGGCACACAGCAAGTACACAATTAATGTTGGTTCTCACTTTTTCCTCTTTTTCTCTTATGAGGCTGAGTCTTTCATTCTTACTTGGATTCTCTCCCCATCTCTGGCAAACTAATTGACTAATTCTTCAACATGCAACTAATACCTGGTGCCTGAATATTTCTGTCCTCTGACGTCTTCTGGATTTCATCACTTTTTTCTGACTCCCTCTCTGTGCTCCGTATACACCCTCCCACAAAGACTGAGCAAAGCAAGGGAGTAAGAATAAAGAATGAGAAGAAGGGTCTCTCATCCTTTATCACCACCATGCTCAAATTGCCATCAAGAGCTCTTGATGACCCTACAGATCAACGCTAGGGTTCTCCATCTCCAAATTTGGTACTTGCTTGCAAATTCGCATGTGACAGGAGTTCTATAAAGTTTATTCTTCCTATAACCGAGAAAATTTGCGTAACAATTCCAGCTACCAGGAGACGTTGGACTCTGCAACATGCACCATTTGCAGATCCCTACAATGGAGAATCACTTTTGCAGCTGATGGGAGAAGGTGGGGGAGTTGGTCATTTACCAGAATGACTTTTTCATGATGAGCAGACAGCATCTCTGATTATTTCCAAAGGCAGTGAACAGGTTCAAAGTCTTACATTATTGGACTTTAATTAGGAGTCAAGTTTGCATACATTTAAAATGTTAATCAATGTTCAGTGAGCCAGTGAACTCAGATAGGTCACCCACAACCTACTCGCTCCAGAAAGAACATACACTCTTTTCCTTTTTGTTGAGATGTAAAGTACCATGGTGCAAGAGCATAAGATCCTATTTCTCAAAAGAAAATGGCAAAGGACAAGTAGAGCTCAGAATGATGACTCAGAATCTTGGGATTTGCAAATCTCACTACTCAGCTGAATTCTTAAAACATTCCTCCCTACTCCCATAAATGTGGAACAACATAAATTGCCTATAAATTTCATCGATTTTGAAGACTCTTCGGGAAGCTCTAAACATAACCTCAGGCACAGAGGTAAATGCAGAAGCAGAGTTTAACATTTCTGGCCTAAAATTAGTCTGAACTGGATTTGAGCAGGTCCTCCGAATAGGGAACTCTAAACCTACTTCCTGGCAAAATGAGAAAACAAAAGACTAATACAACAATTATATTTCCTTGGATAAAATTGCCCATTATTATACAATTATGTTTGTCTTATTTTTCTGGTATTAAAATGTCCTTTCTTTGATAAAATTAGTTCTTAGATAGGCCTGTGTGTGTGTTTGTTTTTAAATAAGTCCTTGCTTGATAACATTTAAAAGTTGATGGGTCTCCTAAGTTTAGGAAAAACACAACTCCCTGGCAGATGGATGAAATTCATAAATCCGGGGAATGCTGAGGCCAGAAACCATACTGTACAGGTCTGCAAAAGACCAGCACCCTGGCTTTGACTCTGTTGTTTTGTCATCTCTCTTTTCTGTCCAAGACAATGTTTAAAAGTCAATATTTCTCCATTTCCTGTCTCTCCTTTTAATGAGAAAGGACAAACACTTGAAAACAAAAATGTACCCAAGGTGCTTGAGACAGAAATTATTTCCTCAAAGTGCTTTAATCATGCTGTTGAAAACCACATCCTCCAGGAGCCTAATCACATAAATCACAGTAAAAGGTTAAAGATGAAGTTCAGCTGTGCCCAATTGCCTGCAATGGTTTCTCAGAAACGGATTACTTTCTGAGTAAGGTGAAGTCATCCTGCTACCCATTGGTATGCTTCGGTGGTCTCTGGCTTGTAACTTCACATCCAGATCATGAGCACGGATGTTTGGTTTGAAGGACTGACTGCTTGTTTAATTTCTTATCAACGTTTGACTCAAACCTAGACATTGGGCAGAACTTCCATGAAGTTCAGGACTTCCACACCGCCAGCACCAGGGGGCAGCAGCCAGGCTTCATAAGAGGATAATGATAGTAATACAATCTAAATGCATTACCTGTACCTTGATAAACTCTTAAATACCATCTAAAGCATTATTACTCCATCATTATTCAAGGTTCCCAGACACTAAACACTGTGAACAGAATAATTCCTCAGAAATGTAATTTAGTTATTGAATAAATGTAGGAAGTTATGGAGTATATTCCAATGATTCTTAAATAACTTCAGAAGGATGGTAATATAGAAAGACTTGGGAATCAGGTGACAAAGGGCCTATTTTTCCTTTGGTGTAAGCTTAGAGTTACCTAATTCTCCTGAGCCTCACTTTCTTCATCAATAAAATATGTGTTTGGTCTGAAAAGACCCCTTTATTTCTGTTCATTAAGCATTTATTTTGTTCTAAGTACTATGCATGGTGCATCTCATTTAATCCCCTACAATAACTCTATGAGATGAGTATTGTTATTGGCCCCACTCTTGTCCAAGTTCCCTTACATGATCTCACTCCATTCTTCCCCAAACAAAATACACTGAAGCTGCTTTGGGTAAACACAACTGCTATTTCCCCAAAGCTCATCTACAGCTTCTGTGTGTTAAACAGTTTTGTTTTTCTGGTTTTACTTCCATTTTTGTGTTCCTCTTTGGTTAACTGATTGGTTTCCCTTTCAGAGGCATTGCAATTTGCATCTCAGCTCCTTACAATCATAAGAGTAAATTAGCTAGCACTTATTAAGCACCAATCAAATGGCATATGCTTTCCAAATATTTTCTCTTCTCCTAACAACGACCCATTGCCCCATTTTACAAGTCAAGATATAGTCTCAGAGATGTTTAATAGGCTGCCCAAGACCACACAGCGAGGCATTCTCTCTCCTTTTTTTTTTTTTTGAAGTATACTTGACTTAAAATGATTCAAGTGTAGAGCAAAGTGATTCACTTATACATATATATAGTTTTTCAGATTCTTTTCTATTACAGATTATTACAAGATATTGAATATAGTTCCCTGTGCTATACAGTAGGTCCTTGTTGTTTATCTATTTTATACATAGTAGTGTGTATCTGTTAATTGCAAATTCCTAATTTATCCCTCCCCTTCTCTGTCTCCTTTGCTAACCATAAGTTCGTTTTCTACGTCTGTGTAACTCTCTCTCTCGACTAGTCTATCTTTTTTTCCCCACTAAGCCCTATAACCTATGACACAGCTCTTTGAGAAAGCATGTTGACATCTACATACTTTCCTTCTATACAAGGATCACTCATTTCAGGGAAAGAAACTGTAAATTAGTTTACACAAATATTCAAATCAAAGCTGTTTGGATTTGATAAGAAAGCTCATGTTTAGAAAAGAAAGAAGGCTAGTGTTTTCACACTCTGTTCCTTAGATTGTATATGACCAATGATCTGCTGTTTAGCAAAAGGAAGACAACAGAGCAGTTGCTATTCTGTGAAGAGCAAAACTAAGTTATCAAAATTTGTTTTTAAAATCTTCCCATTTAATCTGAATTGAAAAATGAGAATTATGTTTACAAAAACTTTCAGTTAATGACTGATGCATCATACTCCTGTGATTTTAAACAATGATTTCTTTTATTCTTTGTGGCTTTGAGCAAAGAGCTTCTTCATCTATGCTACACTTCAAATGGTACCCCAAATACCAGCTAATTTATTACATTTTTTTTACAAATCAGGACATGGAGTGAAAACTATATAAATCAATCCATCTATTTGTCTAAGATTAGTTGTCCTTATCTATTTTGCATCATTATTCCTTATATATCCCACAGTCTCCTCTGTGACCAAGTATCCTTAGTTGTAGAAATTCAAATCTGAATATGTTTCACATAGCTTAGATTTCACACCTACACCTGACCCTATGACCAGAGTTTCCTTATCTATTTTGCATCATTATTCCTTATATATCCCACAGTCTCCTCTGTGACCAAGTATCCACCAATTCTTCAGGCTCTGGGTAACCTTTCCACATCAGAATCTTGTTTTCCTAAGGCATGTTTCATCATCTCCATTTTGGAGAGAAAGCACAAAAAGCAGTTTCTTTAATTTCCTCCAAGCTCTCTCACTCAACAGGCAATGAATATTCAAACCGTAGGATTCAGCAATCCTACTACTGGGTATATATCCAAAGGAAATGAAAACAGGATATCAAAGAGATATCTGCACTCCCACATTCATTGAAGCATTATTCACAACAGCCAAGTTACAGAAACAACCTAAGTATCCATCAGTGGATGAAAGGATAAAAAAGATGTGGTATATGTATGCAATGGAATATTATTCAGCCATGAGAAAAAAAGGAAATCCTGCTGTTTGAGACAACATGGATGGAAATTGAGGACATTATGCTAAGTGAAATAAGCCAGACAATGAAGGACAAATACTGCATGGTATCACTTATATGTGGAATCTAAATAAAAAGTCAAACTCATGGGAAACACAGTAGAAAAGCGGTTGCGGGGGGCTGGAGAGTGGGGGAAATAGGGAGAGGATGGTAAAAGTGTACAGACTTTCAGCTATAAGGTGAATAAGCTCTGAGGAGCTAATGTATAACATGGTGACTCTAGTTAATAACACTGTATTGTATAATTGAAATTTGCTGAAAGTAAAACTTAAGTGTTCTCACATACACACAATAAAAGATAAGTATGTGAGGTGATGGATGTGTTAATTAACTAGATGGGAAGAAATCTTTCACAATGTATATGTATATCATATCACATGATGTACACTTTAAACATCTTATAATTTTATTTGTTAATTATACCCCAAGTAAGCTGAACAAACACCTGCTATATGTGAACTACCACATGAGGAATTATAAATGATGTTAAGATTTTAAAAAGATAGAATGTTGCACTCAAGGGGCTTAGAATCTACCAGCCAATCTGACTAGATGATCTAGTTTCTAACTGACCTAGAGTTCTCCTACAGAGAGGAAATTAATCACATAATTCTAAAAAGGGATCCTTCATTTTACAAAAAGATTCACTGCACATTTCCTAATGTACAGTAGGACATTTAAAATATGAGTAGATGGGACTTTCCTGGTGGTACACCAGTTAAGAATCCACCTTCCAATATAGGGGATGCGAGTTCAATCCCTGGTCGGGGAACTAAGATGCCACATGCCACAGGGCAACTAAGCTCACGCACCACAACTACTGGGCCTGCGTGCCATAACTAGAGAGCCCACTTGCCGCAACTACAGAGCCCACATGCTCTGCAACCCGTGTGCCACAACTACAGAGCCCATGCACTCTGGAGCCCGTGCACCACAACGAGAGACACTGCATGCTGCAACTACTGAGCCCACGTGCTCTGGAGCCCATGCGTGCACCACAGCTACAGAGAAGCCCGCACGGCACAACTAAGACCCAACACCGCCAAAAAATAAATAAATAAATATTTTTAAAAAATAAAATAGGGGCTTCTCTGGTGGCACAGTGGTTGAGAGTCTGCCTGCCGATGCAGGGGACATGGGTTCGTGCCCCGGTCAGGGAAGATCCCACATGCTGCAGAGCGGCTAGGCCCGTGAGCCATGGCCGCTGAGCCTGCGTGTCCGGAGACTGTGCTCCGCAACGGGAGAGGCCACAACAGTGAGAGGCCCGCGTACCACAAAAAATAATAATAATAATAATAAAGTAAAATAAAATATGAGTAGATGTCCATACAGCTTTGGGGAGAACATAGTTGTGACTTTCACAACATTGGAAACAGATGAGTAGTGTTTTTCTGTTTTCCAACAGTAGGAGTTAATTTTTTATGACAAAAATTCTTAAATGCTATTGGTTTTTAGGCAAAAAGTGACCCTGAAAACAGGCAATTTATTTATTGTGAACTTTTGCCAAATAGTATCAAGAATGATAGCTACTTTTCCTTTTCCCAAAGTCTCTCTCTTTGTAATATGCTTCTTAAATATGTGTTAAAATGTGCATTTGTTTTATAGACTATCAATTTAATGTGACCATTTCCATATAAGCTGTAAAAACTACAAAACTGTTATCACAATCAATATGATATCAAGAAACAAAAATGAGATCTAATTATACTTTACTGTAGTCATATATCCCCTTAATAACATTCATAGGAGGAGCTTCAAGATGGCAGAAGAATAAGCCGTGTAGATCACCTTCCTCCCCACAGATACATCAGAAGTACATCTACATGTGGAACTGCTCCTACAGAACACCCACTGAACGCTGGCAGAGGTCTGCGGAGGGCAAAGCGGAGAGATTCCCACACAGAGGATCGGTGCCGATCAGCACTCACCAGCACAGAGGATCGGTGCCGATCAGCACTCACCAGCCCGAGAGGCTCGTTGGCTCACCCGCTGGGGCGGGCGGGGCCTGGGAGCTGAGGCTCAGGCTTCGGTCGGATCGCAGGGAGAGAACTGAGGTTGGCTGCGTGAACACACCCTGCAGGAGTTAGTGCGCCACAGCTAGCCGGGATGGAGTCTGGGAAAAAGTCTGGAGCTGCCGAAGAGACAAGAGACTTTCTCTTGCCTCTTTGCTTCCTGGTGCACGAGGAGAGGGGATAAAGAGCTCCGCTTAAAGGAGTTCCAGAGACTGGAGCGAGCCGCGGCTATCAGCACGGACCCCAGACACGGGCATGAGACACTAAGGCCGCTGCTGCAGCCACCAAGAAGGCTGTGTGCGAGCACAGGTCACTCTCCACACCTCCCCTCCCGGGAGCCTGTGCAGCCCTCCACTGCCAGGGTCCCGTGATCCAGGGACAGCTTACCCGCGAGAACACACGGTGCGCCTCAGGCTGGTGCAACGTCACGGTGGCCTCTGCCGCCGCAGGCTCACCCCGCATTCGTACCCCTCCCTCACCCGGCCTGAGTGAGCCAGAGCCCCCGAATCAGCTGCTCCTTTAACCCCGTCCTGTCTGAGGGAAGAACAGACGCCCTCAGGCGACCTACACGCAGAGGCGAGGCGGGGCCAAATCCAAAGCTGAACCCCTGGAGCTGTGTGAACAAAGAAGAGGAAGGGAAATCTCTCCCAGCAGCCTCAGGAGCAGCGGATTAAATCAACATGATGTACCCTGCATCTCTGGAATACCTGAATAGACAACAAATCATCCCAAATTGAGGAGGTAGACTTTGGTAGCAATGATATATATATATATATTTTTTTTTTTTCCTCTTTCTCTTTTTGTGAGTGTGTATGTGTGTGCCTCTCTGTGTGATTTTGTCTGTATACCTTTGCCTTTACCATTTGTCCTAGGGTTCTGTCTGCCCGTTTTTGTTTTTTTTTTTTAAGTATAGTTTTTAGCGCTTATTATCATAGGTGGATTTGTTTTTTGGTTTGGTTGCTCTCTTCTTTCTTTCTTTTTTTATTACTTTTAAAATTTATTAAATTTTTAATAATTATTTTTCATTTCAATATCTTTATTTTATTTTTTCTTTCTTTCTTTCTCCCTTTTCTTCTGAGCCATGTGGCTGACAGGGTCTTGGTGCTTCAGCGAGGTGTCAGGCCTGTGCCTCTGAGGTGGCAGAGCCGAGCTCAGGACATTGGTCCACCAGAGACCTCCCAGCTCCATGTCATATCAAACACTGAAAATCTCCCAGAGATCTCCATCTCAACACCAAGACCCAGCTTCACTCAATGACTAGCAAGCTACAGTGCTAGACACCCTATACCAAATAACTAGCAAGACAAGAACACAACCCCACTGATTAGCAGAGAGGCTGCCTAAAATCATAATAAGGTCACAGACACCCCAAAACACACCACCGGACACAGACCTGCCCACCAGAAAGACAAGATCCAGCCCCACCCACCAGAACACGGGCATCAGTCCCCTCTACCAGAAAGACTGCACAACCCACTGAACCAACCTTAGCCACTGGGGACAGACACCAAAAACAACGGGAAGTACGAACCTGCAGCCTGTGAAAAGGAGACCCCCAAACACAGTAAGTTAAGCAAAATGAGAAGAC
Source organism: Physeter macrocephalus (assembly GCF_002837175.3). Taxonomy (NCBI): domain Eukaryota; kingdom Metazoa; phylum Chordata; class Mammalia; order Artiodactyla; family Physeteridae; genus Physeter; species Physeter macrocephalus. The sequence continues at coordinate 67,930,810 of NC_041222.1, forward strand.
AGAGAAACACGCGGCAGATGAAGGAGCAAGGTAAAAACCCACCAGACCAAACAAATGAAGAGGAAATAGGCTAAGGTCACAGACACCCCAAAACACACCACCGGACACAGACCTGCCCACCAGAAAGACGAGATCCACGAGATCCAGCCCCACCCACCAGAACACAGGCATCAGTCCCCTCTACCAGAAAGACTGCACAACCCACTGAACCAACCTTAGCCACTGGGGACAGACACCAAAAACAACGGGAAGTACGAACCTGCAGCCTGTGAAAAGGAGACCCCCAAACACAGTAAGTTAAGCAAAATGAGAAGACAGAGAAACACGCGGCAGATGAAGGAGCAAGGTAAAAACCCACCAGACCAAACAAATGAAGAGGAAATAGGCAATTTACCTGAAAAAGAATTAAGAATAATGATAGTAAAGATAATCCAAAATCTTGGAAATAGAATGGAGAAAATACAAGAAATGTTTAACAAGGACCTAG